>NC_136507.1:107324391-107404391 GCF_053919585.1 Euprymna scolopes
AACCATTACGTGGGAAATCCTTAAAAAATCTAACGTATGTAAATCACTAAACTCCCCATGCCTCCTCTGCCTAAACGAACAACTTTTTATATTCAGTTTTAAAGATAGAGACAAATTACTAAATAGAAAACATGAAACCAACATAAACTACCGGCATTACAAATCCCACCTCATTAGTAATTATACACCCTTCTGAAACATCCCTCAGACAACATCCTTTGGACCCGCTGAATAATACACGCAATACATCCATCTACCGCATACACCCAATTACTGTAACATCAACACAACCAAATCCCCTTACTCCACCCTCCCCATACTTTATATTACCTTACCCATCTACACATTCGTCTACCCATGAATCCTGCTACCCCCACTCACTTACAATTCTCCACATTTATATGGGTGTACATATATTGCAATTTGTATAGATATCTGTGTGTATATATATGTACTTTTTTGTAGATATACCAGAAATACTATTATCTTTAACGCACCTACTTACTTGTCTGTATGCGTGCATGTATCTTTATGTGTATATGTATGTGTATGTGCGGGTATGATTGGATCTATGTATATATCCCTATGTGTGTTTATGTATATCTTTTTATATACGCGTGCATGGATATATGTGCTCATGGCTCGTGTGTATATACATGAGTATATATTTGTATATCTATGTCTATGTGCGCATGTATGTGTATGCGTGCATCTGGATATTAGTGTCTGTATGTATATGTGCATCCATATACATGCATGGGTGAACGTATGTATGCAGGTGTAGCTATATCTGGATTTACATGCATGTATGTATTTGTATGTGTATATATGCCTATATCCACAATACACTTGACACTGAAAATAAAGTTAAGCATAACCACTGCCCAAAGCACAATGCTAGGAGCCCACCCCTATATATATGAACTTAATCTTTAACCTTTAAACCTTTATACCTCATTTTAATTTTTTTGTTTTTTTTCCTAGACACTATAAATTAATCCCTATCCAATAAGCAAAGCAAATCAATACAGACCCCTAAATATTAAACCAACAACATGCATTTTGAACATATCTTACAATACGCCTACCTAACCTCGCATTATTAACTACACCCGCTTATTTTGTATCATTTATTTGTTTATTTATTTATCTACCCTAACTTTACTTTACTTACTTAGTATAAATATACGCATCTCTCTGTATATATATGTCTATATATGTGTGTATATTTATACTTTTATGAATATGTGTATTTATATAATTGTATATACGTGTATATGAGTACATGTGTGTGTACGCATCTCATGACTTATAAGTATTTTAAAAATACCTTAACAAACACTAGTTTTGCTGTTTTTATTTTTACACCAGAAAGCTTTAGAGTTTGAAAAGTCTATATATTTACCTTTGCCACCTTCAAAAGCTAAATCCACAGTATCATTTAATTCTTTTATAAGTTTTTCATGTAGAATTTTAGTATATAGCGTATTAAAATTATAAGTCGCTATAGTTTTTGCTTGTATTTTGGACTTTATTTTATCTAATTTTTCTTTCACTGGTTGGGAATTATTTACTACCCAAAATAAATTTATATTACTATAAAATTTTCTTTTTCTGGTGAAAATTATTTATTTGATTTATAATTAATTTAAATATTTTAGATATAACTTTACTTAAAGGTTTAGTCATGCACGTCTTTGAACCTACAACAAACCTAGCGCTAATTGGATTTTTGGGCATTTGAGGTAACCAATACATACATGGAAGTTTATTGTTTTTTTCTTCTTACTTTAATCCTACTTGTTCACTAATAATACTATGAAAAATTGACAGAAAGATTTTGGAGTTCTACAAGATTCACATGGAGAAGGTCGTAGCTTGCATCGACCGTAGCTTGCATCGACCGTAATGCTGTGAAAATACTATGCAAGATAAGAACAGTAATTAGTATAATTAAAATAATATGTAGAACATTTTCGCTTCCCTACTTAATCTAATTAATTTTAATATACTTAAACTTAATCTAGTTAAACCGTCTTAATTAATTATTACTTAATCTAATTAAACTGTCATCATAATTAATCAAATTTTGATCATTTCATCGTTTTCAATCAACTCATAATATTCTTCATCATTCAACTGACAATTTATCTCATTAATCATTATCATCGAGTGACTTTTAGCCTTGATAAATGCTAACTTTTTAATAAAAAAGAAACAAACACTATTGTCACATGCGTGATTAACAATGAAGATGTTATTGCCAACTGAGTGTGACCGACGGACATACGGCTAAAATTGACAGGCGGACAGAGCTCCTTACAGTGACGCATAATGAAAAACTGCCTAGAAATAAAAGCATTTCTTTAAAATCTGACTTCAAAGTTTGTTTAACGTAAACAAATCTTTCGTTAATCTCACCCAATCTGATTCGACTTTTGATGTTTTGTCAAAAAAGAGAAATTTATTAAAACCAGCAGAAACGCTGCACTGATCCAAAACCCAGTGACCCGTTTCGAGTTTTATGTTCGCAAATGAGAATCGAAGACTTTTTTTTTTGTTAAATGATGTTGATAATTAAATTCTGTTTGTTAAGCTGCAGTGTAGTTGTTGCATGTTCACACTCAGGACTCACACGTTGTATGTAGACAGTCGCAAGGAAATAATTCGACTCACTGTATTTCAAGTTGAAACAACAGACATTTATTTACAGGTACTTTTCAGAATAACACTGTCTCTTGTTCTCGCACTCAAATGGGCTTAACACTTTTAACAAGACTGCCGTGTCGAACACGTGGTACTGTGTTTTTGTCCGGCCATGGTTAAGACCAGTCTTTTTTCCCCCTGTCTCTCATTTTTTCTCTTTCTCCCTCTCTGGTCACCTGTGTGACACGTCTATCTCTATCCTCTCTAACCTCAGGAGTCCACGTTTTTCTCTTTTTATAATCTTTTTCTTTTCTTTTCTTCCTCGCCGACTCGTCACCTCATACACGACGGTCATTTGCATACAGCCGCTGTTGCTGCCATACGTGCGCCCGAACTCTGTCCCGGATCATGTGACAAAATTTTGACAGAAATTTGGAACAGACATCGAAATCTTTTGTGATATTTTGTGGAAGATGTACCACCCACAAACAAACCCTAGACAAAAATACGAGTTGTAAAAAACAAAACCAAACTAAAGCGTTTTATTAACTAACCAAGATGATAGAACCATTTCACGTCATTAAGTAGAGGGTGTTCAATAACAAACGTACAAAGGTTTTTGACCATATTTATCAAATAAATTAAATAATACAGGTCATTCAAGCGTAAATATATTACAATAGTATTGCTAGATTCTAAATATCCAAACTTTATTCAATGTAACCGCTCTGTGCATCAATAACTTGTTGCAAAGGCTTAGTGAATGTTTTACACGAGTCATGAATGATTTTTTGTGGGATTTTGACCCATTCCTCGCTAAATTTCTTCTTCAGAACCTCTAAATTGGTATGGTGGGAAGTTGAGACTTTGCTCTCCAAAGCAAACCAAATATCTTGATCTCATCAGTTAATCTGAAACATTTAGTGCTCTCCACACAAACATTCGCTTCACATTTAATGTCTCTTCCATACTTTCTGGATTTGAATAACTCTACAATGGCAATTCGTTTCGCTAAATCATCGGACATATTGGTAAAAGTAATCTTCAATTTAAATATAAATCCATATACACTCAAAACGGATAAAAATTCATGAAAATTCACTAAATATAGATAATAATAGAAAGATGTAACGGTAAATATTGAAGACCCTGTAATTGCATAAAACATCGTTTCCCTTATATTTTAGCCTTTACATGAAATCATGCTGATAGAACTTCGCTATTTCACGATGCGTTCCACAGTGGCTTTTATTCTTTATTTTTTTGCGACGAGGAATGAGGGTTTATCGAAATAAATTAAACAGAAAATAATTTAAAAAACAGTTTTATCCACAAAAATAAGTGATTGAAACAAATGGAATACAAAGAAAAATGTTTTACACTTGGTAAAATGTTTAGATTATCTCCCCTTTCCATGTCACTCTTTTAAATTAAAGACGAATATGTTTCAGACGTGCACAACCATGAAGAAACGTCAAAATCATTCCTTCACTTAATATGATAGTATCTATTTATATTGAAGAAGGTCGAACGTTTGGAAAGTAATACTCAAGTTGAGAACAGTAATTCAAATAATCCAAATTATCAATTCTCATCTAAAAATATCAGAAACAAAATTTAAATTAATATTTCTGTTAGTACACGTACATACCAATATTTGACAGTACAACGGTAAAATTAAGTCTATATAACATCCTGCTTGTTCCTTACTTAATTAGTCCGTACGTTACACTAAAAAAAAGGTCAAATTCAATTTTTGAAGGCCTAATCAATAAAAATGCCTATACGAACAAAGTCTGGAAACTTATTGAAGACACCTTGTAGTTCAGGCTTCAGGCCATAAATTAAAAGCAACCTTTCGAGTTTGATCCTCTTTGATGTTATTTTAAATCATGTATGCTGATTGCATGCAAAGGATGTAGATCTTATTACAAATTATAGTTTTAGTTTAATGGTCCTGAGTGACTTGTTGTTATGTCTGATTCAAGACATAACTTTACTGCATCATTTCTCTTGAATTAAAAGCCAGGTTTAATTTCAAATTTAATTTAAAATGTGCTAAATACAATTTTTGATAGCTAAACTGCTTAAAAGAAGCTAACTTCACCAAATTTGATTTTAAATCGTCCAATCTGGTAACCCCGGACAAGAATATGAGAGTGACCCCCCCTTTGATTTAGCCTCATTTTCGAATATCATTATAATAATATATGATCATTGTTGCAATGGTGTGAGAAAAGAACTCGTAATTTCGACATGAATCGGTTCTTCACCGAAGAAAGAAAGAAGCGCAAAAGGTGCTGGATTAGAGGAGGTAAATTTGAAGATCTTCTCTTTTAATGTAATTGTATATTTGTATTGAACTATGTAACACAATATTACGTTCTGAGCATTTTTCACGCAGAAAGTTGTCGAGATGCTTGAAAAGTGGTAGTTGGTAAGCGAGAGGTCTCATTTGGGTCAGTTGTATATTTAAAATACAATGGATATAATTTTCATAGAAATGCTAAAAAAAAACCCTAATATTTTCTGTCCAAAAAATTAATTTTTTGCGCTACACAGAAAAATAGCAGCTTTATCAAAATATATTCGTTAATTAAATATTTTTCTCATTCCGTGGAATTTACACGAGTCACGTAATTATATATTTACGTAATAAATCTAGCAAACAGCAGGCTTTTGCTAATTGTATGAGTGCGATCAGTTCAGCCTCTGTTTTCTTTTTCGTCATGAATTAATTGCAAGTAATGATTAATTGATGCGAGAAGCGCGCTCGCTCGTGCGTGTGTTGTTTGAACATATCCGTAAATTATTGTAGTGAAAGGTCACTGAATACTATGCTGGCTGAAGTAAAAATTACTTTGTATGTAGTGCGAGAAAGGCTCCAATCGATTTGCACAGAATATTCAACAGGTTCTTATAATTTTAGTAGAAATAGTTTTAGTCTTTCTTATTCTTTGAAAAAAAAGAATTCTCTTTTATATGTAATTCTTTTTGTATTATTCAGGTTGACAAGAAAGTTCTTGCGGTTTTTATTTTTTTTTTTTTTAAATTCAGATGAACATATCTCAAGTAAACCAGAATTTATTGATCAAAATAAGCATCATCAGAATCAACCGAACTTTGCCAACGCAAAACAAATATATTTATGCCAGAAACGTAAAAATCTTGCGTTGTGGCACCGATGAAGTCGCTTATGGTGTTTTTGATATCGCTTAGTTTTTCGAAGTATTTTTCACGCAGAAAGTTGTCGAGATGCTTGAAAAGTGATAGTTAATTGGTGAGAGATCTGGAGAGTATGGCGGATGAGACAGATTTTCGTAGCCCAATTCGTTTAATTTCTGCAGGCCGGTTTCGCAACGTGCGGACGGACAATGTCGTTGAGGAGAATTGGGCTTTTTTCTGTTGACTAATGCTGGGTGTTGTTGTCGAAGTTTCTGATACATTTTATCTTTTTGTCAACAGTACTTCACCGCAGTAATGGTTTAGCCTGCATTAAAAAAAAAACTGTAACTTTTTCAAATCAATTTCACCCTAAACAAGCCACAGCGCCACTTTGAAGTAGGTGGCTACTATCGGGGACATAAGTTGTAGAGGCATTATGAAGGGAGTTTAGTACCAAGATGTTTGTTCACATTACACTTGAACTTCTGCATATCAGTACAGTTGAGAAAGCAGAATCCTGGAAGGGCGTTCCAATGTCTTGCAGTTCTGGGGAAGAAACTATTGGAGTAAAATGCTTTCTTACACCTAACTTAACTGTAAAGGGGTGGGGTTTAGTTGCTTGTCGAGTTTGTCGGGGTAGTCACGTCGAGGAGGTACAAGTGCTTGCAGTTCGTCAGAGAATTTACCATTAAAGTACTTGTAGAACAGGCAGAGGGATGCAACATTTCGTCAATAGGATAGAGAATGAAACCTAGGTTGGCGACTCTCTTTTGAACCCTGTCCAGAAGTGAGAGAAAAGCAGCAGATGCACCAGCCCAAATGTAACAACAGCACTCCATACATGGGCGAATAGTGGTCTTATAGAGGTACAGTATACTTTGAAGTAATGTGTTCTTGGCCATTGCTATTGGTGGTTAAGAAGGTTTCTTGTAATTATTAAAGGAAAGAAGCTTAGTCTTGGCAGCATTAAATGTGACCATCCATTTTTGTCCCCATTCCACTACAGATTGGAGGTCATCCTCTAGTGTTTCTGCAATTTCCTTAGATATGTGCTAATTTGTTTTCCCCTCGTGTCTGTTATAGAGAGTGGTGTCATCAGCAAATATACCCTTCTCCGAAACAATTTTATTAGGGAGGTCATTTGTGAATATCAAGAATAATAAAGGTCCAAGGATAGACCCCTGAGGTACTCCCACATTTATATCATATTGGAGTAAAATGTTTTCTTACACCTAGGGATCTCTACAACTGTCGAGGACAACTTGGGTTTTTCTTTTACTTAAGAAGGATTTAATTACATTATGTATTCTTCCAGTAATACCATATGATCTAATTTTCCTTAGAAGAACATCGTGCCATACCCTGTAAAAGGCCTTTGATATATTTTGTCCAGTGAACGGTATATGCGTTCAGAGATTACAGTCATGATATGCTTTTGGAGGTGTCTAGGTTTTTTTATGATACCATGTACCTGAGAAGGGGTTATTTTCAAATCGTCCAGTGTGGTGTCTGTCCTCAAAGAAAAGTCGGGGAGGGAGTGGTGTGCCGGGTCCAGTATGGAGTAATGGATGAAACCGGCCGCAGTCACCTGTTCTTGTAATTAGTAAAAATGAGATAGGATAGTCCGAGAATTCGAACCTGGGAAGCTAGGTTTGGAATTAAGATTCAGGAGAGTTTAAAATAAATAATAATAAATAATAATAATAAAGTATGTTATTGAAAATTGAATGTAGAATTACCCATTGTTTAGTTCACATAAAATAGTTTAGATATCTGTTTATGTGAAAAAGGAATTTGATGATGCAATTCTGTTTATGAAAATGAAATGAAATTAAATTTAGGTTATCTAGATTCGAACACTAAAAAATGTTAAACATTATTGCAAAATAGGTTAGTCGGAAATTAGGTTAGAGAATTCTTCTTTGCAAGCATGTGTGAACGATGCACGTGTTTTTGGCATGCAGTGACGTCATGGCTAAGAGATGAGTTGTCAATATAGTTAGAGCTTTAGGAGTTAGTCAGTCAGAGAGAGAGAGAGAGAGAGAGAGAGAGAGAGAGAGAGAGAGAGAGAGAGAGAGAGAGAGAAGTCAGTGCCGGGACAGGGTCGGGCAGACAGAGCTGACATCCACCTTTGGTGGCGAAAGGTTGGAAATTGAAATCATGTAGAAACTTTGAATTCCTTGATGCGAAGCCATTGACCGGTCAAGAAATAAAGGACGTCATCATCATTTTGTAGCAACTGTCTTGTGTTATGCCATTCAGCAAAACAAAGGTATTGTGAATTTGTATTAATATGAACCTTATGTATAAAATTCATATAAGAAATGTGTCTATCGTCTTAAGAATGTTTCCCCCCTCAGCTATTATAAGTAATGTAGAAGTGTAAGCCACTTTGAGCTTCAGATGGTTCGCTGTTACACACAAGTCCTGGTAGGTGACTTGTTTGTAGTAGACAGTTCCACAGAACAAAATATTCTTACCGTGTCGAAACCCGGGAAAGAACATGTGAAATTGCTCCAGAAAAGGTTTAATATTTATGAAGCAATTCTGGTTTCTGATTGGTTGGTAGCAGAACGTGAATTAATTTGATTCGTCAGTTCTTAGCAGCATCGTTTATAAATAGAATCGTCCGACTGTGTGGGATCATACCCCATTATAAGCCCAAAATATTGCAACAAGTAATGACTGGTTCCTTCTTTATGATAAAAGAACCGAGAATCATCATCTCAAAAATATATGTGTTAAAGAAAGATAATGTTATAGAAAAAACTCCCAGAACTGTCAAACTGTATAAATATCTTCCATCTCTCTATCTATATATCTATCCCCCTCTCATTGTGTATTACATGTTCCCGTCTCTCCTTTAAAATGTACCCTGTCTCGGTCTCACCAATACGAACACTCTAAGACGAAACGCAACAACGAATATATAATTCATCACCATAATAAGAACAACGTAACACTAGCAAACAGTCAGCATGACCTTCTTTTTGCACAACTCTGGTTTCGTCGGCGTCCAACTACCTACTGAGCCGAGCGTCGCTGGTTATCAAAAACAACCCACTTTTCATCACAGGTCACAACCCAGTGGAGAAGCGGGTCCTTCTTGTTGCGTAAAAGAAGGGAAGATGACACTTCATAACGGCGTTTCTTTTGATTCTCATTTAGTTCATGAGGCACCCATTTATCGAGATTTTTTGTCTTTCCAGTCGTTCTGAAGTGGTTGAAAAGTATCGTTATACGTTACGTCTGATTCAGAAGCAATTTCTCGTACAGTTGTGCATGGATTGGCTTCGACTAAGACTCTTAATTGATCGTTGTAAACATCCAATGGCCAACCACTATGCTCATCGTCTTCTAGACTATCGCCACCGCCACGAAATTTCTTAAACCACCATTGTGCTGTGGGTTCACTAGTAGCTTTTAGGCCAAACGCTTCGTTTATATAGTGAGCTGTTTCAGCAACATTTCGGCCTAGCTTGAATTGAAATAAGAAAATTGTGTGAATTTTCTTTTTTTCCATCTTGTAGTCAACGTTCTGAAAAGAAGACATAATTGTTTTGAAACGATTGTAATTTAAACGATTGGATAGAGCGGAAAACCCTCTTTAAATAATATATAAAGTAAAGGTATCATAACGAAAACTTATTGGAAAATACATCATTTGAAATCAAAATTTAAAATTTAAAATCGCTCTACTGTGCTAGAAAACTACTGACACCTGAAAGTATCCTGTACCTCTATAAGGCCACCTTTAGCCCATGTATGGAGTATTGCTGTCACATTTGGGCTGGTGCATCTGCTGCTAGTCTCTCGCTCCTAGACAAGGTTCAAAAGAGAATCGCCAATCTGATAGGCCCTGAACTGGCATCTAAGCTTCAGCCTCTGTCCCATCGACGAAACGTTGCATCCCTCTGTCTGTTCTACAAGTATTTTAATGGTGAATGCTCTGACGAACTACAGACACTTGTGCCCCCACGACGTATACACTCTCGACAAACCCGACAGGCAGCTAAATCCCACCCCACGCAGTAGAGATCCCTAGATGTAAAAGATCTTTCTACTCAAGTTTCTTCCCCAGAACCACTAAATTCTGGAATTCCATTCCAGGTCACTGCTTCCCCAACTGTACTGACATGAAGAAGTTCAAGTGTAACGTGAACCGACATCTTGCTGCCCAAATCCCAACATAGTGCCCCAGTAGTTGCTGCCCCTGATAATAGCTCCCTACACCAAAATGGCAATGTGCCTTGTTTGGGGTGAAAATGAAAAAAAAAAAAAATTCTGTAAGAACTTTCTTGTCAACCTAATAATTTGGATTATTGAAACGACTGTTCTCATCTTGATTGTTATTCTCACAACGTTTCCGCCGATGTAACCTTCCACTTTCTTCAGGTGTATCTTGTCGAACTCGGGAATCTGTCTGTCAAACTTGTGAATCTGTGCGGAATGTCGAACGGAACATTGTATTCAATCCACAATAGTATGACAATAGTATGACAAGGTAGGCCATAAGTAATTCGCAATTGTATTCTTAGTATCACCTGCACTGAGGATTGAACTTTTAACTTCCAGAGGAATGTCACTTAGAACTGAAATACCTAGTACTTTATCCGTTACGTCACGAGCCCTTGCCGACGTTGTGCGAATACCACAAGATGAGGATAATTGTTCAATTCTTCCAAATTATAAATTTTCATCTAAAATCATTTGGATAATTTTCTTTTAGTAATCACACTTTCTCTTTGTTGGTTAGATCATTTATCCCACTTGACCGATTTTATTCGTTGTTCTTGAACTTCGCCGTGTTTGATATCATTGGAGTCGCTTGCTTTTCTCCGAGTTTATTATTTTTGCCCATCCATCAACCGCCACCTAGACCAAGGGAAGCAAAAACCAAGGACATTAATTCTCTCCCAACTCGCAGCCCGTGGGGATGCATTGTAAATAGAAACTCGCAGAAAGGTTGTGTTGCATACAATGTGCAGCTTTATTTATCGCATTGTACCGTTTTTTGTTTACGACAGAGAAGCAGGCTCTCCGGTGATTGCAGCAAAATCAACCAAAGAAGAGTTTCCGTCATGAGTATGAATGCCATCGGAGGAAACGGGAGATACTCAAAACAGGAGTAAAGGGAGAGAGAGGAAAAGTAGAAAAGTGGAATTACAGAGAAAGAAAGAGAGAGAGAGAGAGAGAGAGAGAGAGAGAGAGAGAGAGGGGGGGGGAGGGAGAAGAATGAATAGTTGGTAAAAATGGAAGTAAAAACGAGAGTGAAAGAAAGAAGGTCTGAGTTTGTTGTTTTTTACGGCATATCAACCCTTTTCAGGTCATTTAATGACAATTCCATAATTGTGGTAAAAGTTTTATGCTTCAAGTTCTATATTATAATCAACTATTTATTCATGTTGTTTTATTTGGTTGTTTTGTTGAGGACAATTGTTTTTGTTTTTTACTTTGCAGAACATGATTGAGTTTTACAAAGGAAAAGGTTAAAAAATGTCATCAATGTTTGATGCATTTTTGGTAAAGAATCCGCTATCTTTATCCAAGAAATTAATGGATCATACCGTATTCTTTTTTTTACCAAAACCGAATCCTGGTAATATTAGATCAGATTATATAAGCTTTATAAGCCACTCACACATAAAACCGAATTTCCTTCATAAGAGATATGGAAAATATGCAAATAAAAATAATTATAATTAGTAATAAATAAAAATTAATTAGAAATAAAATAAAAATAAACAACAATAAAACTAATCAGTAATAAAATAACAAAAATATAAAATAATAAGTAATAAAAAATATTAAATATAAAAACAAATTAGTAATAGAAAATAATAAGAATAAAAAATAATTAGTAATAAAATACCAAACAATATACAATAATAAATACAAGTAATAAACACCGATATAAAACAATATTTAGTAATAACATAAAAAAAATTTACAAAATTCATAAATAGTAACAATAATAAAAACTAATCATAAAATAAGAATAATAAAAATAATATATATAATTATTAATATGATAAGGATAATAAAAAAATAAAAAAAAAATTAGTAATAAAATAACAAAAATAAAATTATTAGTAATAAAATAGCAACAAATGAATAACATTAATAATAAAATAGCAACAAATAAATAACATTAGTAATAAAATAACAATAAATAACATTAGTAATAAAATAGCAGCAAATAAATAACATTAGTAATAAAATAGCAACAAATAAATAACATTAGTAATAAAATAGCAACAAATAAATAACATTAGTAATAAAATAGCAACAAATACATAACATTAGTAATTAAATAACAACAAATACATAACATTAGTAATAAAATAACAACAAATAAATAACATTAGTAATAAAATAGCAACAAATAAATAACATTAGTAATAAAATAACAACAAATAAATAACATTGGTAATAAAATAACAACAAATAAATAACATTAATAATAAAATAGCAACAAATAAATAACATTGGTAATAAAATAGCAACAAATAAATAACATTAGTAATAAAATAACAACAAATAAATAACATTAGTAATAAAATAACAACAAATAAATAACATTAGTAATAAAATAACAACAAATAAATAACATTAGTAATAAAATAACAACAAATAAATAACATTAGTAATAAAATAGCAACAAATAAATAACATTAGTAATAAAATAGCAACAAATAAATAACATTAGTAATAAAATAACAACAAATAAATAACATTAGTAATAAAATAAAAACAAATAAATAACATTAGTAATAAAATAACAACAAATAAATAACATTGGTAATAAAATAGCAACAAATAAATAACATTAGTAATAAAATAACAACAAATAAATAACATTAGTAATAAAATAACAACAAATAAATAACATTAGTAATAAAATAACAACAAATAAATAACATTAGTAATAAAATAACAACAAATAAATAACATTAGTAATAAAATAACAACAAATAAATAACATTAGTAATAAAATAACAACAAATAAATAACATTAGTAATAAAATAACAACAAATAAATAACATTAGTAATAAAATAACAACAAATAAATAACATTAGTAATAAAATAACAA
Source organism: Euprymna scolopes (assembly GCF_053919585.1). Classification (NCBI taxonomy): domain Eukaryota; kingdom Metazoa; phylum Mollusca; class Cephalopoda; order Sepiida; family Sepiolidae; genus Euprymna; species Euprymna scolopes. Next base: position 107,337,298 of record NC_136507.1, read on the forward strand.
CAAATAAATAACATTAGTAATAAAATAACAACAAATAAATAACATTAGTAATAAAATAACAACAAATAAATAACATTAGTAATAAAATAACAACAAATAAATAACATTAGTAATAAAATAACAACAAATAAATAACATTAGTAATAAAATAACAACAAATAAATAACATTGGTAATAAAATAACAACAAATAAATAACATTAGTAATAAAATAGCAACAAATAAATAACATTAGTAATAAAATAACAACAAATAAATAACATTAGTAATAAAATAACAACAAATAAATAACATTAGTAATAAAATAACAACAAATAAATAACATTAGTAATAAAATAGCAACAAATAAAAAACATTAGTAATAAAATAATAACAAATAAATAACATTAGTAATAAAATAACAACAAATAAATAACATTAGTAATAAAATAACAACAAATAAATAACATTAGTAATAAAATAACAACAAATAAATAACATTAGTAATAAAATAGCAACAAATAAATAACATTAGTAATAAAATAGCAACAAATACATAACATTAGTAATAAAATAACAACAAATAAATAACATTAGTAATAAAATAACAACAAATAAATAACATTAGTAATAAAATAACAACAAATAAATAACATTAGTAATAAAATAACAACAAATAAATAACATTAGTAATAAAATAACAACAAATAAATAACATTAGTAATAAAATAGCAACAAATAAATAACATTAGTAATAAAATAACAACAAATAAATAACATTAGTAATAAAATAACAACAAATAAATAACATTAGTAATAAAATAACAACAAATAAATTACATTAGTAATAAAATAACAACAAATAAATAACATTAGTAATAAAATAACAAAAAATAAATAACATTAGTAATAAAATAACAACAAATAAATAACATTGGTAATAAAATAACAACAAATAAATAACATTAGTAATAAAATAGCAACAAATAAATAACATTAGTAATAAAATAACAACAAATAAATAACATTAGTAATAAAATAACAACAAATAAATAACATTAGTAATAAAATAACAACAAATAAATAACATTAGTAATAAAATAGCAACAAATAAATAACATTAGTAATAAAATAATAACAAATAAATAACATTAGTAATAAAATAACAACAAATAAATAACATTAGTAATAAAATAACAACAAATAAATAACATTAGTAATAAAATAACAACAAATAAATAACATTAGTAATAAAATAACAACAAATAAATAACATTAGTAATAAAATAACAACAAATAAATAACATTAGTAATAAAATAACAACAAATAAATAACATTAGTAATAAAATAACAACAAATAAATAACATTAGTAATAAAATAACAACAAATAAATAACATTAGTAATAAAATAGCAACAAATAAATAACATTAGTAATAAAATAACAACAAATAAATAACATTAGTAATAAAATAACAACAAATAAATAAGATTAGTAATAAAATAACAACAAATAAATAACATTAGTAATAAAATAACAACAAATAAATAACATTAGTAATAAAATAGCAACAAATAAATAACATTAGTAATAAAATAACAACAAATAAATAACATTGGTAATAAAATAGCAACAAATAAATAACATTAGTAATAAAATAACAACAAATAAATAACATTAGTAATAAAATAACAACAAATAAATAACATTAGTAATAAAATAACAACAAATAAATAACATTAGTAATAAAATAGCAACAAATAAATAACATTAGTAATAAAATAATAACAAATAAATAACATTAGTAATAAAATAACAACAAATAAATAACATTAGTAATAAAATAACAACAAATAAATAACATTAGTAATAAAATAACAACAAATAAATAACATTAGTAATAAAATAACAACAAATAAATAACATTAGTAATAAAATAACAACAAAAAAATAACATTAGTAATAAAATAACAACAAATAAATAACATTAGTAATAAAATAGCAACAAATAAATAACATTAGTAATAAAATAACAACAAATAAATAACATTAGTAATAAAATAGCAACAAATAAATAACATTAGTAATAAAATAACAACAAATAAATAACATTAGTAATAAAATAACAACAAATAAATAACATTAGTAATAAAATAACAACAAATAAATAACATTAGTAATAAAATAACAACAAATAAATAACATTAGTAATAAAATAACAACAAATAAATAACATTAGTAATAAAATAGCAACAAATAAATAACATTAGTAATAAAATAACAACAAATAAATAACATTAGTAATAAAATAACAACAAATAAATAACATTAGTAATAAAATAACAACAAATAAATAACATTAGTAATAAAATAACAACAAATAAATAACATTAGTAATAAAATAACAACAAATAAATAACATTAGTAATAAAATAACAACAAATAAATAACATTAGTAATAAAATAGCAACAAATAAATAACATTAGTAATAAAATAACAACAAATAAATAACATTAGTAATAAAATAACAACAAATAAATAACATTAGTAATAAAATAACAACAAATAAATAACATTAGTAATAAAATAACAACAAATAAATAACATTAGTAATAAAATAACAACAAATAAATAACATTAGTAATAAAATAGCAACAAATAAATAACATTAGTAATAAAATAGCAACAAATACATAACATTAGTAATAAAATAACAACAAATAAATAACATTAGTAATAAAATAACAACAAATAAATAACATTAGTAATAAAATAACAACAAATAAATAACATTAGTAATAAAATAACAACAAATAAATAACATTAGTAATAAAATAACAACAAATAAATAACATTAGTAATAAAATAGCAACAAATAAATAACATTAGTAATAAAATAACAACAAATAAATAACATTAGTAATAAAATAACAACAAATAAATAACATTAGTAATAAAATAACAACAAATAAATAACATTAGTAATAAAATAACAACAAATAAATAACATTAGTAATAAAATAACAACAAATAAATAACATTAGTAATAAAATAACAACAAATAAATAACATTGGTAATAAAATAACAACAAATAAATAACATTAGTAATAAAATAGCAACAAATAAATAACATTAGTAATAAAATAACAACAAATAAATAACATTAGTAATAAAATAACAACAAATAAATAACATTAGTAATAAAATAACAACAAATAAATAACATTAGTAATAAAATAGCAACAAATAAATAACATTAGTAATAAAATAATAACAAATAAATAACATTAGTAATAAAATAACAACAAATAAATAACATTAGTAATAAAATAACAACAAATAAATAACATTAGTAATAAAATAACAACAAATAAATAACATTAGTAATAAAATAACAACAAATAAATAACATTAGTAATAAAATAACAACAAATAAATAACATTAGTAATAAAATAACAACAAATAAATAACATTAGTAATAAAATAACAACAAATAAATAACATTAGTAATAAAATAACAACAAATAAATAACATTAGTAATAAAATAGCAACAAATAAATAACATTAGTAATAAAATAACAACAAATAAATAACATTAGTAATAAAATAACAACAAATAAATAAGATTAGTAATAAAATAACAACAAATAAATAACATTAGTAATAAAATAACAACAAATAAATAACATTAGTAATAAAATAGCAACAAATAAATAACATTAGTAATAAAATAACAACAAATAAATAACATTGGTAATAAAATAACAACAAATAAATAACATTAATAATAAAATAGCAACAAATAAATAACATTGGTAATAAAATAGCAACAAATAAATAACAGTAGTAATAAAATAACAACAAATAAATAACATTAGTAATAAAATAACAACAAATAAATAACATTAGTAATAAAATAACAACAAATAAATAACATTAGTAATAAAATAACAACAAATAAATAACATTAGTAATAAAATAGCAACAAATAAATAACATTAGTAATAAAATAACAACAAATAAATAACATTAGTAATAAAATAACAACAAATATAAAACCAACACAAAGTCAAGTATCTGCAGAATGTCTTCTTGGTTCCTCCTCTTCTCTTTTCTCTCTCCCAACAATCGAACACAGCATATAATAACAAAACTCTAAAGCACGTCTGACAGCACTGACTTCTGCCAACAGTCTGCCCCTCCTCTTAACAACACAGGCTTTTTATATCGCAAAATCGTTCACCTCTATTTGCATATTCTTCTAACTCACGTGATCACTACTCTATAAATAAGAGTCTTGACCATTTCTTTTCTTTCTTTTTATTTATTTTTGGTGACCGACCCGCACGTGGTCTATCCAGGTAAGTCACGCATTTCTCCACACTCCCCCCTGATCTCATGATCACAAACAGGACATGCGGGCAATCGTCGTTGGCGGGTACTCCTTCGAAGAAGCACTTCCTCATTGCTGTTTTCTTCATTACCACCATCATTACTACCAGTCTGTTCCATTATCCCGTCTCGTGGTTCCATAGGCGGTGTCTCACAATCAGGGCAGGGGGGCAGTATCCGTCTTTGTCGGGTACTTCTCCGAAGAATCGGAGGCGTCATCTCCTCGGTATGCTCCATCATCCCTTCTCGCTGGGTTTCGCAATCACGGGGGGTGGGCAGTATTCGTCTCTGTCGAGTATTTCGATGAGGCATTACTTCCTTGTGTCCATCGCTCTCCTCACTATTGTCATCAGTATGTCCCATCATTCCCTCATCTGGTTCTGTTGGTGGTGTTTCTATGCTCACCTGAAGGGGCAGTAAGTGATCAGGATCATCTCTGAACGGTGTGTGATCCTCCTCATCGTCCTCAGAATCAGAAGAGGTATAACAAGGGCGGATATCTTTTACGTGACGTGGTATGCCACCAATCAACATGGTCTGAGGACTTATGATTTCATCTATTTTTCCCCGGAAAAATTTCGTAGTGCACCCAGCATTTGGGGGTTTTATCCAAACAAGGTCTCCCACCTGATATGGTGTATTGACAACACTCACCACTGATGGTATGGCATCAACTCCTTTCACATGCTGTTCATATTGGTAAATCCCATTGGCTGGTGCAGTTGCTGGTGTTGCATTGTCCTTGGGTGTTATATTATACCAGTACACAGCTTCTGGAATAGAGCACTGCGTCCTGGCTGCAATTCTTTTGATGGTGCGGTGACACCGTTCTGCTATACCATTACCCTCGGGATAATATGCACACCGATAATGCATTTTAATCCCCCATTCGTGCACGAATTTCTGAAATTCTTGACATCGAAATGTGGCGGCATTATCAGTCAGAATTTCAATCGGGGCACCACGTTCAAAAAAGACGGCTCTCAACTGTTGTATAATGCTGGCTGCATCCTGTCGTGTCAACAGGCGCCATATTGTGAAACGCGTCGGGCCACAATCCGTCATGGTCAAAAAATGTTTGCCCCCATAATGTGTTATGTCCATCCCTACTCGCTGCCAGTTGCCCTCCACCTCGAGCTTCCCTTTTTGCCATTGGGATGGTGCCGGATCAATTCTCTGACACTCTTCACACGAACGTATGGCTGCTTTCACTGATGCTTTTGTAGTTGCAGGGCATACTCTTCGGACAAAATATGCAGTCCTCTGAATTCCAGGATGTCCAATCTGCTGGTGTATCATACGGATCTGGTCAGGTGTTAATTGATCCGTTACAGTCGTGCATGTTTGTTGTTGAAGATCGGATCCCTGCCTCATTGCATCGATCCACCTCTTTGGTACTCGAGTCAAGCTATCAGCCAAATTCTGCATCGACGAGACTAACGTAATGTCTACCTGCAAGCTGTATTCGTCAACTAGACGCTTAATTATTGCTAGTCTCCTTCGTACTAGCATTTCACTTGCAGCTCTAGTCTTAACTCGAGCCTTTCCAGTCAAGGTGTCGGTTAACCAATGGTAAACACACAATGAGTCAGTGTGGAGATGCACAACATTAGTCTGCCATTGCAATGCGAGATTAAGACCTTTTAACGTGGCATCAAGTTCTGCCAAATTTATATGTTGGGCATCATTTTTCGGACGAAGCCAGCATGCATCTTCCACAACAACACCTAGTTGCTCCAACACGACACCTGTAGCCAACGAACTTGCGTCAACCCATGCATTTAGTTCGTTTCCAGACACTTGCCACTCACCCCGGGCAGGGTCATTCCTATGCACTCTGGACAACATTTCAGCCATCATTTGTTGGAGAGAATCATCATCCGCAACATCGTCCCATCCTTTTGTTACTGTAGTCACTCGTCTTTTCACCACTCCTGTTGCCGATCGGAGCCATCCACAGACAGGTAGATGTCCTACCAATTTACCACAGATAGAAAACACAGTACGTCTTGTTAATACATTGGGTAACTTTGGAAGTGGGCTCCCTCGTTTCCATCGCAACGTATTGCCCTCCTCCCAGACCTCGAGGCCTAGCACGGGCACTCCATCCTTTAGGCGCTTAGGGTCTTTGCTTATTAACCCAAACGCTTTCAGTTTTATTCGAACTGCATCCGCAGACATTATGTCCTCATTAACATAGATGTCATCTATGTAGGCTGAAGCAGCTTTTGCTGTGGTCTCATCCTGCATCAAAACAGTTTTAATAATGGTTGTCATAATCAAGGGTGCTACGTTTAGGCCAAAACCCAAACGTGTCAAACAATATAGTTTTCCCTTGAGTAGTACTGTCTGAAACGGCCATAATGACTCATGGACACGTATCTGCAGGTAGGCCCTCTTTAGATCCAGAAGTGCTACATTGCTCCCTTTTTGACACCACTCTCTCAGTTTAGCAGCGCACACATCTGCGTTTCCGGTAAACGCATCAACATGCCGATTCAACTCTCGGTAATCCATTACGGGACGAATTTTTTCTTTGGTAGGTTGTTCAACAGCCATGAGCGGAATTAATCCCTTGGGTGGTCCCAGACGTTCCTGTGGGTATGGTATTAACCAACCGTTGTCAATCCACATCTGAAGTTCTTCTTCATATGCGGCCCTATTCTTGGTAGAAACTGCATACTCTGGAATCGTGTTGCACAGCCGATCTGGTTCCTGGCCCATGGCCCATTTCCACTTTGCAGTCCACACCCTTTCGTTGTCATCAAATGTAGCACAGAAGTCCTTTTCTTCAATCGACATGGCTGCACAGACGTCTTTCCCTTCTCCAAGCCTGATACCTCTAGCTGCTGTGATTGTAACGCCTCCTAGTGCTTGTATTGCATCAATTCCAAGCAACATGTCGTAGCCAAGGGGTTTCTCCTGCATCACCAGAACGTCAACTTTAGCTGTGTCATCCTTCTCAGTGCAGATTGTGACTGTCCCTTCACCACAACATACCCGTGATAAGCCATTGATGGTCATAACGCCAACTGGGTTCCTCCGCCACACCGGACAGCAATGGGCACTAACTATAGACCGGGAACACCCCGTGTCTATAAGTGCTGAACACTGCACATCATCAAGTTTAACGCTAATGACAGGCAATCCTGTGTTTATTGGTTGGCAGGGGGCAAGGGTAGCGATAGTACCTTGCCCCCAACTTCGTTTCCCGAACAGTTGCGAGATATGTGCCCAAACTTATTGCAGCGATAGCATTGCACTGGTCTCTTTGATTGTGGATATACACCTCTCCTATCACTCCGGCACTCTTTAGCAAAATGATTGGCCTCCCCACATTTATAGCACACTGGGGTGGCATGCTTATTACTATCTGGAAGAGAGTCCACATTGCCTCCATGTCGAAAACGAGCTGCTGCTGCAATTGGTTCCTGTTCCTTACAGATGTTTCGAGCTCGGGCCAATAACTCATCAGTTGACAATTCATCGATTCTTGATGATGCCCGCAACAGTTTACTGACCTCCTCGGGTAGGCCTACCAAAAAAGCACAGCTTAATATTTTATCGTTGACCCCACCAAACGGTACAGATAATTTTCGCAGGTCGGCTAGGTACACGTCGACTGTTTCCTTGGGTTGAAGTGTCCGGCTCGTGAACTGTTGCCACGCAACAAATGGATCTGTACCAAACGCTGTATACAGGCTCTGCTTGATTTCATCCCAGTCTGGTTCATCCCCGAGTTGTTGGTAGACTGCATAGGCCCCTCCGGTTAGCCTCAAAGGGATAACTGTAGCTGGTTCTTTAATTTTGCACAGTTTACAGATTTTCTCTGCCTTTTCAATCCATTCAACGACAGCCGGTCCAGTGGTAGATCCGTCGAACTCGGGTATTAAGCGAATGTCGAATCTGTCCATTGTTAGTAACCGCACACCAAGCGCCGAAATAGCTTAAAACCAACACAAAGTCAAGTATCTGCAGAATGTCTTCTTGGTTCCTCCTCTTCTCTTTTCTCTCTCCCAACAATCGAACACAGCATATAATAACAAAACTCTAAAGCACGTCTGACAGCACTGACTTCTGCCAACAGTCTGCCCCTCCTCTTAACAACACAGGCTTTTTATATCGCAAAATCGTTCACCTCTATTTGCATATTCTTCTAACTCACGTGATCACTACTCTATAAATAAGAGTCTTGACCATTTCTTTTCTTTCTTTTTATTTATTTTTGGTGACCGACCCGCACGTGGTCTATCCAGGTAAGTCACGCATTTCTCCACAAAAAATAGCAACAAATAAATAACATTAGTAATAAAATAACAACAAATAAATAACATTAGTAATAAAATAACAACAAATAAATAACATTGGTAATAAAATAACAACAAATAAATAACATTGGTAATAAAATAGCAACAAATAAATAACATTAGTAATAAAATAGCAACAAATAAATAACATTAGTAATAAAATAACAACAAATAAATAACATTAGTAATAAAATAGCAACAAATAAATAACATTAGTAATAAAATAACAACAAATAAATAACATTAGTAATAAAATAACAACAAATAAATAACATAAGTAATAAAATAGCAACAAATAAATAACATTGGTAATAAAATAACAACAAATAAATAACATTAGTAATAAAATAGCAACAAATAAATAACATTAGTAATAAAATAACAACAAATAAATAACATTAGTAATAAAATAACAACAAATAAATAACATTGGTAATAAAATAACAACAAATAAATAACATTGGTAATAAAATAGCAACAAATAAATAACATTAGTAATAAAATAGCAACAAATAAATAACATTAGTAATAAAATAACAACAAATAAATAACATTAGTAATAAAATAGCAACAAATAAAGAACATTGGTAATAAAATAACAACAAATAAATAACATTAGTAATAAAATAACAACAAATAAATAACATTAATAATATAATAGCAACACATAAATAACATTATTAATAAAATTGCAACAAATAAATAACAGTAGTAATAAAATAGCAACAAATAAATAACATTAGTAATAAAATAGCAACAAATAAATAACATTAATAATTAAATAGCAAAAAATAAATAACATTAGTAATAAAATAGCAACAAATAAATAACATTAGTAATAAAATAACAACAAATAAATAACATTAGTAAGAAAATAACAACAAATAAATAACATTAGTAATAAAATAGCAACAAATAAATAACATTAGTAATAAAAAAGAAGCAAATAAATAACATTGGTAATAAAATAGCAACAAATAAATAACATTAGTAATAAAATAACAACAAATAAATAACATTAGTAATAAAATAACAACAAATAAATAACATTAGTAATAAAATAGCAACAAATAAATAACATTAGTAATAAAAAAGAAGCAAATAAATAACATTCGTAATAAAATAACAACAAATAAATAACATTAGTAATAAAATAGCAACAAATAAATAACATTAGTAATAAAATAACAACAAATAAATAACATTAGTAATAAAATAACAACAAATAATTAACATTAATAATAAAATAGCAACAAATAAATAACATTAGTAATAAAATAACAACAAATAAATAACATTAGTAATAAAATAACAACAAATAAATAACATTAGTAATAAAATAGCAACAAATAAATAACATTAGTAATAAAAAAGAAGCAAATAAATAACATTAGTAATAAAATAACAACAAATAAATAACATTAGTAATAAAATAGCAACAAATAAATAACATTAGTAATAAAATAACAACAAATAAATAACATTAGTAATAAAATAACAACAAATAAATAACATTAGTAATAAAATAGCAGCAAATAAATAACATTAGTAATAAAAAAGAAGCAAATAAATAACATTAGTAATAAAATAGCAACAAATAAATAACATTAGTAATAAAATAACAACAAATAAATAACATTAATAATAAAATAGCAGCAAATAAATAACATTAGTAATAAAATAGCAACAAATAAATAACATTAGTAATAAAATAACAACAAATAAATAACATTAGTAATAAAATAACAACAAATAAATAACATTAGTAATAAAATAGCAACAAATAAATAACATTAGTAATAAAATAACAACAAATAAATAACATTGGTAATAAAATAGCAACAAATAAATAACATTAGTAATAAAATAACAACAAATAAATAACATTGGTAATAAAATAGCAACAAATAAATAACATTAGTAATAAAATAACAACAAATAAATAACATTAGTAATAAAATAACAACAAATAAATAACATTAGTAATAAAATAGCAACAAATAAATAACATTAGTAATAAAAAAGAAGCAAATAAATAACATTAGTAATAAAATAACAACAAATAAATAACATTAGTAATAAAATAGCAACAAATAAATAACATTAGTAATAAAATAACAACAAATAAATAACATTGGTAATAAAATAGCAACAAATAAATAACATTAGTAATAAAATAGCAACAAATAAATAACATTAGTAATAAAATAACAACAAATAAATAACATTAGTAATAAAATAACAACAAATAATTAACATTAATAATAAAATAGCAACAAATAAATAACATTAGTAATAAAATAGCAACAAATAAATAACATTGGTAATAAAATAACAACAAATAAATAACATTGGTAATAAAATAGCAACAAATAAATAACATTAGTAATAAAATAACAACAAATAAATAACATTAGTAATAAAATAACAACAAATAAATAACATTAGTAATAAAATAGCAACAAATAAATAACATTAGTAATAAAATAACAACAAATAAATAACATTAGTAATAAAATAACAACAAATAAATAACATTGGTAATAAAATAATAACAAATAAATAACATTGGTAATAAAATAGCAACAAATAAATAACATTAGTAATAAAATAGCAGCAAATAAATAACATTAGTAATAAAATAACAACAAATAAATAACATTAGTAATAAAATAGCAACAAATAAAGAAAATTGGTAATAAAATAACAACAAATAAATAACATTAGTAATAAAATAACAACAAATAAATAACATTAATAATATAATAGCAACACATAAATAACATTATTAATAAAATTGCAACAAATAAATAACAGTAGTAATAAAATAGCAACAAATAAATAACATTAGTAATAAAATAGCAACAAATAAATAACATTAATAATTAAATAGCAAAAAATAAATAACATTAGTAATAAAATAGCAACAAATAAATAACATTGGTAATAAAAAAGCAGCAAATAAATAACATTGGTAATAAAATAGCAACAAATAAATAACATTAGTAATAAAATAGCAACAAATAAATAGCATTAGTAATAAAATAACAACAAATAAATAACATTAGTAATAAAATAGCAACAAATAAATAACATTAATAATAAAATAGCAACAAATAAATAACATTAATAATAAAACAGCAACAAATAAATAATATTAGTAATACAATAGCAACAAATAAATAACATTAGTAATAAAATAGCAACAAATAAATAACATTAGTAATAAAATAACAACAAATAAATAACATTAGTAATAAAATAACAACAAATAAATAACATTAATAATAAAATAGCAACCAATAAATAACATTAGTAATAAAATAGCAACAAATAAATAACATTACTAATAAAATAGCAACACATAAATAATATTAATAATTAAATAGCAAAGAATAAATAACATTAGTAATAAAATAACAACAAATAAATAACATTGATAATAAAATAGCAAAAAATAAATAACATTAGTAATAAAATAACAACAAATAAATAACATTAGTAATAAAATAGCAACAAATAAATAACATTAGTAATAAAATAACAACAAATAAATAACATTGGTAATAAAATAGCAACAAATAAATAACATTAGTAACAAAATAGCAACAAATAAATAACATTGGTAATAAAATAGCAACAAATAAATAACATTAGTAATAAAATAGCAAAAATAAATAACATTAGTAATTAAATAACAACAAATAGATAACATTAGTAATAAAATAGCAACAAATAAATAATATTAGTAATAAAATAGCAACAAATAAATAACATTAGTAATAAAATAGCAACAAATAAATAACATTAGTAATAAAATAGCAACAAATAAATAACATTCGTAATAAAATAACAACAAATAAATAACATTAGTAATAAAATAGCAACAAATAAATAACATTAGTAATAAAATAACAACAAATACGTAACATTAGTAATGAAATAAAAAATATAAAATATCAATATATATATTAAGGAATAATATGACAATAAATAAAAATAAAATATAATAAATAGTAATAACCAACAATAATAAAATTATAAAAATTAGTAGTAAAATAACAATAATGATAAAATAATAATAATTAGTAATCAAATTGCAATAGAAAAAAGAAAACAATAGTTATTAAATAACAATAATAAATAATATAACTAATTAGTAAAAACATTACAATAACAAACATTATAACATAGTTAGTAAAGAAATAAAAAGAATAAAATAGGATAGACAAAATTAGTAACAAAAAACAATAATAACAATAAAATAAGTAAATAAATAACAATAAGCTCTCTCTGATTCTCTCTCCTCTGATCTCGAACGAGTGGTTCAATGGGGGAAGACGTGGCTGGTTACGTTTAATGCATCTAAAACCAGACTCCTATCTTTACATCATCAACGCTCTGATCCCCATCTGGCATCAATTGAAATTGATGGGTCTCGTCTTGGAGAAGCCCCATGTTTTGACAAGCTTTTGGGCTTGACCTTTACTGCTGATCTGAAATGGAATACGTACATCAGGTCTGTTGCCAAGGTCGCTGGAAAGATGGTGGGATCCTTCTACCGCCTTAGAAGATATCTCACTACTGTATAAAAGCCAAGTACCTCCAAGGATGGAATACTGCTGCCATATCTAGGCGGGAGCTGCTAAAAACAGCATATCCTGCCTTGACAGAGTACAAAATAGACTTCGTGGCTTAGTGGGGGATGCCCTTTTCTCTTCCCTGCAACCTTTCTCCCACAGAAAAGACGTTGCAAGCCTATCTTTGTTTTATCATTATTTCCATGGCAGGTTTTCGTCTGAACTCCAATCTCTGGTCCCCCCTCGCCAATCATTTACAAAAAAACACCCGTCTAGCTGAATCCACTGTCAAAAACTTTCCCCACTCTTTATCTATGCCTAAATCAAAACGTAGATTCCATGAACATAGCTTCTTTCTTAGAACTGCACGCCTGTGGAACTCTGTTCCGTCTGCCTGCTTCCCTCCTGACTACAACTTGGATGTCTTCAAGTCCAACGTAAACAAATTCCTGATGAACCGCCCCCTTAATTAGAGACTCTAAAATATCCACACTAACGTACTGTACTTACAATAATCCTTATCTATGAGTGGCTTTCGGGCCTTGATAAGTGGTGATCACCTTGTAAAAAGAAATAAAATAAAAATTAGTGGTAATAAAATAATGATAAAAAATAAGATAATTATAAATAAAATAACTATAATTAAGACTAATGAAAATAAATAATAATAAAATAATAATAAATAATAAATAAAACAAAAAATAGATAATGAAAAACAATAAAATTAAATAGTAATAAAATAACAATAAAAAATAATTAAAGGAAATAGTGATATAATATTAATAATAAACGAAGAAATAATAAGTAATAAAATAACAATAATAAAAGATAACAAAAATGTATAGTAATAAGATAAAAAAATTTAATAACAATAAAATAACGAGTAAAAAGTAAAAATAAGAAAAATGATATAAATAATTACTGATAAAATAACAATAATAAAAAACAAAAATTATTAGTAATAAAAAGCAATAACAAAAAATAAAAATAATCAAAATAATAATTAAAATTACAATAATAAATAAAAATCAGGAAAATAGTAATGGAATAACAATAATAAAAATAATGAAAATAATTAGTAATAAAAAATAATAATGAAAATAATACAAATATTTGGTAATGAAATAATAATAAGAAAAATAATTAGTAATGAAATAATTATAATATAATAAGATACTGATTAATAAAATAACAAAATTATTCTTAATAAAATAATAATAATGATAAATAAAAATAAAATTATTAGTAATGAAAAAATAAAAATAATAAAATAATTAGTAATAAAATAATAATAAAAAATAATACAAAGAGTTAATTAATAAGAATGATATAAAAATAGGTAGTAATAAAACAATGATATTAAAAACCATAAAAAATATATGTAATTAAATAATAAAAAAATAAAATTTTTAGTAATTTAATAACAAAAATATATAATAATATTAATAATAATTAGTATTAAATTATCAATAGTAAAAACTAATTCAATTAATTTGTAAATAAATATCAATAATAAAAATAAAAAGTAAAAAATTAATATAATAAAAATAATAAAAATAATGTGTAATAAAATTATAATCAAAAACAATAATAAAGATAATAAATAATAAAATATCAATAATAAAAAATAAAATATTTAGTAATTAAATCATAAAAATAAATAATGTTTATACTAATAATTTGCATTCAAACAACAACAATAATAAAATAAAAATCAAACCATACCTATTTATTCGATTTGGTATATAACACCGTGGGAAAGATTAATTAAGGTGGTTAAGAATTGTCTTTTTAAGGTAGTTGGACGAAGGAACTTGGATCATTTCCAACTCCTAACGGTCTTGTCTGACTTGCAAGTTTTTATTAATGACAGATCTTTAATTTATCGTTATTTTTACGATTCAAGTTTGCATTTGTCCGTCCTTTCTATAATAATTCTGTATTTTTGAATTCAAAAGATGCTGCTTTTGTGAGCCGTACTCCTGGCAGGGAAGAACTCGTTAAAAGTTTGCAATATTCGAGAGCATTTCTGCTTCAGTTTAAGCAGATGTGGTATGATAGTTATCTCTTGGGGTTAAGAGAATTGTTATATGATTTGTATCAGGCCGAATTAAATAATAGAATCAAGATCGGTGATGTGGTTCTAATAAAAAATCCGGTAAAGCCACATCATTATTGAAGTCTAGGAAGAGTGATTAAACTCACTACCGGTACTGATAATTTATTTAGGTCCGCTATGATCAAGAAAAGTGATGGCGTCTCTCAAGAACATTGTTTTAGACATCTGTATTCTTTAGAACTTTCCATTACAGATTCTTATCAGATCCCTTTTTCTGATGAAGAAATTAGTGATTCTCTAAAAGAGAGAATTAATGTAGATGTCGACGATGTCACATTAGAACTGTAAGATCTGGCAGCTTTTTAAGCGAAAGAGATCCTGATTTTCTTTGGTACTGAGTTGAGTTTTGAAAATTTCCTTTTTCTGTTTTTTTATATTTTTTTTGTTAGGAGAGTGTAAAAAATTCTTTCTTGAGATATACTTTTTTTCCTATTCTTTTTTTCTCTTGAGTTTACTTCACTGCTGCTGATGTTGTTGGGCATATGATTTATTTCTGCCTTTTGATTGATTTGCGCATTCCCGCGTTTTGCAATAAAATTCAAAGAGAAGTTGGCAGTTCGGACTTGACACTTAAAATGTGTTGATGTGCTTTCTTTTAAAATATTGAAGTGAACTCGTCTAAGTTACCTGGAAAAGTTTATACTGTTGAAGTGATTGCGTCTAAGTTACCTGATGAATTTGTATCTCACTGAGAGAAATCTATTTCAAGGAAATCCAAGAAATCTGTCGATAGCTAGGTAGTTAAATTTGACCTTTTGGACCAATGTCATTTTTTCTGGTGAGTCACAATTTGCATTATTTCCCGACAATGGAAGGATATGAGTATTGAGGCTTTCTCAGTAAGTGTTTGACTTAAAAAGTGCTGAAACATAGGGTTTCTCGGTTATGGTATTATGGGGTGCAATTTGGAGTGATGGTCACTCAGACCTGATGGAATGTGAAGAAAACATCAATTCTGCTAAATATGGTTCAATATTTCATGAAGGACTCCTACCAATATTCTCAAGTGGTAAAATGAACCAAGTTAACTCTCTATTTATGGAAAACGGAGATGCTTGTCACTCTGCTGGGGCGACACAACATTCGTTGAGCCAACATGTAATTAATAAACTTCTTTAAAGTCAGTCCATCGATATGAACCCAATTGAAAACCTTTGGATCATATTAGACCGGAACTTTCTTAAAAAGAAAAGGAATCCATCTTATAAGTCTGAACTTTCAGCATTATTGCGTAAGACATGGCAAGAAATTCTGCAAGTTAGTCGTCAACTAGACAACACCATGCCTAAAAAGGTCCTAGCATTAAAAAAGCAAAGGAAATGTTAACCAAGTATTAGTTATTAAATATTTGGCCATTTATTTTTGATTTTGTTCTATAAATTATATGTTTATTGAAATAAACTGTTTCTATGGGTGTCTATTCTTTTGTCGTGCCTGTGTATATTATTTCATCCGCATGAAAATTCACAAGGAAAAATAATATTTTATGCGTCGATTTTCCGTATTTGCTTCTACAGTTCTCAACACGTGAGTAGAAGTAAGTTTTTAAAATTATATATTGCAACTAGCAGGCCGTCCGGCATTGCCCGGTCGCAAATACGCATAAATATTATATTTTTAATTCACGCAGATTTCTTATTTATTGATTATTATTTAATATATGGTAATGATTTCCAAAATAAGTAAAGATATGTATGGCTTGGGTACCATCGGCTAGAATCGAAATCAGGATGTTTAGCACTCCAGCCGTTATTTATCTCTCTAGCCTAGTTACCATCCGATCTACTGAAAGATTGATACGAAAAGTTACAAATTAAGCGAGTTTTAGCTATGAATGTTTAATTTCGCGTATGCGCAAAAGTAACACAGTAGTGTTTTATTCGACTTACCCTGTCCAGGTCAACTGTTTTCTTTTCATTTTTTACTCCTTTGCTACAGTTTTACCGGCCAAAAACCAAATCGAAATCATGTCACAGGTCTAAATACCCTATATATCAAATTTCAGTTCTATAGACTAAATATTTAGAGAGAAATTCATTAGAAAATTTTCGCACACATCTTTATTTCCGTGTGTTGTATACGTGCGTTTGTGACGTATTTGTGTTGTGGATGGGTTCTATATATGTGTTTACTGTTTTCATCGTGACGTGTTTGAAATGTGTACGTGGCATTAATGAATGTATGTTGTGTTCTTATCATAACGGACCACATGTATGTAAGTACGTTGCGTTTGTTGTGTAACATACTGTTGTGCTCAAATCCTTTATATCTATTTTATCGGTCTGTTATTCGTCTAGGTGTTGGTGCGGGCGTGCCAGAACATATAATACACATAACAAATACATGACGACATACCCGGTTTCTGCTATTGTTTCTTCTGGGAGGTTCGACAACTGTCCTTGGGGGAGATGAAAACTGTTTAAAAGGAACATTTCAAGACAGGACCGAAGGCGATGTTAAATTTTATGTATTTTATTCACTCCCAGGTATTCGTCATAGCAGAAGGGAGGAATCGACGATCTTTGGCTGGGGGGGGGGGAGGGTTCTGTCTCCATTCTGAGACCCCCTTCTCCCTCATGGAGAGACCCGTTTTTAGCTCACCTCTCTTTTTAGGTGTCTCCAATCAAACTACCTTATGCTTACACAAACCGCAACACGTAACATGTGACACGTCACTTCCAGTCCCTGTTCAGATACTTTCCGGTGCAAACTAACCAGGTCACAGAGTTTGATATGTTGTCAAAACATGGCCTCAAATTTCTGTTGTCTACTCGTACAACTATCATTAGATAGATAGATAAACAGATAGACAGATATAGATAGATAAACAGTTAGATAGAAAATTTACTGCTTCAGCCCAGTTATTCTCTTAGACGTGTGCTAAAAGATTTTCATTATAGTTGTATAGAAATTACGCAACATTTAGAAACTATACAGAAATAGAATTCAGCACAATCATCTAATAAGAAACAATAAAATGATAATTAATGTTCGTTTTTTAGAGAAATATGCAAGTAAGTGAACCGTCATGTAGTCGCTCGCATATCCATGACCAAGTATATTAAGTTTTTTAAAAATAATTTTTATAAAGAAAACATAGGCTTTTAATATCATTGTCAGAGCGAGAAATATATATATATATATATATATATATATATATATATATATATATATATATAAGATATAGATAAAGCTACACAGAATTTTCCGCATTTTACCCCTTTAAGGACTCGTCAGGCTAAAATTCTGTGAAGTATAATTGCCATATATAATTTCATAACATTATATATATAAAGAGAGAGAGAGAGAGAGAGAAAGAGAGAGAGATAGACAGAGAGAGAGAGAGAGAGAGAGAGAGAGAGAGAGAGAGAGAGAGAGAGAGAGAGAGAGAGAGAGAGAGAGAGAGAGTTGGACTAGTTAACTATTTTGTAAGCTTGCTTAAACAGGCCGCGGTATCCAAACCCGGTAGGGTGTGATGGGGTCGAGAGGAAAGGAACTTCCCACCAGGCTTGACATCACGAAGTCTCCGGTTGACGTCATTGTCTGACGTCAGCAAAGGAGACAGCGAACAATGACAACAATGGCGACAACGACAACGACGACCACGATCATAATATCGAGAGAGGCGCGGACCTGCGATGCAGATGCAAAAGATGAGAGAGAGAAAAAAAGCAAAATAAATTATTGTTTTTATTGTTTCCTTCCTACATACGCCCTCGTATATCTATTAAGAGCTTTATCCGTGTGTCTGTCACGCTTAAATTATTATTCATTATTTATCCCCCACCCTACATTAAAAAAAAAAAATATTAAGCTGTACAAACACTGGTCTGTCGATTGTGGCATTGATTATGAAGAACTTATGCACATTGGATTTTTATTTATTTTTTTACGGACTGTTATCCTCATCTTTTTAGTTGTTGTTTCTCTGGCCTTCGTCAGGTGGTTAACCGCTACGGGGCTCGTCACGCAGTGGAAAATTGAATCTCTACACCTCCAGGTGAGCATTGTCTGAAGATAGCGGTTTCAATCCTACACAAAGCCAGAAGATTAGTTGAGACGACAACAGCTATGGAAGGCAGTAATTATTGGGGATAAATAACAATTCCTCACCTGTCGGGATTGACCATCTGACGAAGGCCAGAGAAATAATTGGTCGAAACGTCGTGAAACAACAACTATGAAGGTAAGAAAGACAGTTCGCAAATAAATAAATAAATAAATATACAAATTACTCATCTCAAAGGATTCTAATAATTGTGTTGGATTGACGAGCAGTTTTGCAGTTCAGTAAAAGATATCTGCTTGTCCGTAATTGCCCCTATATAAAAAATGAATAAAAAATAAAGAAAAATTATGTATGCGTCAAAAAAAACACATTTAAGTTTTGCAGTTCAGTAAAAGATATCTGCTTGTCCATAATTGCCCCTATATTAAAACTGAATAAAAAATAAAGAAAAATTATGTATGCGTCAAAAAAACACATTTAAGTTTTGCAGTTCAGTAAAAGATATCTGCTTGTCCATAATTGCCCCATATTAAAACTGAATAAAAAATAAAGAAAAATTATGTATGCGTCAAAAAAACACATTTAAGTTTTGCAGTTCAGTAAAAGATATCTGCTTGTCCATAATCGCCCCTATATTAAAAATGAATAAAAAATAAAGAAAAATTATGTATGCGTCAAAAAAACACATTTAAGTTTTGCAGTTCAGTAAAAGATATCTGCTTGTCCATAATTGCCCCTATATTAAAACTGAATAAAAAATAAAGAAAAATTATGTATGCGTCAAAAAAACACATTTAAGTTTTGCAGTTCAGTAAAAGATATCTGCTTGTCCATAATTGCCCCTATATTAAAAATGAATAAAAAATAAAGAAAAATTATGTATGCGTCAAAAAAACACATTTAAGTTTTGCAGTTCAGTAAAAGATATCTGCTTGTCCATAATTGCCCCTATATTAAAAATGAATAAAAAATAAAGAAAAATTATGTATGCGTCAAAAAAACACATTTAAGTTTTGCAGTTCAGTAAAAGATATCTGCTTGTCCATAATTGCCCCTATATTAAAACTGAATAAAAAATAAAGAAAAATTATGTATGCGTCAAAAAAACACATTTAAGTTTTGCAGTTCAGTAAAAGATATCTGCTTGTCCATAATTGCCCCATATTAAAACTGAATAAAAAATAAAGAAAAATTATGTATGCGTCAAAAAAACACATTTAAGTTTTGCAGTTCAGTAAAAGATATCTTCTTGTCCATAATTGCCCCTATATTAAAAATGAATAAAAAATAAAGAAAAATTATGTATGCGTCAAAAAAACACATTTAAGTTTTGCAGTTCAGTAAAAGATATCTGCTTGTCCATAATTGCCCCTATATTAAAACTGAATAAAAAATAAAGAAAAATTATGTATGCGTCAAAAAAAACACATTTAAGTTTTGCAGTTCAGTAAAAGATATCTGCTTGTCCATAATTGCCCCTATATTAAAACTGAATAAAAAATAAAGAAAAATTATGTATGCGTCAAAAAAAACACATTTAAGTTTTGCAGTTCAGTAAAAGATATCTGCTTGTCCATAATTGCCCCTATATTAAAACTGAATAAAAAATAAAGAAAAATTATGTATGCGTCAAAAAAACACATTTAAGTTTTGCAGTTCAGTAAAAGATATCTGCTTGTCCATAATTGCCCCTATATTAAAACTGAATAAAAAATAAAGAAAAATTATGTATGCGTCAAAAAAACACATTTAAGTTTTGCCGTTCAGTAAAAGATATTTGCTTGTCCATAATTGCCCCTATATTAAAACTGAATAAAAAATAAAGAAAAATTATGTATGCGTCAAAAAAACACATTTAAGTTTTGCAGTTCAGTAAAAGATATCTGCTTGTCCATAATTGCCCCTATATTAAAAATGAATAAAAAATAAAGAAAAATTATGTATGCGTCAAAAAAACACATTTAAGTTTTGCAGTTCAGTAAAAGATATCTGCTTGTCCATAATTGCCCCTATATTAAAAATGAATAAAAAATAAAGAAAAATTATGTATGCGTCAAAAAAACACATTTAAGTTTTGCTGTTCAGTAAAAGATATCTGCTTGTCCATAATTGCCCCTATATTAAAAATGAATAAAAAATAAAGAAAAATTATGTATGCGTCAAAAAAACACATTTAAGTTTTGCAGTTCAGTAAAAGATATCTGCTTGTCCATAATTGCCCCTATATTAAAAATGAATAAAAAATAAAGAAAAATTATGTATGCGTCAAAAAAACACATTTAAGTTTTGCCGTTCAGTAAAAGATATCTGCTTGTCCATAATTGCCCCTATATTAAAACTGAATAAAAAATAAAGAAAAATTATGTATGCGTCAAAAAAACACATTTAAGTTTTGCAGTTCAGTAAAAGATATCTGCTTGTCCATAATTGCCCCTATATTAAAACTGAATAAAAAATAAAGAAAAATTATGTATGCGTCAAAAAAACACATTTAAAGGCTAAAAACGATGAAAAAAAGCTTTGTTGGTTATCCAGAATTTCCCCGATATTAAAAAAAATAAAATAAAAAACAAGGAAAAATCTGTATGATGTACGTATTTGTGATGGAAAGAAAAATAGCGTATACGTGGCAAGCTGACAGACTAGTTAACTAATTCAACTACTCTTTCTCTCTGTTTATATATATATATATATATATATATATATATATATATATATATATATATATATATATATATATATATATATTTGGGGTGGAGAGGGCTCCTGTAAGCCGTGGTGAAGGCAACCTTTCTAGGAAAAGCAAATCTCTGATTTAAAAAAACAAAAAGCGGGAGACCAGTACCCGCATTAAGCTGGTCTGCAGTTTAACTTGTTGCTGGCTATCTTGCTCTTGCTTGTTACTGGATCTCAACATTTTGAACCGAGAGAGAGACTTAGCTATCGTACAAAGCTAAGACTCTGTAACATCATCTGTGTATAGATACTCCCTCAAGCATTTGTCTATAAAAATGGTCCTGTGGCGATGGAAGTCATTTTTGGGCTCATGGACTTTAAGTGTCTGAGGAAGTGGCACTCGTCTGACAAGACGTTGCAATCATCATATATATATATATATATATATATATATATATATATATATATACACACAAATCACATTTCAGACTATTGTAGTTTATTTCATACATATTGTTATAGCTTAAATATAGCACCATGATTAATCAATGACTTTTTCTTTCAGATTATTAGAGACCATTCATATTTTTCTGCAATATTGTTATTCATGTTACCAAGGGACAAAAGGTCTCTAGGCGCGAACTGCTCGGTTTAAAGACTTTAAACCTCTCGCATCCCAGAGAGAGTCCTTGCGACCAGCTAGGAGCCTTACGTATGTTACCATGTAGAAGTCATCCAGGAAATCCAGGTCAGCTCCTTAATGTCATTTTCCCCATACCTGACAAAGTTTAGAGGGTTTTCAAGTTCTTATTCTAACGAAAAAAACAAACAAGTCTGTGCCGACAAGGAAGAGGTAAATTTTACAAATGACCTTCTCCAATTTAAAGGAGGGAGTTTTTTCCTTTCTTTTTCCCCCAAGAAAGATTTATTGACTCTTTTTTGTCCCTTGTTCAACTTGTTCGTGCATTACAGAATCGGAGTGATTTGTGATGGATGGGCGCGTGCAAGTGTTTGCGTTGGTAAATGCAGTGTTGATGAGTGAAGGCAGGGATTTTTTTTTGCGTTGTTGTTTTGCAATTGGAAGTTGTTTGTTACGTGTGTTGGTTTGTCAGGAGTGGTGTATGTTTCGTGGAGGAGTGGGCAATCTTTTCCTCACCCAACCCCTTTTTCTATTTCTATTTCTTTTTCTGAACTGGAGGAAGTTTATGCGGGCATTTACCTTACTTGTCCCAGAAGATCTTTTTTTTGTATTTCTTTTTATCCCTGTCGGTTTTCTGGTGTCGAGACATTCTGTTGATTCTACCGTTGCTGTTGTTGCCTGTCTGTCTGTTGAGAATGATTCTTGATGATTTTGTTGGCATTTGTTTCTCCAATATTAGGAATTCTTTCTAGAAGAATATCGGCTACTTACGGGAGGAACAACGTGAAAGTTGCCAACATCCTAAGTGAAAGTGTTTCTCTGGGACGAACTGGGTTCGAACTTGGCACACCCAGTTTGTTAGCTCGCATCGTTAACCAATGATCCTCCATCACCCCCATGCTGCTGCTGCTGTTTTTGGGGCTACTGCTACGGTTGGCTGAGTTGTGAGATAATGGCGAAAGCAGTTGTGTTCCTCTACACTTTTCCTACCAATGTCTTCAATTTCTCCTCTGCATTTCTCATTGGCTGCTTGTATTGGAGGTGGAGCTGGCCTCGAACTAGAAACCGGGACTGCCAGTGACACTGATTGGGCAGAAACATTTTTTTTTAATGCAGTTCCTTGCTATATTACCTTGCTTCTTACAAAATAAAAAATGCGGACAATGGCTTGCAGCACCACCGTCATGTTCCAGCCTTTGTGTGGCCGCACTGTCGGAATTGTCTGAAAGACTTCCTGCTTCGAACTCATGACGATCGTATAGTGAGTTACGTGATATCTACTTCTGAATTTTACCGATTCTAATTGTTCCACATTCTTCGAACTGACTGAGTTATCTACCCAGATCACCCCACACAGCTCACTTAGGGCATTATAAATACCCGATTTATCCTCCTAACATAGTATTAGAACTGTATCAACTATTCCACCCTCATCTCTTTTAGAAAGTCGTTCTGCTTCATCTTTTGAGGGTAACATGATGCCCTTCATGATAAAGTTCCTGTGGCGGATGTAGTTTGCTGGAAGATTCGGCTTCTTCAGGAGCTCCGCCATGTCCTGCTTTTTGAGTCACATGAGGTGATTCTCTTTTAAATTCGATACTTTGATCAAAGCCAAAAGGCCAGAAACCATTTTTTGGAGGGGGGGGGGGTAATGTAGTATTTAATCCATCTTTCCGAAGGCCACCTTCTCTTTTTGGATGAGGTTAGTGAAATATCAGTTTTATTGCTAGGATGCTATGTTTACAGACACCTTCATTTATAAGACAATCTTCCCAGGGATTACCTCCTCTTTGGGAGGCAGCATAGTGTTTATTCGTTCCTTATGATACTATCATCCCATGATTATCTTCTCCATTTAAAGGAAGGTAGTGTACTCCCTGTTCTTTTTTTCTTTACAAAGGGGTTACCACATATCAAGGCCCGGAGGCTAAGGGTTGATGTGTGTATTGTAGTCATTGGGATTGTTGCGTAATAATTGTTTGTGGTGTAAATTTGGTATAATTAGATTATGTACGAGGACGGTTCAAAAAGAACTCGTTTACGTTAGACTTGAAGACGACGATATTGTAGTCAGCTGCTGTCATATCATCCTCCTAGGTAGTAACTACTTCTTAGAGGAGGACTCATTATGATACCATTATCTCGGTTAGTATTCCTTCGTTTGGGGTCAGTGTAGTATATGTTAATTCTTAAATATCTACCTAGGCAAAAAAATATGCATTCAGTACTGTTCGAGAGACGCTCTCTCTTTTTCAGGTTTTGGACACGTTCCTCGCGTGTAGTTTTTAACGAGAGATTGAACTACTATTTTCCGGTCAAAAATAGACAAGATCAGATTGGGGCGTGGGGTATAGAGGGACAGAGAACTTTGCTGACCTGATGGCTAGATGCGATCTTGTCGCTAGGTTTCGTGACAATTATCCGGGACGTGAGTACGTTCAAATAGCTAGCTCACTCGGGCCATAAACTAGTTATGGACAAGTTAAACTTAAGAAATAGTCCTAAACTGTCCGAGTAGTAGAAGTTGAATACCTTCTTGTTGAAAATGCTAGATCACTAACTCAGCGGGCTTTAGTGGGGACGGCTACCGGGAGTAAGTGATGAGTTAGATTGAAAACTAGGATCGGAAGCTTCTCTCTCCATTAAAGGAGTTTTTAGT
This sequence comes from Euprymna scolopes, assembly GCF_053919585.1. Taxonomy (NCBI): domain Eukaryota; kingdom Metazoa; phylum Mollusca; class Cephalopoda; order Sepiida; family Sepiolidae; genus Euprymna; species Euprymna scolopes. Next base: position 107,362,663 of record NC_136507.1, read on the forward strand.
TTACTCCCACCGCAAGAACTTAGACACCAGGGTCGGAAAGTGGGATTAAGAAGTCAGCTCCAAGAGAAGAGGCACTCAAACCTGAAAGAAGTGCCTGGGCAACCCCGTCAGCATTCCCCGGTAAAGGCGCCTTGGGCGATTAACAATAAACTAACTCCTTCTCAAAGAGAAAAAGGCAAAGCCTGGAAGGGTGGACCTCCTAGAACTACACAGAAGTAAACTCTCACTGTAAAATCAACAGGGAGTGGATCATTACAGGAATGGTCTAATCTGTTGACTTGGTCGGGGGCAAGGATCTCTATATTAAATACGCTTAGCGTCTCGTATTAGATAAGAATATCGTTAACTTAGTACATTCCCCCAACAAATTCTACTTCTTTGCTCCATATTTTAATTTGGTCTTTACTCGGTAAAAATAACAACTAGAGGATAAAAATTGGGAAAACAGTTGGAACTTTGCAGGCATAAGTCAATTTAAAGTGCTCTTCTACGAATTCGCAAATATACATTTATACGTTAGAATCGGTTAAATTTTAACCTTTCCTTACCATCTGACGATAGCCCAAATGATAACGACTGAAACTGGAGCGCTAAATATTTTGGTTTCGATTCTAGCTCATTGCACCCAAGTCATGTTTTATAAATTTTTGAAATCACTACTGTATATTGGGTACAATATAATAATCAATAGAGATTTATACTAATGAAAATGAAATTTGCATGAATTAAAATACCATATTTATGCGTATTTTACGACCGGGTAACAATGGGAAGCCTGCAAGTATATGTATAAAAGTTGTCTTGTTTGTCTGTCTGTCTGTCTGAAGAACGGTATCTATCAAACTCCTCTGTCAATTTTTGGTCTACGGACATGAAACTTAATATATCGGCGATTTGGACCTGTGAAAAAAATTCGATTGGTTTTTTGCTGGTAAAAATAGCTACTAAGAGTTCGAAATTTACAGAATTGGTACTTGGCAGACATTTTGTCGATTTAAAGTTCTCTTCTAAATATGCGAAAATATACATTCATAAGTTAAACAACGTTATTTCTTGAACTTTTTGTATGCGTATGGATGTGGCGCAGAGATCAACGAATAATGCTGCATCCATGGTTTGATATGCCGTAAAACAAAAATATCTTAAACTTAAGACAGTTTTGTCAGAAGTGTGATGCAGTCATTGGGGATCGAACTCGTTAGAAATTTATCTTTTTTGATGATCGCGAACTATTCGCAGCATTTTATGCGTCGAAGGCGAGTTGCTTTCCAAAGTGCTAAAAAGAAGTAGAAGAAGAAAGAAAGAAAGAAAGGGGAGAAGGTAGTAGTAGTGGTAGGCGAAGTAGTAGTAGGAGGAGGTGGAAGAAAAGGAAGAGGTTGTGGCTAAGAAGGTTTTATGTAATGGAAAACCGAGGACATGAATATTATTTGCTATCTGATAGTCGGGCCACGAAGACTGATAACCCGACGCAGCCAATGGAGGTCGAAATAGCCAACCAGCCAGTCACACACGCACGCACGCGCGCACACACACATACACACACATGCACACACATACACACACACGTACAAACTCACAAGAATAAAACCACTCACGTATACATACTCACACATGCATACATACACAGTGGCACAGTCATAAACAAGCACAAACATACAGATGTTCCCTCCCCACTAAATCATGTTGATACACAGAGCTAAAGAAGAAGAAGAAGAAGAAGAAGAACAAGAACAAGAACAAGAAATACAAAGTTAGTACGACACACATGTGCAGATACAAATATATATGCACATACAGATATAGCGGCGTGTATCACCTTTATTATCGCTTCTCTTTAGTCTAGAAAGAAATGGATACCGTTTGTAAGGGTAGCTGCGCGTGTAATTGTGGGGCAAGGGTTGCGCAATATCCAGCCTCACCTCTCCTGAATCGACACTGCTTGAGTCCAGTGGCAAGAAGTCCAGGACGACTGAAAACATTGCTGAGATAAGCAGAGAACACATGCAGAACATGGAACCCCAAATGGTCATCGTTTTAGTACTAACCGGGCTCAACGTTCTTAACTTCGGTGATCTTACGGGAAGGAGTGTGTCAACGTGATTATGCCGTATGACACGACGTGTATATATGCGTGAAAAATGAACACACGCATACGGAAACATACTTGCATTGATATGGATACAGATACATGCACATCAAATTCAACTATCGACTGATTACTGTACACGCAATAACCCTTATCCCTGAGTGGCCTTCGGGCCTTGATAAGTGGTGACCCCCATGTAAAAAAAAAACAAAAACAAAATAAAAACAAAACTATCGGCTTAGGAACAAAGTACGAGGTGCCTTTAATAAGTTTCCAGACTTTTTTTCAACATGCATTTAAAATTGTAGACTCTTGAAAATTCAGTATGTTATTGCGATACGTTTTATGACATGACTGACCAATTTTTATGATTTCAGGTTCAAATGAACAGGCACTGCAGGAATTGGAATACACCCTACTAAAGCTTGATTGTCACAGCTGGTGAATTTCAAAAATGCAATCTTAACGTGAGAACACTTTAGAAAAACCAAAACAATAAAATTCCGTTTTAAAATTGAAAAAAAAAACAAATGTCACAGAAACGTATGGAAGCGTCGAGCATCAGTTTTTGAGTGGCATAAAAGATTCAAGGAAGGCAGGGAGTCTTTGAGAGATGACGAGAGGTGTGGGAGGAGTAAGGAAATTAGAACACCAGAATTGATTGATCAAATAAAGAATTTCATGGATAAGGACTGTTGTGTGCCTATAAAGACAATAAATTCACAATTTGATGTCAGTGTGGGAACTGTACACACAATGCACCAGTCCACAACTCCAATTTTGTTTCAGACTATTTGACCAAGATGGGCATCAAGACAGTTCCTCACTCTCCCTATAGTCCAGACCTTGCTCCCTGTGACTTTTGGTTATTCCCTAAGCTAAAAAAACATGTCGTTTAAAGACAATTAAGGAGATGAAAGAGGCTGTGATGAGGATCATTGACACGCTCACACAAGAGGACTTATCTGGGGCCTTCAACAAGTTATTTGAACGGTGCAACAAATGCATTGCAGACAAAGGACATTTTTAAAAAGAGCTTTATGTGCGAAATATCAATAAACGTACCTATATGAAAAAATTCTGAAAACTTATTGAATGCACGTCGTATATTTTCCGTGTTTTCGATTGGAGGAGAATTAGAAGAACTGAATGTTCATTTTTCTTTCCTAATCAAGTGTGTCACTTTTTTGGAAGTTTGCCCCCATGAAAACTTTGTGTTGTACATTTGAAAAAAAAAAATAAATGAAAAAAAAAAACACAAATTAGTAGGGAGTCAACGATAATCATTGAATAAGCGATACTAAATAAAGGACTCGAACTCCTACAAGTGTGTGCTGCAAGGGACATGCAACAACTGCATTATTTCTCATCTCATGTTTGTCAGAAACACAGGATCAACCGAACATTTTGACATATAAAACGGAAATTTTTTAGGGATTATCGTCCACTACATTTGTTTTTTGCTCAAGCAAAATATCGATTGCTAGAATAACGGTAACACACTAATCTAAACGCATAAACACACTGAGAAATACACTGATAATAGCACACGCACAAAAATACAAATAGTTATGAGGATAAAATATATTTCTACCTCGTATTATTTGCTTTATTCGGACTACCCTCTAATCTTAAGTTTTATTTTATAACGTTTCAGTCGAAGTAACCTCCGACCTTCTCCAGGTGTTTCTCATCGAATTCTGGGGTATTTCCGTCAAACTCGGGAATTAGCACGAGATTTCGAACGGCATCCTTTATTTCATTCACAGGGATAGCATGTACTCTTTCCGGCAGCCATGGCTGCATAGAAATCTTAATTAATTCGCAATTGTATTGCGAGTGTCACCCGCACTGAGGATTGAACCGTTAACCTCCAGGTGAGTGTAACTTTAGAACTGAATTTTACAAAGTGCTATATTCACTAGGCCATGTGACTGAAAATGGACACAAATGTAGCTTGGTTCCCGGATAACGTTACAATTCTACGAAAATTGATTAAACAGCACAAATCACTGATTAACTGATATCTTTCTTATTTAATCATCTGAAATAAGTTATATAATATTTTATGTCATCTTCATTTTTGTTGTCATTCCGATACTGCACAAAATAGGCGTGAAGGGTCGAGGAGGATGGAAGGACCACTGAATAGGTAACATTTTTGTTATTTCATCATCTGAAATATAATGTAATGTTTTATGTCGGCATATAAAATAGGCGTGAAGAGTAACCAGAACTTCGCTGGATGAGTGCGGAGATTATTAATACCTTGGGAAGGCTTTCTGTCACCCATATTCTAATGTAGACAAATAGTCGTTACTAGAGAGAAGTCAATGGCAAGCGGCTGTTGCAATAATGCAAAATTATGGAGATGGAGATCTGGAGAGAGTTGTTGTCACCTAGACTCCACTAAACATCAGTACAAATGATGATGATGATGATGATGATGATGATGATGATGATAGCCCGAGGAAAGAAAACGCTAATCACCCATCAACTGGAAGAGTGTGATGAGGACTGGGATCCTGATGACGCTTATTGCCACCCAAATCCAAGTGAGGATCAATGGTCATTACCAGCGATAAGTCAATGGTAAGCGGCTGTTGCGATGATGCAAATTCCCGATACAAAGTTTATCGTGCGGAGAGTGCTGGAAATATGAGGAGACGTCTTGTTACCCTAACTCCAGCGAACACTACAAATTGATGATGACCTGTGTGAGAACTCCTAGTGAAGAAGAATAATAATTAATAATAATAATAATAATAATAATAATAATAATAATAATAATTAATAATAATAATAATAATAATAATAATAATAATAATAATAATAATAAAAATAATAATAATAATAATAATAATAATAATAATAATAACAATAACAATAACAATAACAATAACAATAACAACAACAACAATAATAATAATAATAATAATAATGATAATAATAATAATAATAATAATAATAATAATAATAATAATAATAATAATAACAATAACAATAACAATAACAATAACAACAACAATAATAATAATAATAATAATAATAATAACAATAACAATAACAACAACAACAACAACAACAACAACAACAACAACAACTTTTCGCAAGGACCGAAAATGAACTAGAGACACTAATAAACACTACCAGAATCTTCAGCCAGGATATCCAAATGGAATTTGGCATGGAAACATGCGCTCTACTAGTTATAAGAAATGGAAAACTGTAGACAACAGAAGGCACGGAACCACCCAACTAAACGGAGTAGGGAAACAAGACGCCTATAAATACCTAGCAGCTCTGGAAGCAAACATCATCAATGCAACAGAAATGAAAGAGAGAATTGGAAAGGAAGAAAACTTCTGGAAACTAAATTTTATAGCAGAAACCTAGTAAGAGATATAAATACATGAGAAGTATCACTAGTAAGATATTCTGGATCGTTCATAGGGTGGACTAAAGGAGAACTGAGACAGGTCGATCAGAAGACCAGGAAACTCATGACCATGCAGAACGCACTACACCTGAAGGACGATATTGACCGACAGTGCGTGAAAAGGAAAAGGAAATTAGCTAATATAGAAGACTGTAAATGACGCAAAAAAAAAGAACTAGAAAAATACATAATGCAAAACACTGAAAGTATAATTATGGCAGCGAGAGGCACTTAAAAAACAACAAAACAGAAAACAGAGACAAATAATAAAACGAGAAAAGAAAAATGGAAAGAAAACAACCACACGAAAGAATGACAAAAAACGAGTTTAACGAAAACACTTGGACATAGATGCGAAAAGGACGCGTAAACCGAGAAACTGAATCCATAATAATGGCAGCACAAGATAACTCGATAAAAAATAACCACATCAAAGCAAAGATCAACAAAATACAAGAAAACAGCAAATGCAGATTCTGTGGACAAAGAGACGAAACGATAAACCATAGAGTCAGTGAATGTAGCAAATTAGCTCCAAAGGAATACAAGAACAGGCACGGCCAAGTAGGAAGGGCAGTACACTGGGAATTGTGCAAAAAAACTGCACCTCGAACGCACGAACAAATGGTATAAACATAAGCCAGCAACAGTAATTGAAAACGAGAATCACAAATTCCTATGGGACATGGACATAAAAACAAATAAACCCATCGAAGCAAGAAAAATTGATGTCGTAATAATTGACAAGAAAAAATAGTCCTGCCAGATCGTAGAATTTGCTGTTCCAGCTGCCACAGGATAAATATCAAAGAAAGGGAGAAACGGAGTAAATACACAGAGCTGGCCAGAGAGCCGAAAGGAATATGGGTGATAAAAAACTATCAAGATAGCACCTATAATAATAGGAGCACTAAGAACAATTCCGAAAAAAGAGATACAAAACGAATAACAATAATGAAAACAGTTGAGATATCAAGGAAAACCCCTGAATGCGGAGACTAATACGTGAGCCACATTCATGGGCTGCATGAGCTACTGCGGAGACAAAACATGAAGTGTTACATGGAACTAAGAACATTGAGAATGCATATTCGTAAGTTCTCTATCCTGTCCTCAATCCAATTCCATTACCCCCCAAAGAATGATGCCAAATAGCCAATAAGCGTCAGGGAGGATGGAAAGACCGAGGAGAGAGCACTGACCAGAGCCCCGCTGGACAACTGTGAATAGAACTGGGACCTTGGGGAGGCTTATTGCAACTTAAAGTCCAGTAGAGATCAATAGCTGCTGCTAGCGAGAAATCAACTGTAAGCGGCTGTTGCGATAATGCAAATCCATTTGTAAATGATATCAAGAGGTGGAAAGTACTGGAAAACTGGTGACATTTATTGTTACACAGTTTCCAGGAAACACCACAGGTTGTTTTCGAAGAGAGATCCCTTATGACCTGTATAAAAGCTCCCTGTGAGCCAATAATAATAATAATAATAATAATAATAATAATAATAATAATAATAATAATAATAATACCTCCACTTGCTGAGTGCAAAGAGGACTGGGACCTTGGAGAGGCTTATTGCTACCCAAATTCCAGTGAAGACCAATGGTCGCTGCTAACGGGAAATCAATGGTTAGCGGCTGTTGCGATAACGCAGATACTTTCGCTAAGGTTGTCAAAAGAGGTGGAGAGTACTTGAAATCTGGGGAGACTGCTGTTACTCAGACTCCAGAGAACACCGCAAGTTGTTCTCAAAGAGAAATATTTGATGATGGCTTGTTTGACTACGCCAAACTGTAGTCACTGTTCACCTTAATGCCGTTGTGAATTCTGTAAACTGGCTATTTTCTCCAAAATATGAGTAAAACAGTAACGTCTGTGCATTTAATAACTTCCGGTGTGCATTGTGTTTTGGCATTGGACGAATAATGTTGATGGATCGTAAAGCAGACAAGACAACACAATCACTAGCTGTTGCTTTTATTTATCTCCACGGTATTTGTTTAAACACAAGGTTAGATAAAAAAAAAGCCACTTCACTTTAGCCTGCAAAAAATGTACGAGCAGACTCGTCCGTATTTACTGGTAGGGGCACGTCAGACGATTCGAAATACTCGTCTCTTTTAAAAGAGAGAAGGTAAAGCCTGGGAGAGTGAACCTTTACGACTGAGCAGAACCATACTTCAGTTGTTGGACTGATTGGCAAAGACGTATCCTCGAATGGTATTAGCAGCAGATATTCTGCAAAAGAGTCGATGTAGTAGTGGTAGCACATACTGCAAGTTGCTATGTGGAGAGACGACCGCTTGTGTGTTGGTAGAGACAGAACCTACCATCCCCAGTTGCAACCCGTTATTTTGGAAGGGCGTGGCACGTGTCTAGTACATAATTCAGTCTGGCCCCCAGAGATACTGCCGTTTTTGTTTTGACACGTGTAATCGCGTTATCAGGCTGGGTGTGAACGTTTTAAAGTTTTATACCGTTTTAACTTCCCACCATGTCCAGCTGACTGATACAATGCCCCCATCCACAAGTGAGAGCACTCATCAGACATCCAGCACACAAACAAACAAACAAACAAACACACACACACACACACACACACACACACACACACACACACACACACACACACACTCGTGGACTGTCCTTTTAAGCTTAAAACTATGAATATCTTTATATTTAAGAAATAAAAAAAATGCATAAGTAATCCACTTTATCAAGTCTCCATTACTAACGATTACCACGATATTATCCCATTGATTACTGTAAACGCAATAACCCTTATCCTCGAGTGGCATCCGGGCCTTGATAAGTGCTGACTATCATGTAAAAAAAAAGAAAAATGTGAATTATGGGTATTAATATATTTGTAAATATTTGCAACAGCTTCCCATGCACTTTAACAGAAATACATTTTTGATAAAGAAAATGATTAAATATGAAACTTTTATGAAAAATTGGATGTATTGAAAAAACACACCCCATCACTAATTTCATATTCGACCCGGTGCTTACACCGTCCGTCAGTTCAACATGAAACTAGAGCTCTTCATAGTGGTCGCATTTTTAGCGAGATACGCCATCGTCATCGTAGTCACTGCAATCCACCCGCCCTTGCCGTTAGGCTACGGAATTTTGCTAAAATTACTGGACATTTTATTACACACACACACACACATGCCTGGGTGTTTTGAGGTTATGCTGAAAAAAAAGGTCAATTTTTTAAAAATTCGACCCCTATTATTACTCCTTAAAATTTATTGTTAGGGCTCAAATAAAGTTATTAAGTTAGATCCGTGTCAAAGGAATTATATATCTAAAATTTCTAGTGTTTAGACCCAAATTTGTAGGAGGAGTTTGGTATAGTTCTCAAAGGTCAAATCGTTGAACTTTGACCCCTTAATCGCCAAATTTCTGTCCGAAAACAAATCACATCGATTTTTCCAAATCTCAGTACCCTGTATATCAAATTTCGAGTCTGTAGACTAAAAATTGACGGAGTTATTGCGTAGGGAAATGTACACACACAGACACACAGACATACAGACACTTTCACTTTCATAGATATATAGATATCTATATATGCAGTTTATATTCTTTGGGCCACTAAGTTCAACATATCACATAAGCTGACTTACTGCTAAAAAATTCACAATTACAGAAAAGATTTAAATAACGATGAAAAACACGCAAAAAAAAAAAAAAGAAAAGAATCCTTAACTTAAATTATAAAATAGAAAACGGGGATCATCAGCTGTTTACCATGACAGTGTTTCGGATATAAAAAACAGGAAAGATTTTAAATTCCCGGCTCTATAAGGAAAACTACCATATCCCTAATACCAAAGTTTAGACACAGTCCCCTTACTCTTCCACTAATATATTAAATTAAAAAAATAATAATCTAATATAAATAGATAAGTTAAAAACCAACCAAACAAACAAACAAACAAACAAACAAACAAACAAACAAACAAATAAATAATGATAATAAAACATTACTCTCAAAAAGTATTCTGTGATATTTTACTATATATATTATATATTTACATTTTAAATTTGTTGTACAAAATTTCGAAACCTTTTGTTATGATGAACTAGTAATAATACAATGACACGCCGTATTCGCCTCCCATCTTCGATCCCCACAGATTGATCGTCGTCTGCTTTTGTCGACAGAAAGTGCTGTTCGTCTTTCTCGTGAACCGAGATAGTTGTTCGCTTTCTATTTCCTTTAGATCTAACGATAACAGAAACCGCGTTTTAACGGATAATAATCTATCATATAAGTCTCAGTCATCTGTGTGTTTATGGGTTTGTATGTTTGTGTGTTAGTGTGTTAGTGTGCTTGTGTGTTATTGTATTAGTGTGTTTGTGTGTTTGTATGTCCGCGAAAACCTTAGTCATTCTCACCGAATCGGCTTAGAACAGAATAATCGCTCGGATACATAATATCGAAAAATAGAAAAAGTCGCCAATTCATTTATGTAGAAGTATCATTTTGTTTGAAGGTGACGGGATCAGGTAAAAATCTTGGTTTCGACGCTGTTTGTTGATCGCGCATGCGAGAAGGGTTGATTTGTTGTTTAATTAAAAAAAGCTAAATTTGCACGTGATAATATCGGTGATGTCTTGGTCCAATCTATAGTGTGTTCGCTTAAGAACTTAAATTTTACAAGTTCGCGCCCACCACGCGGCATATTTTTCTTTAAATAACCTTTTCTCTCTTCTATCTTTTAAAATTCTCAACTTTCTTACGCGCACCCACCACGTGGGATTTTTTTTCTTTTAATAACACGATAAAAAGGCGCCCAAATCCCGTTTTGTTTTTGTTTCTTTTTAATTGACTTTATTATAATATATACGAAATCTCCATAAAATAAAATATCATATTTAACCGTATTTTACGACCGGGTAATGCCGGGCGCTCCTCACCGCTAGTTTAAAATAAACGTAATAATATTCATGCTCAATGGCAACATGTTCTTGGATGTTTTATTCTTTTACGGCATTGCAGAACGAAGTATAAGAAGGAGGAGGATGAGGAGGAAGAGGGGGAGGTGGATGAGGGGGAGGAGGGGGAGGAGGAGGAGACAAAAAGAAAAAAGAAACAGAAACATGAATAACATGAAGAAGAGGCAGAAAAAAAAGAATATCGTGAAAATGAAGATAAAAACGAAGACGAAAACTAAGAAATGAAAGAAGGAAAGGAAAAAAGAAAAGGAAAAAGAAGGACACATTTGGAAGAAAGAATGGAAGAAAAATAATACAAGGAAGAATTATAAAAAAAGAATAAAAGACAAATATGAAACAGAAAAAAAAAGAAAAAGAAGAAGAAAACGAAGATGAAAGGCAAATATGATACGGCGAAAAAGAACAATAACAAGAAATACAAAAGGATAAGGGATAAAAGATACACCGAAGAAGAAAAAAGAAGAAGAGGAGAAGGAAAATTAGAATATTAAAAAGAAGAAGAAGAAAAGGAAGAAGAAGAAAAAGAAGAAGAAAACCAACTGCCTCTGAGATGGGTATATATGCTGATGACACCACACTCTATAACAGGCATGACAGGAAAACAAATGAACACATATCTAAAGAAATGGCAGAAACACTAGAGGATGACCTCCAATCTGTAGTGGAATGGGGACATAAATGGATGGTCACATTCAATGCTGCCAAGACTAAACTGGTTTCATTCAATAATTATAAGAAACCTTCTCTGCCACCAATAGCAATGGCCAGTGACTCCCTGTCTGAGAGTACATCTTTCAAACTGCTTGGCCTAACGTTCACAGGAAACATGAGTTGGAAGAATTATATTGAAAACATTGCCAAGACCGCTGCGAAAAAGGTAGGCTCTCTCTACCATGCTAGAAAACTACTGACACCTGAAAGTATCCTGTACCTCTATAAGGCCACCTTTAGCCCATCTATGGAGTATTGTTGTCACATTTGGGCTGGTGCATCTGCTACTAGTCTCTCGCTCCTAGACAAGGTTAAAAAAAGAGTCGCCAATCTGATAAGCCCTGAACTGGCATCTAAGCTTCAGCCTCTGTCCCATCGACGAAACGTTGCATCCCTCTGCCTGTTCTACAAGTATTTTAATGGTGAATGCTCTGACGAACTGCAGACACTTGTGCCCCCACGACGTAGACCCCCTCGACAAACCCGACAGGCAGCTAAATCCCACCCCCACACAGTAGAGATCCCTAGATGTAAAAGATCTTTCTACTCCAGTAGTTTCTTCCCCAGAACTGCTAGACTCTGGAATTCCATTCCAGGTTCCTGCTTCCCTAACTGTACTGACATGCAGAAGTTCAAGTGCAACGTGAACGACATCTTGCTGCCCAAATCACAACATAGTGCTCCAGTAGTTGCTGCCCCTGATAGTAGCCCCCTACACCAAAGTGGCAATGCGCCTTGCTTGGGGTGAAAATGTAATAAAAAAAGATATTGAAGAAGGAAAAATATGAGACGGATAATGCCCCGAAGAATAAGAAAGAATAAAAGAAGAAAAAGAAAAATAGGGAGGAAAAGAAAAAGACGAAGGAAAAAAATTACCGTTACTTCGTCATTATTAACGCGATAATCGGAAGCCGCAAAGTTGAAGTTCCATTAAAAACCAATGTTACAGGGTGGAACGATAAAAGTGTCCCCCTCCCCCCAAGAAAACAACACTATGTTTTAAAACTTTTATTGAAAAAAATCAATTCAGGTAACTTGATTACGTAGTAAAGCTGACATCTATTCAATGTAGCCGCCTTCAGCCTCAATCACTGCCTCAATACGGGTTCGAAACTGGGAGCATGCCTTTTTAACAAGCGCCGATGGGAGCTCGGCGAATACTCGGTGGATGGCGGCGATCAGACAATTTTATCGTTTCACACTGTATCTACTTATGTTGATGCCAATTCAACTAAAAGCAAAGTTATTTTACTTAATGGTCCTGTCAAATATTACTGCATTATTACATAAAAAAACGTAATTCTATGATACGCGACACAATGGTCGGCCATATTTGTTTTGGACATGGAACATAAACACAAGAAAAGTAACTCTGGGTTGCTAAGCTATAAAAATAAATAAAGCTAAATTTTTAACGAAAAAAAGGGACGAGAAGGTGAAAAATGTTCTTTATTAATAGAATTTTCAAAATGTGAGAGATTATATAAATATTTCCACAGACAAAACAACGTCGCAGCCCGCAAGTCATGACAGGCAACAAACCGGAAGTCCAAGACTCGACTTCCGCCCTTAGCCTCATCAGTTAGATATATCCGAACTAATAATCCGAATTAATACTACATAATATAAAAATGGCTATATTAAAGATGTTATCTTTGAGCTACATTGAAGATGTTAACTGCAATGCCTTTTTTTTAATTAGTTTCTTATCGTTTCCTTAAGTGTGATGAAGTAAAGACGTTGCTTATGAAGTAGAAATCATAGGCGTTTTTATATTTTTTAAGAAAATTATTTATTTTTTTAATATATATATATATAAAAGTGAAATTATCTGCGTATCTGTGTACATTTCCCTACGCAATAACTCTGTCAATTTTTAGTCTAAAGACTCGAAATTTGATATACAGGTTAATGAGATTTGGGAAAATCGATGGGATCCGTTTTTGGCCAGACATTTGGCGATTAAGGGGTCAAAGTTCAACGATTTGACCTTTCAGAACTCTACCAAACTCCTCCGACAATTTTGGGTCTACGCACTTGAAATTTTAGATATAGGTTCCTTGGGCATGGGTCTAACTTAATAAATTGGTTTGATCTCAAAACAATAAATTTTAAGGGGTCATAATAGGGTTCAAAGTTAAAAAAATTGACCTCTGCGGTCTCTTCCAAATTACTCAGACAATTTCTGCTCTAAATATTTGAAATTTTACATAAAGGGTATTCAGAGATAGGGCAAGCTTTTTCATCAGATTGTGTCGAAAATTTTTAGTTACCAATATATAAATGTATGTATGTATGTCTGTTTGCATGTCCGCCTTAAACTTTCAATAGAGGCGACGGATTTGACCAAGATCAGTATCGTTTTCAAGTTCGATCTTTCATACGACAAATATCGAAAAATTGGCTAAAAACATTAATATCTTCCCCTTCAACTAGGCACTTTTCTACAGGGGGGTCACTTTTTTCGCCGATATTTTTTAAAGTAATCCTCTCCTTTAGATTGTCTAGCCTTAATTTTAAAAAATGTCGCTTCCGGTTTGGCGGTGGTCGTAACAGCATAGTTTTTACCCCGTTCTTTTCCTCCTTCGCAGTACGGGTTCGTGCCTGTCTTCCTACTTCCACATTTTTTTTGTTGTTCAACATACACATCCAAACACCCGGGCAACGCCGGGCCGAAATGCTAGTATATCTATAAAAGCGAATGTGTTTGTGTGTATGTGTGTGTGTGTGTGTGTGTCTGTGTACATTTCCCTACGCAATAACTCTGTCAATTTTTTTTGTCTACAGACTCAAAATTTTATATACAGGGTACTGAGATTTGGGAAAATCGATGTGATCCATTTTCAGCCAGATATTTCGCTGTTAAGGGGCCAAAATTCAACGATTTGACTTTTGAGAACTCTACCAAACTCCTCCGACAATTTTGGGTCTTGGCACTTAAAATTTAAATATAGATTCCTTGGACATGCATCTAACTTAATAATTTCATTTGAACCCAAAACAATAAATATTAAAGGGTCATAATAGGGGCCAAAGTTAAAAAAGTTAACGTTTTTTTTTAAAAATATTTTGCTCAGCATACACCTCCAAACACCCGGGCAACGCCGGGAACCCATTGCTAGTATATATATATATAAGTGAACGTGTCTGTCTGTCTCTGTCTGTCTGTCTGTCTGTCTGTCCGTCTGTCTCTCTGTGTGTCTGTGTACATTTCCCTACGCAATAACTCTGTCAATTTTAAGTCTACAGACTCGAAATTTGATATATAGGGTACTGATATTTGGGAAAATCTACGTAATCGATTTTCGGACAGAAATTTGGCTGTTAAGGGGTCAAAGTTCAACGATTTGAGTTTTGAGAACTCTACCAAACTTCTACCCCAATTTTGGGTATAAACACTTGAAATGTTAGATATAGATTCCTTGGACATGGATCTAACTTAATAACTTTATTTGAACCCAAAACAATAAATGTTAAGGAGCCATAATAGGGGTCAAAGTTAAAACAAGTTTGACCCCTGCGATCTCTACTAAATTACTCAGACAATTTCTCGTCTAAACATTAGAAATTTAAGATAAATGGTATTCAGAGATAGGGCAAGCGTTTTAATCGGTTTGGGTTGAAAATTTGAGCTATCAATCTATAAATGTATGTATGTTTGCATGTCTGCCTAAAACTTTCGACAAAGGCGACGGATTTTTACAAAATCAGTATCGTTTTGAAGCTCGACCCTTCAGACGAAAAATACCGAAAAATTGGCTAAAAACGTTAATTTCTTCACCCTCAACTGGGCACTTTTCTACAGGGAGGGGTTTCTTTTTTCGCCGATATTTTTGAAAGTCATCCCCTCTTTTCCATTGTCTAGCCTTAATTAAAACCTATGTCACTTCCGGTTTGTACGGTGGTGGTAACAGCAAAGACGTCACGTTTTTTCCCGTTCTTTTCCTCCTTCACGGAACAGGTTCGAGCCTGCCTTCCTACTACCACTTTTTAATTTTGCTCAACACACACTTGCAAACACCCGGGCAAAGCCGGACTGAAATGCTTGTAATAGCTGAAAACATTTGCGCCAAGAAAGAATAAAACATTCTGCCAATTTCATATTTTTAAAAGCGTGCGAGGTAATTTCAAGAATAACGGAATATGTCACATTTCAATAATGGCTGATCAAGTTGTAGACGAGTAAACTCAGTTAAATCTCATTCCCCTAAATAAAATTCTTCACTTTCTTTCTTTTTAGGCAATTACAAACAAACAATTATTTCAGAATTTAGAGTGGGGGATTAGTTTTGTATATAAATTTAACATAAAACCAAATTAAAGAAAAAGTTAAATACAATTTTTGAAGATCAAACTGCTTAAAAAAAACAACAAATTCGCAAAATTTGGTTTAAAAAAAAGTCAGTCTGGCAACCCTGAAGCAACTCATAGTTTGAAAATTTATTTTGATTAATAATTAATTTTCTACTTCATCGTTTTTCATAATTTTTGAATATCTTACTTTCGATATGATAATTGAGTAAATTGTGTATGTTTTAATTAAAATTTAATATTTCGATTTTCGCTCTAATAACAAAGAAGCACCAAATTATCCGAAGACGAAAAAGGAAATAAAAGAATAAAAGAATTAAAAAATGTCTCGTGGCTAAGCAAACCTGGCCAACCATGAGGTGCCCAACTGATGCCATGACAAGATGCGGTCAGTTTCGATAATGAGCGAATCTCAGATTTCTTTTCTTTCAAAGATCAATTGCTATTAGACACGGAATCTAAAAGACCTCTTCTTAGGCACGATCCCTTCTCGTTTCCAGTTATTTTCATCGAACGATTTAATACTAGCACCTAGTAACAGTCGAACTTACTGAAGGGTTAGATAAAATTGCGTCTTACTGTCGGAAACAACGATATTCACTTCTAAGTACGATTATGTAATGGATAGAATATCTGCTGCGTTGTTCTGTCTGATTTTAAGATGTTTCTCTCTGAAGTCTTTTTAACACGACCTATCTCCGCCGTTTCCGTTCGCAGATCAAAATATTTGTATTTAACTTTTAAATGCATTTTCTTTAGATCTGTCGGACATATCGATGCTTGGTTCGGACTAACCTATTCTTTTCGTTTTTCCTTCCATTGTATAATTGTCACGTGGCTGTGGCTTCCTCCAGTCTTGACAGACTATGGATACACTCAGTAAGGGTACCCGCGCGTGAAATTTGTGTGGCAAAAGTTGCGCAGTCTCCAACAAATCCCCTCTTGAGTCACCATTGTTGCATACCAGTGGCAAGTTGAGGTACAGGACGACTGGAAGCAATGCCGAGATGAGCGGACAGCACATAAGCGCCTAGAATTCCAAATGGTCACCCATCTGGTACTAGCCAAGCTCAACGTTGCTTAACTTTGGTAATCTGGCGAAAACTGGTGTGTCAACGTGATTATGCTGTCACGAATATATATATATATATATATATATATATATATATGACAACAAGAGTATGAAATGAAGTCACAATATATATATATATATATATATATATATATATATATATATATATATATATATATATATATATATATATATATATATATATATACTAGCATTTCAGCCCGGCTTTGCCCGGATGTTTGCAGGTGTGTGTTGAGCAAAAAAAAAAAAAGTGGTAGTAGGAAGGCAGGCTCGAACCTGTTCCCTGAAGAAGGAAGAGAACGTCTTTGCTGTTACGACTACCGCCAAACCGGAAGTGACGTAGGTTTTAATTAAGGCTAGACAATGGAAAAGAGGGGATGACTTTAAAAAATATTGGCGAAAAAAGCGACCCCTCCCAAGTGCCCAGTTGAGGGTGAAGAAATTAACGTTTTTAGCCAATTTTCGGTATTTTTCGTCTGAAGGGTCGAGCTTCAAAGGATACTGATTTTGTAAAAATCCGTCGCCTTTGTCGAAAGTTTTTGGCAGACATGCAAACATACATACATTTATAGATTGATAGCTCAAATTTTCAACCAAACCGATTAAAAGGCTTGCCCTATCTCTGAATACCATTTATGTTAAATTTCAAATGTTTAGACGAGAAATTGTCTGAGTAATTTGGTAGAGATCGCAGGGGTCAAACTTGTTTTAACTTTGACGCCTATTATGACCCCTTAACATTTATTGTTTTGGATTCAAATCAAGTAATTAAGTTAGATCCCTGTTCAAGGAATCTACATCTAAAATTTCAAGTGTTTATGCCCAAAATTGGCGGAGGGGTTTGGTAGAGTTCTCAAAGGTCAAATCGTTGAACTTTGACCCCTTAACAGACACATTTCTGTCCGAAATCTCAGTACCATGTATATAAAATTTCGAGTCTGAAGACTTAAAATTAACAGAGTTATTGCGTAGGGAAATGTACACAGACACACAGAGAGACAGACAGACAGACACGTTCACTTATATATATATACTAGCAATGGGTTCCCGGCGTTGCCCGGGTGTTTTTAGGTGTATGCTGAGCAAAAAAAAACAAAAAACAAAAACAAAAAAAAAAAACGGTAATTTTTTAAAACTTTGGCCCGTATTATGACCGCTGGATATTTATTGTTTTGGGTTCAAATTAAGTTATTAAGTTAAATCCATGCCCAAGGAATCTATATCTAAAATTTTAAATGCGTAGACCCAAAATTGTCGGAGGAGTTTGGTAGAGTTCTCAAAAGTCAAATCGTCGAACTTTGACCCCTTAATCGCCAAATTTATGGCCAAAAATCGTACACATAAACACACACACACAGACACGTTCACTTTTATAGATATACTAGCATTTCGGCCCGACGTTGCCCGGGTGTTTGGATGTGTCTGTTGAACAACAAAAAAATATGTGAATGTAGGAAGGTAGCCTCGAACCCGTACCGCGAAGGAGCAAAAGTATAGGGTAAAAACCTAACGTCTATGCTGTTTCGACCACCGCCAAACCGGAAGCGACATTTTTTAAAATTAAGGCTAGACAATCTAAAGGAGAGGATTACTTTAACAAAGTTCGGCGAAAAAAGTACCCCCCCCTGTAGAAAAGTACCTAGTTGAAGGGGAAGATATTAATGTTTTTAGCCAATGTTTCGATATTTGTCGAATGAAAGATCGAACTTTAAAACGATACTGATCTTGGTAACATCCGTCGCCTCTATTAAAAGTTTAAGGCAGACATGCAAACAGACATACATACATACATACATACATTTATATATTGGTAACTAAAAATTTTCGACACAATCTGATGAAAAAGTTTGCCCTATCTCTGAATACCCTTTATGTAAAATTTCAAATATTTAGACCAGAAATTGTCTGAGTAATTTGGAAGAGACCGCAGTGGTCGATATTTTTAAAAAAAACTTTGACTCCTATTATGACCTCTAAAAATTTATCATTATGCATGTCAGTACAGTTGGGAAAGCAGAATCCAGGAACGGACTTCCAAAGTCTAGCAGTTCTTGGGAAAACACTATTGGAGTAGAAGGCTTTCTTACACCTAGGGATCTCTACTGCGTAGGGGTAGGATTTAGCTGCGTGTCGAGTTTGTCGGGGTATTTACGTTGAGGGGGCACAAGTTCACTATTAAAGTACTTGATGCAACATTTCGTTGATGGGACAGGGACTGAAGCCTAGTTGACAGTTCAGGACCTATCAGGTTGGCGACCCTCTTTTGAACCTTGTCCAGGAGTTGGAGACAAGTAGTAGATGCAGCAGCACAAATGTGACAACAGTACTCCATACATGGATGAATGGTGGCTTTATAGAGGTACAAGATAATTTCAGGTGTGAGTAATTTTCTAGCACTGTAGAGAGAGCCCATCTTCTGCGCAGCAGCCTTGGCAACTTTCATGTATTCCTTCTTGTAAGTACCTGATCTCTTTCGAGAAAAATAGATTGACTAGAAAAACATCGAGGAGTCCAATGCAGCAATTCTTCGTCTAAGTGAACACCATATAGTCAGTTTCTGCTGACTAAAAGGATGATGAGTATGTTCATGGTGTTGAGCCTATGTCCAGAAGTGCACATTTTGTTGATCACTGATAGAAAGCCTGGTCACTAAAGAAAGTCAACACCCAACAAATCAGGGTCATTTTCAGTGCTTTGATTGATATTTTTCGCAAGGAAAGAGATTAAGGTCATCAAAAATGGTGTTCTTGAAATGCCAATTTCTTGTGAGAGACGGTGTGTTGATTTTTTGAGGGAATCCTCAACACGTTCTTGTAAAATCTGAATATTTCCAGGAATTATGGCTGAACGATGTTGACCACTGTGGTCGTTATGGACATCCGCTACACCTACTCTCTCCTAAAATTTGACCATAAATTCTCTTTCCATCAGGTACATGCCAAAATCTTTTCTGCATTGCCGTTGCGTCAGAAGAACTGATTTTGTAGCAAAGTACGCCTCGATGATTTTTATCCGCTGCTGCGTAGTATAGCGTCCAGTTGAATCCATATTAGTATTAAAAGACACTCCTAGGCCTGTTGTCTACTCCAATGCCAATTTCTTGTGAGAGACGACGTGTTGATTTTCTGCGGAATTCCTCAACGCATTGCCGTACAATCTGAATATTGTCAGAAATTATAGTCGAACAATGTTTGCCACTGTAATCTTTATGGATATCTGCCACACTTCCTGTCCTCGGAAATTTGGCCACCAAACGTTGGGTCGTCCTCTACATTTCAGGTAGATTATTTATGCCTAGAATTTTCCTGTTGTTGTTTCTGTGTGAGAAGAACTGATTCTGTGGCAAAGTACGATTTGACGATTTTTATCCGCTGCTGCGTAGTATAGCGTCCAGTTGAATCCATATTGGTATTAAAAGACACTCATAGGCCTGTTGTCTGCTCCACCTAAAAATATAAAAATGTTGTAAATGTTGGGATGAAAAATAAAATAACGCTCTTTTATGAACTATTCTGTAATAATGTTTTTTTTTTGGGGGGGTAAACAAGAAGTTAAAATGTTACTACTACTACTACTACTACTAAGACGACGACCACCACTACTACTACTACAACTACAACTACTACTACTACTACTACTACTACTACTACTACTAAAATAAAAAATAGGTTAAAAAACTATTAGTCGAAATTGTATCGACCCTGGAATGAAGTACTCTTGGTATGCCTGAAATGTCACGTGGACGACAAATACAAGACTCGTTCCAACAATAAGTTCTCCTACTTTAAAACTAAGAAAAAACTAACACGTTGAAAATCTACGAAGACAGGAGTGGTGCCATTAAACCGAGTGATCTTTTGTCCTCCAGGATGTATTTTTCTATGTAGTCACCACTATCGTCAATTCCCTTTTGCCAGACTCTGTCGTCAAAGTCTGAAGCCCGCTTTATCACTCATATCTCTCCTGTCACTCTAAAATCGACGAATCCATTTCTGTACTGTGCTGACATCAACTGCATCGATTCGTAAACGTTTGAACACGAGTCGGTGAATGTTAATAGGTTAAACTTTTCAGCGTGGAAGAATTCGATGATGTATCTCTGTTTCTGACGCAAGTCCATGACAGGGGGTTGCTTACTTATATTGTGTTAAAGTGAAAGACAAGAATTTTAACATTTATAAAACAACTTTAGCATAACAGCTCTTCGTTAGTAAGCTGGTATTGAGAAAGGGTTAATATCGGAGATTTTATGTGTATGAACGGAGGCAGAGGATTAGAAAGTCTTGCAGGAAAATAATAGCACATGTGTAAAGACAGTGTATTAAAGTCCGTGTGCGACGGTGTTGACTTGTTTGGGTTCTCACCGCCCCGGGGCCAAAGGGCCCAGACGAAGTGGCGCCCCGACGCAGGAGCGTGTTGTCAAGCGATAGCCAGGAAAAAAAGAGAGAGGATTGCCGCGGGTTTAACCTTTAATATACTTAGTCACGTTGTCAACTCGCATGTGAAATTGTCTCTGATTGGTCAAACCAGAAAGGAAGTTAACCGCTACAACAAATCGGCAATGATATTATAAACCAAAAATATTCAAAATATAATTCCGCTAGTATTGGCTTCTGCTGTTACAAATCTCACACCGACAATATCTGCAACAGAGAGATGAAACTTTCAGATAAGTTGAGTCATCATCATCATTAAAATGCAATTTTGCAATTCCCTTTAATCCATTCGGGCGAAATAAAAAATAGGAGGCATTACTTTTGGAACGTCTCTTGCATAACATTTTCTCTGTTTTTGCTTGTAATGCATTGGACCCCACTAAGTAAAGAAATATCCAACATCTTTTGGACGAAATTGAAACGATCGGTTGAAACCTGAGAGATGCTTTCCGGTTTCCGTTCGCTCTTCCATTCCACTAAAATGGTCGCTAATAAAAGCCCCCTCCCCACGGTTTGTTTATGGCGAGGCACGTAGAAGAACGCCCTTTGGTAAATGGAAACATTCGCTGGTCAAACACACGCGAGAATTTTTTTTAACGCATTGTTCGCTGGTTTATAAATTTCTAAATAGAACGCTTTTAAGACAAATCCGAAAAGAAAATCGTGTTTGGTGAAATTCTTGTGGAATCAAGGGTCGAAAAAAAAAAAGACAACAAAAATCGCCACATGTCCAGAGTTAATCGTATATTAAAAAAAAAGAAAGAAAATTTTATATGGTACTCGTGACGGAAAGAAAATATCGTATATCGTACACGAATAATTGAGTAAGTGTGTGTGTATATATATATATATATATATATATATATATATATATATATATATTTATATATATATATATATATATATATATATATAAATAGACTTGTATGTAATATACTGAGTTCGTGTAATTCAGTAAGTTTTCATATACCAATGAGTTTTAAGCCAGAGTTGACTTAAGGAGTAATCTACAAAATTATCATATTTCATAATTGAGTATTTATATACTACAACAATAAGGATCATCGGATTCTAGGATTAAATTTTAATGTAAAGTTAAATAGCTAGAATTTGTACAATCTAAATGAAGGATCAAAATCTAACATGCAAATATAGTTTCTATTATTCTAAACCGGGTAAGAAATATACTCGTCTAAAAATGGAATTCTTCTCCATAACCGTGAGCATTTTTGTATTCAGTTGTAGCAGTATTGACGGTGAAATAAGTGATACCTTCTTCAAATCAATAAAACAACTTAACAATTAAACTATTTTTTATTAAAAATTAAATTAGCAATATTGAGGGCTGAAAGTTAGTTTAATTGATTTTGTCATCTGACATCTTAAGTTGGTAAAATCGATGCTGACTTACTTATTTTCTTCTTTCACTTCCTGTTCTAAATGTTTTTACCCATAAATGCAGGAGTAGACATCTTCCCATCGGAGTGAAACACATTTGTAGCTATTGGGTGGTTTTGCTGTCAGAATAATAATTAGTGGATATATAATGTTTTATTTAGATACCCAAGAATACAACACACGAATTATAAGACATGAGCAGCATAAGTGATTAATAACAGATGTGGGTTAAACCCATGGGTAAAAACCTATTTTTTAAGATTAAAAACATAATTTATATCCTTAATTTTTTAAATAAAGCCATCGTAGCACGTTCTGGATCTGTCTGATTAAATTAATTATTAAATCATAGACGCCTTCTAGTAATTAATGAACCGAAAACATCAAACGGCCTGAATTATTTCCCTTTAGCTGTTATAGGAAGTAAAAATCGACCCAGTTTCCAACAGATTTAACTAGTAGCAATTAACAACATAACTGGATTATCTCCCTTCATAATTGTCTTTAGAAACGATATGAAAACATTAAAGTAGAATGACAATAAATTTTAAAACATTAAATAATAATAAATAGATTAGAAAACCTCACTCGAAATATTGTACTGTATGTAATATATAATACAGCCTTTTTATTTATTCTCATATTCAATTAAACTTTAAACCTAAAATGGTCTTAAAGCTAAGTACTACAATAACGATAATCTGTAAACATTAATTGCCACTAATACGAAACTAAAATTAACCGTAACGTTATTGCAAGGTTCTTACGGCTATACTATAAATATAGAAATAAAAATTAAAATTTTATAAAAAATTAATTAATGGGAAAAAATGAAACAACGAGATCTAATTTAGGAACTCAACGAATGGGATATACAAACATTTTTTTTTTAAATGTCTTAGGGTTTTCTGTGAAAACTTCTCATGACTCTGTTCTTAAATAAAGATACGAAAATTAGGCGATATATTAATATTTAAATGGGCTTTTCTGTAACTACAGCAAAGGTAAATGTTTCTCACATGCTTTTCCCGTTAAGAGAATTTTTCTTTTTTCTTTCTCTTCAAAAATGCT
Organism: Euprymna scolopes; assembly: GCF_053919585.1. NCBI lineage: Eukaryota > Metazoa > Mollusca > Cephalopoda > Sepiida > Sepiolidae > Euprymna > Euprymna scolopes. The sequence goes on from NC_136507.1 coordinate 107,386,183, forward strand.
CTATTGTCAAAAGTGTGTTTATTCATAAAGTCTGAAGAAATGCTGGCTTTGGAAAATTTTCAAACGATATAATGTTTGAAATTGTTCGACTTGAAATACACTTTTTGTTGCCATCAACACCCTGTTTGAAGTCATATATATATATATATAGATATTTTTTAAAATATCTCGCTAGATTCAGCCACTCTAATGAGACGTAGACGACGAAACATGTGTCAGTGGATAATTATATTTAAAAAACAAACAAACAATATATATACCGCTCCCCATGTGGGGGTACCAAATTGGTTAAAGGGAAAATTATTCCCAACTCGCATTTAAGTAAAAATGCACTTTCGTAAATAATTGAATTCATTCAAAACGTATCGCAAAAACAAAAACACACACACACACACACACACACACACACACACACACACACACACACACACACACACATATATATATATATATATATAAATCTAGAATTTTTATTATATGCAATCAAAGAATACATTACAAAATGTATATTTCCTTAACCTATAGGTTTTCGATGTTTACCCATCTCCTCAGAGGAAAAATATTAGCAAAATAATAAATGGATTATACCTAATTTGCAAAATGCAATAAAATAAACATAGAAAATCATAATTAAAAGTATTTAAAGTTTTTAAATCATAGAGTAAGGGAAATTATATATTGGTTCAAAATGAAAAGGATATTGAACTTCCTATCCAAATTGTATGGTAAATTCCGAAGTGAGAGTTTTTGGTAGCAGTGAGGTAATAGGATCCAATTCGTATCTTGATTCTTCCACGGCACCAATATTTAATTTGCCTTTCTCTATTTTCTTTATCGCTATTCAACTATGCAGCGGATAAGCAGGAAATGAGCAGATAGACTAGAATAATATTTATTGCTCTTCAAATTCAAGAAATGTGACACAAGGGTCGGAAAGTAGGATTGAGAAGTCAGCGCCCCGAGAAAAAAGCATTTTGACCCGCAAAAAACCCGAGCAACCCTGTCGTTATTACCCTGCAGGGACGCCTCGACCTATAAGCAATCAGCTCTCAAAGAGAGAAGACAAACCCAGGAATGGTGGACCTTCTAGAACTGCACGGGACGAGGATCATACCGCAAACAACAGGGAAAAGGTCATTACAAGAATGATCTAGACAATTGATTTTGGCGCCGAGATAGAAAAGATGGGCATTTGTTACTATAAACAACAAATCGAAAAGCTTCTTAAATATATAAACAAATAAAAATGCTACCAAAGGCAAGACAAATTATTCTTTTACTTACCTGGATATTTATTTTTTGTGTTTTAACTCATTTTTAAGCGTGTATTTAATTCGAAACACAAGTATTGCCGAGTTGCTAAGTTAGAACGACAACAAAATGGCCAACAAGAAGTTACCACCTTTGGAGTTTCGATAATGGCTCAAAAAACAAAAATAAAGCGAAATACATATAAGAATAAACCCAATAAATGCCACCGTTTAAATAAGTTACCCCCCCCCCCACACACATAGAAACTGATCAAGATAGAAAGATTACGCCTCTTGCCTTTGGTAACAGTTATTTATTATAGATTTGTTTTTTGACCACTTTTTCGGTTTGTTGTCTACAGTAAAACATGCCTGAGAAGACATTTATGTAAAAAAAAAAAAAACTTCTTACATAATTCTGCACGACTCCTTAGCACTTGTACTCATTTGAGATAGACGTTATTTAACAACGATTTGTAAACATGACCACATGGACACACATACACGAACATGCGCACACGCATGCACACACATACGCACACACACACACACACACACACACACACACACACACATTCGCATGTCCAAGCCGTCCATTCCCAGTTGACTTGGTTAGCATACGTATAATAAACAAATAATAAATAATAAATCAAAAGAAAAGAAAGAGCAGAAAAACGAGTCAATCAAAATCCCTGTCTGAGATTGGCGTGTTCGTTACTGAGGTATCGGTTCTATGGATGCTTGAGAGGTAAACATGGTCACACAGCACCGGGTCGTTTCTTCTCCGCACACGTGACTCTAACGTCGTTCGGATTGCCTGGACGACCACAACGAGATTTCGTGTTAAAACACGAGACTTGCTTTTCACGTTGTCTTTCAGTTTTTTCCCCGGGAAGAGGTTGGAAGCTGCAAAAATAAATAAATAAATAAATAAATCAGGGAAAAAGCACATTGTGTGATAAAATCAAATCCTATTAGAGAGAGAGAGAGAGAGAGAGAGAGAGAGAGAGAGAGAGAGAGAGAGAGAGAGAGAGAGAGATTTGGAATATGCGTCCATCTAATTTGTTCATTTACAGTAATAGACGCAATTTAAAACTTATACGTGACAGATAATCGCGATTACAAACCAGAGCACCACAGATAAAAGCTATTTCAAATTTACGCGTGACAGAAAAACGGTATTTGAAACTTACGTCTTGTAGAAATAACAGCATTTCAATAGTTCACATAAAAAAATGTCGATTTAAAACTGAAGCATACCAAAAATCATATTAAAAACTGAAGGGAGGCAGGAATCAATATTTCAAAGAAATCTTTAAAAAAAAAAAATCACATTCAAAACTAAAACGAGGGATAAACATTATATAACACTGAAGTATGACAAATAAACGCAACAAATAGAAACAAAATAGATTTAAGTTTCCTAAAATTCGCATTAGAACTGTCCGCAAGAACCCGTGATGTAGTGGTTACAGTACGTGGAAAATCAATTGTAAAAGTGATATTCTCCTGAAGTTGAAGGTTCGATTCTCGATGTCAGCCGCTGAAAAATACAATTGCCAATTATTGAAGACTTTTAACCGATGATGCCTGGCGTAACGAGATCATGTTACCCACATGAAGCAAATAAAGGGTTCCGTTTTAAATTCCACCCGGAGTTCGACAGAAACATTCCCAAGTTCGACAAGATACACCTGAAGTAGGCCGGAGATTACATCGACCGAAATGTTTTGAAAAAGATGAATTTTTTTTGTTATTCCGCAAACAGACTGATAGGTACGCGGAAACAAAGAATGAACGCTTCACACAACTAAAAATGTTCAGTTTGTCATAAGTTAGATATGTGTATATGTTGTTCCGAGGTTCCAAAAGTAATGCCTCCATTTTTTTATTCGGCCCGAATGGATCAGAGGGGACAGTAAATTACATTGTTATGATGATTGAACTTATGAATTCAAACATGTAAAGTTTCATCTCTCTCTTGCAGATATTGACGGTGTGAGACTCCAAGAAAGCAAACCCTGTCATGGAGGTGCGTCAGAAGCATAGATACGTCATTGAATTTCTGGCACAAGCGCAATTAAAATGGTGGTGACTATGTAGAAAAATAAATTCTGAAGCATGAAATGTCGCTCCTTTTAATGGTACTACTCTCGTTTTCGTAGCTCTTGAACTTTTTGAGTTAATAATGTCGTATGCTAAAGCGCGTTCCTGACGCTCATGAACAGCCATCGTTCATCGCTGGCAAAAGTACATTGAGAATGCTGGTGACTATATAGAAAAATAAAGTATAAATCACAAAAGGTCGCTCGTTTTAATGGTACTGCTCCCGTCCTGATAGCTTTTCAATTTTTTGAATTAGAAAATAGAAAAGTTTGGAACGACACTCGTAACATGTGACAGAAGTAACACTATTTTAAAACGAAACATGTTAAACTAAATGTTATTAAAAATTTAAGCGTAACAGAACCCCTCCAAAAAAAAAAAAAACACATTTCAATCTTCTACGTAGGACATGTCAAATTCGGAGTCCTGAAAGGGCGACAGCAGTCAGTTTGTGTTGTCATAATGGCCGCATTCCTACAATTATAACTGAAATCGTTTAATAAAAATTGTTAGAGAATATTTTTTTAAATTTCAAAACATCAAATCCATTACCAAGATCACCGCAAAAGTGATTAGATCATTATACGGCTCCAGTATACATCCCACTACTGATGCGATCCTCTACTTGTATAAGACCCAAGTATGTTCTAGAATGGAGTCCTGTTGCCACACATGGGCAGGACCTGCTCGAAGCACCCTATCTGCCTTAACAGAATTCAAAACCGACTTCGAAACTCGGTAATTGATGCATTTTTCTCTGCAACCTTTTTCCCACAGAAGAGACGTTGCCAGCTGTGTTTGCTCATTCGTAAATTTCATGGAAAGTATTCGTCTGAGCTTCAATCTATGATTGCCTCTCACCAAACTTCTACAAAATACACTCGTCTGGCTACAACCACTATCAACAATTTCCCTCACTCTCTATGCCTATATATAAACGCAAATTCCATAAATAAAGCTTCTTTCCTAGAACTGCTAACCTGTAGAAGTCTATTCCGCTGGTCTTCTTTCCAAATGACCCCAACATTGTCGTCTTCAAGTCCAATGTGAACAAGTTCCTCTTGAGCCGTCTCCTTAAATAATTAAATTATACTCAATTTCAACTACTAACGATTACTACGCTGTTGTACCGATGACTACCGTACACTCATTAACTCTTATCCTCAAGTGGCATTCGGGCCTTAATAAACAGTGCTTCCTAGTAAAAAAAAAATGCCATAATTTGATATTATTCGAGAATGCAAGTGAAGCGTACATGTACTTTTGCAAAAATACATAAAAATATTTGCATGAAATAAAAATATGTTCTTTATTTCAATATAATGAAAATTTAAATTAATGGTTCAGTTGTATTTGGATGCAACAGCAACAAATTCAATGCATATACATTACAAATGTTAAAATGGACAAATATTCACACATTTTTCATGTTGTGTCCTGAGGTGCCATACCCTTTGTTGTCGAGAAACTTTGCTATGCTTCTATGTGGTACTTGTATGTGTTTTACATCTGTAGCAGTTTCTATATGTCCGACTTTTGCCTGTTGTTCATGTGTGCAGTTTACGTATTCAAGTTTTTTTCTTAAATATTTCAGCAGTTTTCATTATTGTTATTCGCTGTATCTTCTCAGCAATCCCTCTGATTCCAATTTCTCCTTTTTTCAAAGTTTTTCGGGATTCTTCCTTGCGTTTCTACTGTTATTGGTTTTATCTCGCCTTTCTTCATCCTCCATATCCTTTTGAGCTCTCTGGCCAATTCCGTGTAGTTGCTCCGCTTCTATGTCTCCTTGATATTCACTCTGTGATTTTCTGGAACAAGGAAATCTACGATCAGGCAGGACTGTTCCTTCTTGTTAACTGTTATGACATCCGGTCTTCTTGCTTGAATGGATTTATCCGTTTTTATATCCATATCCCATAGGATTCAATGCATATAAATTACAATAGTTTAAAATGAACAAATATTCAAACATTTTTTCGTGTTGTGTCCTGATTGTGTCTTGTTGTCGACAAACTTTGGTATATTTTCATGAAATTTCTCTACAGTTTCGAGTTTTATAAGAGATGATAAGGGATGATCAGTTTGGTTCTCTAAAAAGTTTTGACATGAATGATTATAAATCATGTCAATCCTCCATCTGTATAAAAACCTCTATTATTCTTGATATTCATAAACGACCTCCCTGATAATATTGTTTCGGAGATGGGTATATTTGCCGATGACACCACTCTCTATAACAGATATGAGGGGAAAACAAATGAACACATATCCAAGAAAATGGCAAAAACACTAGAGGATGACTTCCAATCCGTAGTGGAATGGGGACAAAAATGGTTGGTCTCATTCAATGCTGCTAAGACTAAGCTTGTTTCCTTCAATAACTACAAGAAACCTTCTCTACCACCAATAGCAATGGCCAAGAACACATTGCCTGAAAGTACTTCTTTTAAACTCCTCGGCCTAACGTTTACAGGGAATATGAACTGGAATAGATACATTGAGAGCATTGCCAAGGCTGCTGCAAGGAAGGTTGGCTCCCTCTACCGTGCTAGAAAACTACTTACGCCTGCCAGTATCCTATACCTCTATAAGGCAACCATTCGCCCATGTATGGAGTACTGTTGTCACATCTGGGCTGGTGCATCTGCTGCTTGTCTCTCGCTCCTGGACAGGGTTCAAAAAAGAGTCGCAAACCTGATAGGTCCTGAACTGTCATCTGGGCTTCAACCTCTGTCCCATCGACGAGATGTTGCATCCCTCTGCCTGTTCTACAAATACTTTAATGGTGAAAGCTCTGACGAACTGCAAACACTTGTGCCTCCCCGACGTAACTACCCCCGACAAACCCGACAAGCTACTAAGTCTCATCCCTTTACAGTGGAGACCCCTAGGTGCAAGAAAGCCTTTTACTCCAATAGTTTCTTCCCCAGAACTGCGGGTCTTTGGAACTCCCTTCCGGGATTCTGCTTTCCCAACTGCAATGATATGCAGAAGTTCAAGTGTGATGTTAACAAGCATCTTTCTACTCTTCTCCCTTCATAATGACCTCGCTAATTAATTCCCTAATAGTAGCCCCCTGCTTCAAAGTGGCACTGTGCCTTGTTTGGGGTGAAAATTGAATTTAAAAAAAAAAAAAAAAAAAAAAAAAACCTAAGTAAAAAGAAAAATTCCCAGTTTTCATAATGTTACTTTTTTGTAACTTCTTCCATAATAAAGATGGTGATAATTCGAAAAAACAAAAATGTCCGTAAAATGCTAAAGTTTCCATTAAATGTATTCAATGTCAAACCACACACAAAAAAAGAAAAACTTTCTTAAACGAAGACAGATAAGAAATTCTCATTACATTATTTTGATACGTTTCTCCATCCCTATTTTTTTCAACGTTCCTATCTGTGCAGACAGCAAATAAACTTAGAATGTGCCGCATGCGGCCCACGTGATACACGTTTCACATGATTTTTCTACGTGATTGCGATGTAAGGCATTAGCAGAAAAATAACGCTTAAAACTGAAATGTGATAGAAAAGTTATTTCAAGTTAAAGCGTAACTGGTATATTCAACCTGAAGTGTAAGGCAGAAACTGTATTTTTAACTGAAAACTGATATGAAAATGCTACTTCAAAATTATGTGAGACAGAAAATACAATTTGATCCTTATGCGTGACATAAAAATGCAATATAAAACTTTCTTTTGATACAAAAAAATATTTAAAATTTAAAAAAAAAAATAAACATCAAAAAACGCTATTTAAAATGTCCGAATGACAGACAAAACTATTTGAAACTTATGTATGGAAACACATATTATTTCAAACTGAAACGCGACAGAAAAAGAAAGTTACTTAAAAATTCCACGTAACAGAAAACTGTGATTTAACACTTAAGTGTGACGAAGCAACACTATTCAAAGCTTATGTTGAACTAGAAAAAAAAATGCATTTAAAACTTATATAAGAGAAAAACGTGATAAAATTATTATTAAAACAAAAAAATGCTTTTTAAAACTTAAGTGTGAAAGAAAACCGTGTTTCAAACTGAATCGGATAGAAAACCCAGTATTTTAGACTGAACGTGCCATGAAAGCATTATTTAAATGTACTTAAATTTAAAATAACGCGTGACAAAAATGCACATGTTGTAAAAAGTATTTTAAACTTACGCTTGGTAGTAAAAAAATATTTAAAAGTGAAGTATGGTCCTGGATATCACCTTATCCGATGGTGAGGCATCAGTTTGCCGGCTTGGGGAGTGTAGAGCCACCCTTTAATTGTCATTGCTCCCAGGTCCACTGTGACCCGGAGTGGTAGTACCTGTTAGGGTCCCAACTATGGGAAACTGACTTGAAAAAAAGATATATTCTATTAAAAACAATTTCTTCAAAATAACTGGATTCGGCATTAAATAACATGAAAAGGGTTGATATGCCGTAAAACAAAAACAACCAGCCAAAAGTGAAGTATGATTGTACAAGGATATTTCAAAGCTGAAGTGTAACTGAAACTGTAGATTGAAACAGAGGAGACAAATGGTATTTTAAACAAGTGTGACAGGACCCCCCCTATCTTTTATAAACATAACCGTGACAGGAAAACAGTATTTTTAATTCGAAAATGAAAGAATTACGGCATTTCAGACTTAACCGTGAGACTAAAAATGACATTTCAATTTTAAATCTTAAGCGTGAGACTAAAAATGACATTTCAATTTTAAATCTTAAACGTGAGACTAAAAATGACATTTCAATTTTAAATCTTAAGCGTGAGACTAAAAATGACATTTCTAATTTTAAATCTTAAGCGTGAGACTAAAAATGACATTTCAATTTTAAATCTTAAGCGTGTGACTAAAAATGACATTTCTAATTTTAAATCTTAAGCGTGAGACTAAAAATGACATTTCAATTTTAAATCTTAAGTGTGAGACTAAAAATGACATTTGAATTTTAAATCTGAAGCGTGAGACTAAACATGACATTTCTAATTTTAAATCTTAAGCGTGAGACTAAAAATGACATTTCAATTTTAAATCTTAAGCGTGAGACTGAAAATGACATTTCAATTTTAAATCTAAAGCGTGAGACTAAAAATGACATTTCAATTTTAAATCTTAAGCGTGTGACTAAAAATGACATTTCAATTTTAAATCTTAAGCGTGAGACTAAAAATGACATTTCAATTTTAAATCTTAAGCGTTAGACTAAAAATGACATTTCAATTTTAAATCTTAAGCGTGAGACTAAAAATGACATTTCTAATTTTAAATCTTAAGCGTGAGACTAAAAATGACATTTCAATTTTAAATCTTAAGCGTGAGACTAAAAATGAAATTTCTAATTTTAAATCTAAAGCGTGAGACTAAAAATGATAATTCAATTTTAAAACTTAAGCGTTAGACTAAAAATGACATTTCAATTTTAAATCTTTAGCGTGAGACTAAAAATGACATTTCTAATTTTAAATCTTAAGTGTTAGACTAAAAATGACATTTCTAATTTTAAATCTTAAGTGTTAGACTAAAAATGACATTTGAATTTTAAATCTTAAGCGTGAGACTAAAAATGACATTTCAATTTTAAATCTTAAGCGTGAGACTAAAAATGACATTTCAATTTTAAATCTTAAGCGTGAGACTAAAAATGACATTTCAATTTTAAATCTTAAGCGTGTCACTAAAATGAAATTTCAATTTTAAATCTTAAGCGTGAGATTAAAAATGACATTTCAATTTTAAATCTTAAGCGTGAGACTAAATATGACATTTCTAATTTTAAATCTTAAGCGTGAGATTAAAAATGACATTTCAATTTTAAATCTTAAGCGTGAGACTAAAAATGACATTTCTAATTTTAAATCTTAAGCGTGAGACTAAAAATGACATTTCAATTTTAAATCTTAAGCGTGAGACTAAAAATGACATTTCAATTTTAAATCTTAAGCGTGTGACTAAAAATGACATTTCAATTTTAAATCTTAAGCGTGAGACTAAATATGACATTTCTAATTTTAAATCTTAAGCGTGAGACTAAAAATGACATTTCAATTTTAAATCTTAAGCGTGAGACTAAAAATGACATTTCTAATTTTAAATCTTAAGCGTGAGACTAAAAATGACATTTCAACTTTAAATCTTAAGCGTGAGACTAAGTATGAGATTTCAAATTTTATATCTTAAGCGTTAGACTAAAAATGACATTTCTAATTTTAAATCTTAAGCGTGAGACTAAAAATGACATTTCTAATTTTAAATCTTAAGTATGAGACTAAAAATAACATTTCAAATTTTAAATCTTAAGTATGAGACTAAAAATGACATTTCAAACTCGAAACTTAAGTGGGACAGAAACTTCAAATTGAAATCGAAAAACGAACTTTAAAACTTAAGCGTGTCCATTAAAAAGAGCATTTTAAATTGAATAGCAACAGGAAATCAATTTTTGTCAAACAGTGGAAATTAAGGAATTATTTGCAGAAAAGCAACATTTAATATTGAATTCTCACAGGAAAACGACATTTGGAAGTTAAACAGAGAAAAAGGGTGTTTCAAATTGCTTTGTGACTGAAAATTTTAATTTTAAATTTAAATGTGGAAAAAACGATGTTTGGAACAAAGAAACCGAGATATTAAAAAGGATATTTCAAATTTAAGTGTGGCAGAAAATAGTTAATTCAAAAGAAAGTATGTCCCCAAAAACCTGTGACAGAAAAGCGCTATTTAACTTGAAGTGACATGGAAAAACGATATTCAAACGCGTTTAAGTAAAAATGATGTTTTTAATTAAAGAGTGAAAACAATGCATTATGTAAATTTGGAGGGTGACAGAAAAACGTTATTAGAATGTAAACGTGACAGAGAAAAAGAATATGCCAAATCAAAGTGTGACAAGAAAAGCCGAGAAAAAAAAAATGAAAAAATGTGACAGGAAAACGGTATTTTAAACCGAAACATGAAAGTAAATATATTTCAAATTAAAGCGTGTCAGAAAAACAAGATGACAAACGTGGCAGTAAAAAGGATATTTAAAACACTAGCTTGATCGGACAGCAATATTTCTTGTTCTTTTCTTAAATGGTAGTCACCACTTATCAAGGCCCAGAAGCCACTCGGAGATAAAGGTTATTGCGTGTACAGTAATCAATGGAATAATATCTTAGTAATCGTTAGTAATGGAGATTTGATAAAGTGCCTTACTTAAAGGGGCGGTTTATCAGGAATTTGTTTATGTTAGACTTGAGGACATCCAAGTTGTAGTCAGGTGGGAAGCAGGCAAATAGAACAGAGTTCCACAGGCGTGCAGTTCTAAGAAAGAAGCTTTGTTCATGGAATCTACGTTTTGATTTCAGCACAGATAAAGAGTGGAGAAAAATTTTGACAGTGGTTTCAGCTAGACGGGTGTTTTTCGTGAAAGATTGGCGAAGAGGGACCAAAAATTGGAGCTCAGACGAACACTTGCCATGGAAATAACGATAAAACAAAGACAACTCGCAACATCTCTTTGGTGGGAGAGAGATTGCAGGTAAGAGAAAAGGGCATCCCCCACTAAGCTACGAAGTCTATTTTGTACAGAGAACAAAAGGCAGGATAGGCTATTTTTAGCAGCTTCTGGGATTAACCTTTATTCCTGATAAGCTTCTGGGATTGACCTTTATTCCTGATCTGAAATGGAACACGTGCATAAAATATGTTGCCAAGGCCGCTGGAAAAATGGTGGGATCCTTTTATCGATCCATTAGATATCTCACTGCTGATGCTATTCTCTATCTATATAAGAGCAAGGTACGTCCAAGGATGGAGTACTGTTGCCACATCTGGGCAGGAGCTGGTAGAAAGGATTTATCCTGCCTTGACAGAGTTCAAAATAGACTTCGTAGCCTCATAGGAGATGTCCTTTTCTGTTCCCTGCAACCTTTATCTCACAGAAGAGATGTTGCGAGTTTGTCTCTGCTTTCTCGTTATTTTCATGGCAAGTGCTCGACTTAGCTTCAATCTATGGTCTCCCCTCGCCAAACTTTCACAAGAAACACCCGTCTAGCAGAAAACACTATCAACAATTTTCCCCACTCTTTTATGACTTTTGGAATGCTCCTTCATGTGTATTTTACATGTATGTGTATGTGTACATGTGTATGTGCGTATATATGTATATGTGTGCCTCTGTGTGTGTATATTTGCATGTGTGTGTACATGCATATGTATGTTTGCGTACATCTGTATGTATGCATGTATGTGTGCATGCATGTGTTTATTTTCATGTGTATGTGGGGTTGAGAGGGCGCCCGTAAGCCGTTGTGAAGGCAACTCCTCTAGGAGAAGTAAATCTCTGATTTAAAAAAAAAACATAAAGTGACCAGTACTCGCATTAAACTGGTCTGCAGTTTGACTTGTTGCTGGCTATCTTGCTCTTGCTTGTTGCTGGATGTCAACATTTTGAACAGAGAGAGAGAGAGAGAGAGAGAGAGAGAGAGAGAGAGAGAGAGAGAGAGAGTGAGAGAGAGAGAGAGAGAGAGAGAGAGAGAGAGAGAGAGAGAGAGAGAGAGAGAGAGATTTAGCTGTCGTACAAAGCGAAAACTCTGTAACATCATCTTTGTATCGATACTCCCTCAGGCATTTGTCTATAAAAATAGTTCGGTGGCGATGGAAAAGTTGTGATGGGTATAGTCCTGAAATGATGGAAGCATGTAATAATTGATCTACCATCATTATATGTATAAATGTATGTATGTATATGTGTATGGATGTGTTTATATATACATGTATATATATATATATGTATATCTATGCGTATATGTATGTATATATGTATGTGTGTATATATGTTTATGTGTGTTTGTATGTATATATGTATATATGTTTTTTTTGTGTATGTATGTATATGTATGTGTATATATGTATAAGTATGCGTATATATGCATATATATGTATGTGTATAAATGCACATATATGTATGTATATGTATATATAGGTAAATGTATGTGTATGTATATATATGTGCATATATGTGTACGTATTTGTATGTGTATATGTACGTACATATGTATTTGTATTTGTGTGTATATATGTGCATGTATGTGTATGTATCCATGCGTGTATGTATGTGTATGTATGTGTATTATGTATGTATGTATGTATGTGTGTATGTTTATAGATTTGTATGTGTATGTATGTGTATATATGTATGCATACCAATGATCGTCTTCAGTGTCATGTCTGCTTGAGCGTGTGAATTCGCCGGCAGGACTAAAAAAGTCATTTTCGGGCTCGTGGTCTTTCAGTGTTTGAGGGAGTGGCACTAGTCTGACAAGGCGGTGCAATCAGCTATCTATCTATCTATCTATCTATCTATCTATCTATCTATCTTAATGCATTCCTAAACCGTAATGAGGGTGCATCATTTTTACCGATTAAAAAAACACCTAATGTACTTAACATGTTTTCCCGATGTCAATAATACGTGTTTCATGTATCGTAGAATATTAAAATCTATTAAATATTATTTTATCATTTGATCAATATTTAAACGAAAAAAAAAAAATAATAAAAAAGAAGAAACATTTAATACTTCTTTCTTTCTCTATTTTCGCTGAGACGAACATGTCGGTTTTCAAAACACGAGGTCCGACAACGTGCACGATATTTCTTTTCTTGAGATCGTTGCTAGGAAAGCTAACTCAGTTTCACGTGATTAGCTCCTTCTCCTCATCTCCAATGCGACAGGAAGAGGTAAAAAAAAGAGCAATGGAAATCTCTGATTAAAGCAAAGCGTCATTTTTGTCGGAACACACACACACACACACACACACACACACACACACACACACACACACACACACACACACACACACACATATATATATACACCCCCCCACACATATATATATATATATATATATATATATATATATATGTGTGTGTGTGTGTGTGTGTGTGTGTGTGTGTGTGTGTGTGTGTGCGTATATATATACTAGACTACCCGTGACCCATGGGGTCAGTATGTTTTATTAGCTATGGAATTCATATATGAGCGTGACACTCATTATGACGCAAAGAAAATAGTTTTTTTTGACATAACAGAAATATTTCTATGAAAGTATATTAAAATGAAAAAAGAATATAGATAGATTTCTATGAGTCGTTCTGTTTATTATAATTTATTATTTTTGAAAGTAAATGGTTGGCCATACTTATAGGTAAATGTGCACTAAACAGATACCATAATACTTATTATAGTTAAATTCAAATTTTGATATATCTGCTTTTTTTTACATCGATCATTTCTGTATTACGTTTAAGTTATTTTAAACCCCACTCTTCCCATATTTATTAATAATTTCGAAATGATAACGTTAATATTTCAGTGCGCAGGTCAAGCGCGCATGTGCAACCGGATGTCGTAACTACATCGTTACAAGATCATTTGAGTTATATATATATATATATATATATATATATATATATATATATATATATATATATATATATATATATATATATATATAAAAGGATCGTTCCAAATCTAAAGCCTCCTATTTTTTAAACTCAAAAAGTTGAAGAACTACGAAATCTGGAGTGTTACCATTATAACGAGAGACCCTTTGTACTCCAGAATTTAAGAATTTATTTTTCCACATTGTCACCCCGTTTCAATACATTTTTGCCAGTGTTGAACGATGGCTGTGCATGCTAATTCTATTTTAGAGGAAGGGCGAATGCGTGTATTCTAAGCAGGGTTGAACAAGAGGGATTACATGGGGCGTTTTGTTTATAGAAATAGAATTATCACCCACCCACAATATACCTCCCCCTTAGCCTTAAAACATATACTACATACTTTTTAGACTATGACAAAGACCCTATACACCTTTCGACATTACACTCTATATAATACGCTCCTCCTTTATTTAGAATTCGACAAAACTCTCCCCAACATCATCTATAATTTTATTTGATCTATTTCGTTCTTAATGAATTCCACGCTAGACGCCGGAACCCCACTATGTTACCTAGCATCTTCTCTACGCTTCTGATGAGAAGCATTAGGCTTCCAAATGCCTTGGTATAAAGAGTCCCTTCTATCCTCCAACTAATTGGTTGTATTCCTTTATTGAATAAATGAACCAATCTATACTTACCAATATATAGTTTTGTGACTTCATTTCCCATTCCTGTTGTTCTTATATATATATATATATATATATATATATATATATATATATATATATATATATATATATATATATATTAGCAAAAGTACCCGCCGTTGACTGGGTTCAAAAACAGCCTACAGAAAATGGACTCTGATTTATGAAAGTATGATAGGTTATGAAAAGGAAGGGTTGTAAATTTGGGTTGAATTTGGGGGTATCAAAACCAAAGCAAACTATGATGAAAGTAAAAATAAAATAGATAAACCCCATAATTTATTATACAATGCATGTTCGCACTGAAACATTTATCACAATATTCTGTGGATCCATACTAAAAACCTTGTTAAACTTTGTGACATATTTCCATTCTATGGAGGTCAGGTGCGAACGTACACCCCATAATTTTGTTATACCATATTTCTTCAAACTTCAACATAATTATCAAAGTATACTTACGCAGATAGATATGAAACGTCTTTATTAAAGTTTGTGTCTATTTCCATTCTATGGAAGCCAGGCGCGAACGCAGACCCAACAATTTGTTTTATACCATTTTTAAGTTAAAACATACTTATCAAAGTATTCTTATGTACATCTATATCAAAAACACTTGTAAACGTTTTTTTTAATTTTTAAATTTTTTATTTTCATACTTTGTGGACCAGGCGCAAACTCAGACCCCATAATTTTAATGAACCACCGTTCTGCCAGATCAAACATACCCATTCCTGTGTCTTGATACATCTGTCATTATATGTAATCAGTTTTTTAAAATAGTCAACCATATAGGAGCCTATTCGTGACCACACACACACACACACACACACACACACACACACACACACACACACACACACACACACACACACACATTCAGCTTTATATATATATATGTGTGTGTGTGTGTGTATGTACATCTAATATATGAAGGGCAAATGTATGTGTGTGTGTTTGTATATTCAGCTAAAAGGCAAAACGTCCAAAGCAGACCACCATGAAGTAGATATCGTCTGATAGGGCTTAGATTCAGACGTATAAGATGTAAAATTTAGAAAAAAATATTCATTTTATGAGGGTTAACTGCGTCAGTTTTCTTAGGAGGGTCTGTTTTTTCAAGATTTCTAATGTTATCGTGTATAATCTAAAAAGAAAACAATGTATTTATGTATAAATTTGGAAAAAAAAATCTGCCGCGTCATCTCCTGGAAGTGACGTCATATATCTATATATCTATAGCATAAATCTCAACTGTCTGTTTAAATGTATGTATGTATGTATGCTAAAAGATTTTGACAGAGACGATGGATTTTCACGAGATCAGTATTGTTTTGAAGGTGGACCCTTCGGACGACAAATATAAAAAAAAATTGGCCCAAAACATTACTTCCTTTATTCTCAACTAGACATTTTTCTACAAAGAGGGGGTCACTTTTTTCGTCGATATTTTCGAAGGTCATCCCCTCTTTTCGATTGACTAGCCTTAATTGAACCATTCGTGACTTCCGGTTTGGTAATGGACGCAACAGCAAAGTTGTCAGGGTTTTTTTTCACGTTCTTTTCCTCTTTCGCGGTACGTGTTCCAGCAAGTCTGCCGACTAAACCATTTATTTTGCTCAACATACACATCCAAACACCCGGACAACGCCGGGGACCAAAACTAGTATATATATAAAGTCAAGAGTTTATGTGTTTATATGTTTGTGTGTACAGGAGTACTGCTAAACAAATAAACCAAACAGTACGAATTTTGGAGTGCTGTTGCTAGGTTAAGCGTGTTCAAATGTGAGCTATAGTGAGCTTTATTTAGTTTTATGCAAACCGTTAAAAAGTCAAATTATTGAAATAACGATATATATATATCTATATATCTATATCTATATCTATATCTGTATATATATATATATATATATATATATATATATATATATATACTGGGATATTCCGCTTCTTCGCAGTATTTATGTTATATTTAGAAGTCTTATTAAGAGTTTGTTGTTGTGTCTTAAAGAGAGAGAGAGAGAGATGTTGTAAGAGACTTTGAGTCATATTAAGAGAGATATTGGGAAATTGTGTTCGTGTTATGATGAGATTCATATTTATATAAAATGTTCATACTTAGTAGTGTTTGCTATTGTTATTGTTTGTTATTATTGTTCTTTGTTAAAAGTGAGTCTTATTAAAGTGCAGTCTTAGAGAGTCTTATAAAGAGATAGTCTTATTATGAGTGATGCTGTTGAGAGATGTTGTTGTAAGAGAGATTGTTCGTGTTATGATGAGATTCATATTTATATTAAATGTTCATACTTAGAAGTGTAATTGAAGCTCTTTGAGAGATGAAACAGTGTTCAGAAAGTCTTAGTGTTCATATTGTGTATGTAAGATGTGTATGTAAAGACATTTTAAACCACATGATATACAAGACATATAATAACAATTTTCACTTTACCTTTTGGTAGAATTACAACACAAAGACGACGTTTATAAAAACACATGATGGGTTTATTTCTTCTCTCGACCGGTCGTGGTTTCCTGAGTCAAGAATTCAAAGCTTCACATTCTAAGTTTCAAAAGTGACCGTCTCGCTTCTAGACGTTCGAATCTCAACTGCAGACTATCGTCTGTCGTCCTCAAACTCCCTCTGACTCTCCCTCAGTTTCTCCTCGCTTAACTCTAAAGTTTCTAACTATATCGAGAACTTCCCATTTACCATGACGTCATACACATGTTAAAACATGTGTCGTCTTTCACGTGTTCTGGAAATGCGTGTCCAAAACTTTTTCCTTTGTTTACAAAAGG
The DNA here is from genome assembly GCF_053919585.1 of Euprymna scolopes. Lineage (NCBI taxonomy): Eukaryota > Metazoa > Mollusca > Cephalopoda > Sepiida > Sepiolidae > Euprymna > Euprymna scolopes. The sequence goes on from NC_136507.1 coordinate 107,403,480, forward strand.
AATTTTAACCTATATTCCCAGTAACCTATATTTCCAATATGTTAAAAACATGTTTATTAAATTATCTTGTAGTTTCATTCTTTCAATTGAATTTTCATAACAGAATCGACAATGCACATTCTTTTCTTAAAACTATTTTATCTCTAAGCTTAACAATGGTTTGTTTTACATTCCATTTGCTAATTCTCTATCGTTATCTATTTCTAAACCTAAATTACGAGGTTCGAATTTCGTCTATTCTATTTCATTTTCATTTTAACTAAATCTCTCTTTTTTTATACTTACATGAAAAGGGGACAGCCCTTATCATGTAACATCCCTCCCTTCCATATTTCACAAAAAAATGTATGCATTTTTAAATTTAGTACATTTTTTTACATCTACACAACCACACGGCTAGGAAAGATCAGGGTAAAAAATCTCTTTCAGTCAGCCCTCCTCGGCCGACTTCACAATTATTATATTTTTATAACATAAGAACCTTTCTGATCTTCTTGGCATTTACTTTTTGGGTGTAGGGTCTTTACCAATGATTCACATCAGCTACTTTCCAGCCACCCATATGCCGCAGACTAGAGGTTTCTACCTCCCTCGAAATGGACGACTTCCTTCGTCCCAAAAGTGTCCTGATCGTCTCTTTCCGCATGGTTAGTCTTATCAAGTATGGCTTTTTTAAAATTTTTTTTATTCTATAACTATCTTATACGGGACATACCAAAGCTCATAACTAATCTTCTTGGTTCGCTTTAACTATCAAGATATACCTTTTTTCTCTCATACGGATTCACTCGGATTTCCTTGCTTGGATTCTTGAAACTTCGACGAGGATTTAGAAATATCACCCCTAACTAACTAACACCTTTTGCGCCACAACACCTTAATTGCGCACTAAATTCTATCTGATTACCCGAT
>NC_136507.1:107414391-107451891 GCF_053919585.1 Euprymna scolopes
ACACACACACACACACACACACACACACACACACACACACACACACACACACACACACACACACACACACACACACACACACACACACACACACACACACACACACACACACACACACACACACACACACACACACACACACACACACACACACACACACACACACACACACACACACACACACACACACACACACACACACACACACACACACACACACACACACACACACACACACACACACACACACACACACACACACACACACACACACACACACACACACACACACACACACACACACACACACACACACACACACACACACACACACACACACACACACACACACACACACACACACACACACACACACACACACACACACACACACACACACACACACACACACACACACACACACACACACACACACACACACACACACACACACACACACACACACACACACACACACACACACACACACACACACACACACACACACACACACACACACACACACACACACACACACACACACACACACACACACACACACACACACACACACACACACACACACACACACACACACACACACACACACACACACACACACACACACACACACACACACACACACACACACACACACACACACACACACACACACACACACACACACACACACACACACACACACACACACACACACACACACACACACACACACACACACACACACACACACACACACACACACACACACACACACACACACACACACACACACACACACACACACACACACACACACACACACACACACACACACACACACACACACACACACACACACACACACACACACACACACACACACACACACACACACACACACACACACACACACACACACACACACACACACACACACACACACACACACACACACACACACACACACACACACACACACACACACACACACACACACACACACACACACACACACACACACACACACATATATGAGCAAACAGTTAATAAAATATGTTAAAAACACTTTTAAATGAGTTAAAAACATATTTAATCTGAAAAGGAAACACTAGATAAATGGATAGTCCTTAATCCGCGGAGTTTCGAAGAAATACTCTCCTTCTCATCAGAGGGTAGGAATTAGCAAAATGCGGGATCGGATTTTGCATGCAGAAGTATTTGATGAAACAACAAGTAAGTCAAAGATCTTACTTGAAAACAAAATAAGTTAAGCAGAGGGAATGTGGTAAAGAAAAAGGTGATTACACATGAGTGGATAGTCTGGTGGAAGATAAAAAATCCAGTGACGGTAAAATCCAAATGTAAAACTTCAAGAAAGTTAAAAGAATTTCCATTTGTACAAGTAAAATCCAAAGAAATCACGTAATTGGAAGAAGATGGTCCATAATAATCCAAAGGCAGGAATCCATGGAGTAATTCACAAAAATGTGTACAAGGAAAAAAATAATATTAATAAAAGAAAAATAAGATGTGCTTTTCACTCTACTTCCGAGGCATAACTATAAATACAAAAGATCTGGGAAGAGAAAGGAGAGAGAGAGAAGAAAAAAAAATGATAATGTTAAATATAAAATATAAAATAAAGGGAAACAAAAGTCAAAATGACCCAGACAGGAAATGTTAAAGGCGCGAAAAAATATATAGGGCAAAATAATATAGGTCAACTGAAATGTACAGGTCATCACTTAAAAAATGTCAGCAAGAGTTGTTAAACGACACTAAAAGGAAAATAAAAATAAATAAATAAATATATAATAAATAAATAGAAAATAAAGAATAAATACATAAATAAAAAAAATAAAATATAATAAAAAATAAAATATAAAATAAAATAAGAATAAAAATAAAAAAAATAAAAATTATTTAAGGGGAGAAGATGGCCGGTATCTGCAATTTCAGGAAAAAAAAGTAAGTAAATTCATATAGTAAAATTTAAGCAAATGTACATACAAGATATGAAAGTGTGGGTAGATTGATATATTAGATAGATAGGAAAGTTTAAAGAATAAAACAGACCAATTGACACGACAAGCAGCAAAATCTCACCCTTCATTGTTCAGGTCTCTAAATGCTGGAGAGACTTTTACTTTGATAGTTTTATTCTTTCGGGCCGCTATACTTTAGAATTCCCTCCTTGTTTCCTGCTTTCCTGTTTGTACTTACATATAGAAGATAAATTGTAATATGAACAGACTTTTCGTTGCTCAACTTCATGCAGACCTCCATTAGACATGATACCAAATAATTGACACTTGCGACCAAATGGCAACATACCATGTTTGGATTGAAAAAAGAGTTGAAAAAAGTTACAATTTAAAATTCACATAAAATATACACGGTGGCCCACTTAAAAGTAGCCCAGAAAATGTAGTAGAGATGAGGAACATTCTTTTATTGTTTACTTGTACTGTTGTAAACGATGCTGGAAGTTCTTCCCGGTGACATCTATGCATTTCTGGGCGCATTTAACAACGTTTGCAGAAACGTTTTGTTTTAAAGTCCCCCAAAGATAAAAATCACATGATGACAAGTCCGGGGAACGTGGTGGCCATAACCCTTTGCTTATTGTTCTCTCTTCCGTAAACATGTCATGAACTCGTGTCAGTGATCTGTGAGACGTGTGACATGTAGCGGCATCTTGTTGGAAAAAAATGCATTTTGTCTTGTGGTGTCAGTTGGTCGTTAAGAGAATAATGAGAGAGATCGGGCTACTTTGTAAAATGTTTTTGATGGGAGTATGAGACGAATGGATTCGCCAATCATTTTTATAACCAATGGCTGTGCTAAACAACCAATGAAAACGTCGCAAAATTATTATAAAAATTGTCGAATTTTGGATTCAATCAGTTCGCCGTTTGCTATGTCACGGACCGCATTTAATTATTCGCCGCCATCTTGGTTACTGATCTGAACTACGCTGCCATCTTGGTTACTGATCTGAACTACGCCGCCATCTTTGTTCAACATAATATCTCAGAACTTAAGAGGTTAACTACGCCACGGACCGCATTTGATTCTTGGTCGCCATCTTGGTTACTGATCTGAACTACGCCGCCGTCTTTGTTCAACACAATTTCTCAAAACTTAATCTGAAAACTTAATATCTCAAAACTTAAGCTGAAAAAAAAAATGATTAGAGAAAGATGAGAAAGTTTGAGCTACTTTTAAATGGGCCACCCTGTAGTACAATTTATGTGCAGGAGAATTATATTTGAGGAACCCGATGCAGACGAATACGTCAGCTACTAAATCTATTAGTTTAAAGTAAAAAAAAAATGTTGTCGAATTCGTTTTTCAGTAATGTCATCTGCCTGTATCTAAAAATCAAGATGGCTTATCTGTCAACAGCAACACAAGAAGAATAGTTGCCTGATCGCAGGACGCATCACGATTCGCTGTGCTAGCCATAGCACGCCGACAAAACCGAGTAATAACTTGACACGCAACAATAGAATCAACAACAAAACATTGTCACGTTTTTTCACATTTGTTTTTTATCTTCTCGTTTAAATATAAGGAACGCAATTAAGTGTACAATAGATCACTTTGCCAATTGGTCGTGGAGCAATTTTTCAATCTGTCCGTCTGGTGGGTCGCTATATATTTAATTCTTTTACATCGATTCACTGTAAAATGTCGGCATATCTTTATATATATAAATATATATATATATATATATATATATATATATATAAAGTAATAGCGTTCGTCTGTATGTGTGTATATGTGTGTGTGTATAAAGCACATTCGTTTGACGTGGTGGTCGGGGTCTACTGCCTGCTCTTATGTTGCACTCAAGTTAAATTGTTCTTAGTCAATGGAGGGGGAAACCAATTTTATTTTTGCATACTGTCAGAGTACTCCCTTTTGGGGGAGCTGGTTTTCTCCCACATTTAAAACGACATTGTGTCACATTTTGTTCTCATGGCAAATAAATATCGTGTGTGTGTGTTTGTGTGTACAAGTCTCCTACAGGTCACATCACTGGACCGACCATGACTAAACCTGACATGATGATGATCCCCCACCTAAGATTGGTGCACATCATTTTTTCAAGGTCAAGGCCAAAGGTTAAGGTCATATTTGATGCGGCTATCATAAACTTCCCACCTAGAGATGGTGCACATCAAGTTGGGTTCTGCCACCAATAGTTGCTCTTACAACATCCACTCACTGCAAGGCTGCCTGTGAAGCGAGTACACAAGCGAACAGCAAAATCCCGCGTGGAGCGCGTATATATTTGTTTGTAAGAAATATTTCATTATTTGGAGATTTAGAAACCAACAAAACCGTTGTTCGTTTGTCAATAAATATTTATCATCATTTTTTTTTTTTTTACATGGAGGTCACCAATTATCAAGGCCCAAGGGCCACTCGGAGATAAGGGTTATTGTGTGTACAGTAATCAATGGGATAGTGTAGTAATAGTATTGGGGAATTGATAAAGTGTCATTACTTAAGGGGGCGGTTCATCAGGAATTTGTTTGTGTTGGACTTGAAGACATCCAGGTTGAAGTCGGGAGGGAAACAGGCAAGCGAAACAGATTTCCACAGGCGTGCAGTTCTAAGAAAGAAGCTTTGTTCATGGAATCTACGTTTTGATTTAGGCACAGATAAGGAGTGGGGAAAATTATTGACGGTGGTTTCAGCTAGTCGGGTGTATTTTGGAAAAGATTGGCGTGGGGGGGACTAGAGAATGTAGCTCAGACGAGCACTTGCCATGGAAATAACGATAGAACAAAGATAGGCTCGCTACGTCTCTTCTGTGGGAGAGAGGTTGCAGGAAAGAGAAAAGGGCATCCCCCACCAAGCCACGAAGTCTATTTTGTACTCTGTCAAGGCAGGATAATTATATTTTAAAAATAATATATATATATATATATATATATAAGCGATAAAAAAAAAACCGTGCATTGACATGGTGATTGACTGTGACACATTAGAAACGTATCAGAATGCGGATGCTGATGTTATGAATTCGATCCTGACCCGTGCTGATGAAGGCTAAACGCCAGTAATACGGGTGTCCATAGGTGTACTTTTATACACGTAAAATAATATTCAATATATATATATATATATATATATATATATATATATATGTAACGCAAACACACACACACACACACACACACACCCACACACACACACATATATATATATATATATATATATATATAACGCAAACATGATTAAAAATAAAGTCAACGTTTAAAATAAAGCTAACGGGGTGAAGAGAAGAAAGAAAAACATGGGGGAGTCAGCTGACCGGTTTCGCCCTTGATTTTCAAAGCTGTATCGAGGGATTTTTTTTGGAGTGAAAAAAAAAAAACGAATGGGAATCGAACATGTGTACAAATAAAATCACGTTTCGTTACGTTATGTATGGGGGAAAATGTGAGAAAGCGATTAAACTGCAGCGATGTTATATTACTCGAAGATCCTAGAGACTAATTACGCTCAAACCCAAGAGGCATTCTTTCTGCTTACAGAGGGAAGGCCTTTTTCTCTTCTCTTCACCTCGTTAACTTTATTTGAAACGTTTTTAATCATGATTTTAAGAATTCCCTTTATGATTGCGTTATATAAATTTTGTACCCCTCAAAGAATCATGATATATATATATATATATATATATATATATATATATATATATATATATATATATATATATATATAAATATATATATATAAAAGTGTGGGTGATTCTACACAAAGCCTTCATCACTGTAAACAAATCATCTGTGTGGATTTTCAAACAATGTAGTTGTTGTGGCTAACTTCATACGTCGAAATCGACGGGAGAGCCACTTTTTATAGTCATCTTATTTACAAACTCAATTGTCGTGAGGGACCATTGATGACCGGCAGATCAAACTGATTAACACGATGCAACTATCAATCTGAGACCGATTCGACGACAGTTTTTTTTCACAAATAAGCTAATGGAATGAATTTGAATATATTCTTGGTTCATCTCACAAGAATATGATTCTTATAAGCCACATATATAAACTCACAGAGCAGCCTGGAAAAAGTTGTCGAAAGCCTTCTGCTTAAGCGTATTACTAGCTACGACCACGAGCATATGTTCAGTAAGTAGCGTTACGTATTCGCTGTGGCCAGTTGTTCCAAATGCGTTTGTCCAGTCTATATAAATGTTAACACCTAATTTTGTCGCTGGTACAATATGTAAACACCGAAGTAAAAATGAAAACACAAATGATATATATATATATATATATATATATATATATATATATATATATATATATATATATATATATATATATATATTATATCTATAAAAGTGAACGTGTCTGTCTGTCTGTCTGTCTGTCTGTCTGTGTGTCTGTGTGTCTGTCTGTCTGTGTACATTTCCCTACGCAATCACTCTGTCAATTTTTAGTCTATAGACTCGAAATTTGAAATACCGGGTACTGAGATTTGGGAAAATCGATGTGACGGGTGTCAGCCAGAAATTTGGCTGTTAAGGGGTCAAATTTCAACGATTTGACCTTTAAGAACTCTACCAAACTCCTCCGACAATTTTGGGTCTAGACACTTGAAATTTTAGATATAGGTTCCTTGAACCTGGATCTAACTTAATAAAGTGATTTGAGCCCGAAACTATAAATTTTAAGGGGTCATAATAGGGGTCAAAGTTTTAAAAAATTAACCATTTTTTTGTTTTTTTGCTTTTTTTGCACAGCATACACCTCCAAACACCTGAGCAACGCCGAGCACCCCTGCTAGTATATATATATATTATCTCACACCGACAAATAAGCTTTTAATTATAAACTATTACTGGTATTTTGACGTTTCTGAAAGGCGCGTGGGGTAGTGCGGGATTAGGCAGTAGTTTGGCGGTGAAGAAATGGTCACAACGCCTGACTATCTCTGAACGACTGACTGCCTTTCTCTTTGTGACGATTTTATTTATAAAAACATTCTTTTCTTATTGGAATGTTAAATATTTCCTTTATCTATTGTTTTAATCTTTGACCGATATCCTCTCACATATTCTGAGTCAATTATACATTCCGTTAGACAATGGTGGAATGTCCCGCATTCTTAACATGGAATGTATTTGCGTGTGTGCAATCCATCGTATTTTTTTTCTTCCTAGGGTCACCTACCAATATCTTACAGTAGATTATCTAATTGAATACATATTTTAGAAATATATTCTTTTAAAAATGATGGTTTGAAACTACTGTTATGATAACTAATATAATAAATATGAATACATCCGGGTCCCCCTTTACAAGCATATGATTGACTGGTTAAGCCATAAAGACAGACAGGCATAGCAGCTTAGGAAAGACGTTAAAGATACACTGAAAGCCATAAGCTTAAACAAATGATCTGATCCGACCACGAACATTCGTTTATTAATGCGACTAACTAGATTATAATTCGACTACTATAACGAAGACCAGTTACGTTGAGAAATATGGAAAATAAGGAACAAAGCTTTTATTGATTTGGTATTATTATTTATATTAAAGGTAGAATTTATTTAGAAGCTTTTATGTGAACGAAAAGCCCCTGATGAAATATAAATGAATAGCATGGATTTTAATTAGCGTTCCTATATATATATATATATATATATATATATATATATATATATATATATATATATATATATATACTTGTTTATTGTTATATAAACATGCTCACATCCCGCTGCTACAAATAGCCACTTGTTTCAATCAAACAACAGATATCGGGCAGCGACTTGACTATTTAAAAGTTTAATGAAGGTTATTCATTAAACTTTTGAATAGTCAAGTCGCTGCCTGATGATATCTGTTGTTTGATTGAAACAAGTGGCTATTTGTAGCAGCGGGATGTGAGCATGTTTATATAACAATAAACAAGTATTATCAGCTCTTTTTATTGAGCACTATCTAACAACCTCGTTGAATTCATTAGTCCATTACTTTTGAATATAAAACCCCCCGAGTATATATATATATATATATATATATATATATATATATATATATATATATATATATATATATGTGTATGTATGTATGTATGTATATGTATATATACATATGTTTAGTATGCGGGTATACCTACTACCTCAGAGAGATGAACGCCTCTGACTTGCATAGTTTTAGGTCACCCTTGGGAAAGTTGTAGTACCTGTTAGGCCCCATCCCCAGTTCTGGAGGGTTACTATATTGTGAGAGCTAGGGATATATATATATATATATATATATATATATATATATATATATATATATATATATATATATATATATATGATTGTTGAGCTGGATTAAATCCGACGATATGAAATAAAATGGAGGTGGAAGGACCTGGATACTCAACGTTTCGCCCGATTTATGCGGGCTTCTTCAAGAGGGATGGTCATTGACGAGAGAGTCGGAGGATTGGGGCTATATATAATGATGGGGGAGAGCAGCGTGTTTTCCTTATGTAAATTAGATGTCATGTATATACATTTTATGAGAGAAGAACTAATTAGAGTAAACTAGTGTAGTGGATTACGTCTAAAAGATAAAATATCGTAGAGATTAAAAATTGTGTTTGGAAATATAGCGGTGATAGATTAAATAAATAAAATGACACGAGATTACGAAAGAATCGTTTTTTTTTTTTTTAAATTAGAAATAATTGAATTGGGATAAAATAGCGCAGTAACTTAAAAGATGGTATCTAAAAATAAGAATAGGAGGTGATAAAATGGAGTCTAAAAATAGATAATGATAAAATACAGTAAATAAGTAAAATAAAAATAACATTAAGTGAAATTACGAATTTTTTTTTTTTTTCTCACTATATCAGTTTGTCACTGTGCAACCTATGGTAGGGTTCGAGAGGGTACAATATGTGCAGCACAAGCATGTTGTGTCGCGATCGTTATGTGCAGATATCTTTCAAAGAAGAAAAAAAAGTAAAAGTCCTATGGCGATAGGTGAATGGCGACGTGCACAGGCTTAGCGGGCTGGAAGTGCATAGCTGCAAATCTGCACATAGACGGTCAGTGATTTATCTAACATCGTCGACTAAATCGCTTACAGGGTGGAAGCAACTTCGGTGGATGATCTGGCGGCTGAGCAGCCTTTTCTAGGGATACACTGCTCACCCATGAATTTGGGAAGGGTCTAGAAAAGGTGACCTATAAATTGTCTACCCTTTTATTAGCTGGCCGGCTTCTTGCGGTCGACGGCTGCTCTATATTTGCAGCAGAAACAAGATAAAGTTGAAGAAAAATAATAAACAAGGAAAATCAAAATTTTATCAGGAGAGAAATAACCTAACTGTTGCTACGTGGAATGTGAGAACTTTGCTAGATGTCCTGGATAATGAAATACCTGAGCGTAGGACAGCTATTGTTGCAAGAGAGCTCGCTAGGTACAGCATAGACATTGCGGCATTGTCTGAAACACGATTGAGTGGTGAGGATCAATTGGTGGAAGTGGGCTCGGGATACACCTTTTTTTTAGAAAGGAAAACCATCGGGGCTGAGACGCGAGGGTGGAATTGGCTTTGCTGTGAGTTCTGATTTGGTGAAGAGGATTGAACAGCCAATCTGTGTAAGTGACAGAATTATGATGATGCGCTTCCCTCTTGCACACAGCAGGTATATGACGATTTTATCTGTGTATGCCCCTACCATGGGTCATGATGAAGATACCATCACGGCGTTTTACTAAGATCTCAGTCGTACCATGTCCTCTACTCCTTTATCTGAGAAGATCTTATTCATGGGTGATCTAAATGCAAGGGTTGGCAAGGATCATCACACCTGGGACTCACTCGGCCGGTTTGGTGTAGGTAGAGTCAACAGTAATGGTCTGCATCTTCTCCATCTATGCACTCAGTTTGACCTTGCTATCTGTAACACTTTCTCCATCCACAAAGAGGTCCATAGGTTTACCTGGATCCATCCTCGTTCAAAACAAGGTCACTTGATTGATTACATTATTTCCAGGAAGGCAGATTTGCGGGACGTCTGTAGTGTGCATGCTATGCGTGGAGCTGAATGCGGCACAGATCACTTTTTGGTACGCGGGAAGTTGAAAATCTGTATAAGGAGGAAGTGTAGGTTGGGTGGTGTTGGGATTCGCAGGCGGGTTGATGTGTCCAGCCTGGACGATCCAAGTGTACGTGAAAAGCTTCGATCCGTAGTTAATTTTGCTGATTTTCATGGGTCGTGGGCGCATTTTAAATATACAGTCTATGAAATAAGTGTGGATGTTCTTGGCTTCCGCATGTCTAAACATCAGGATTGGTTTGATGATAATGATTCTGAAATTACTCAACTCTTAAGAGCTAAAAATGAGTTGCACCATAAGATGTTGTCTGCCTCTCATGGCTTTTGACTGTAAAGACCTCAAACGCATGTACCATTTGCTTAAAAAAGCTTTTGGTCCTCAAACACTATCTACATTGGGTTGATGTTGTCTACCTCTCATGGAGGTCGAGAGTCCCTCCAACAGTCACTTAAAGCAAACAAGGGTATTCTCCAAAAGCGACTCCGCCAAATGAAGAATCCATGGTGGGTTAAACTCGCCAACCAAATCCAAATGGCTTTTGATTGTAAAGACCTCAAACGCATGTACCATTTGCTTTAAAAAGCTTTTGATCCTAAAACACTATTTACATCTTCCCTACTCTCAAGTGATGGAATTGCTTTTATAAAGGATCCTTACAAGATTCTCCTTCGTTGGACAGAGCATTATTCTGATCTCTTTGACAACCCTTCTAATGTCGATGAGGACGTCATCAATGGATTTTTATCACAACAGAAGCTTATCCATGAAATGTCTGTGTTCCCATCTGAGAATGAAATTAGAGATGCGATCAAGGAAGTGAACGTTGGGAGGGCTCCAGGGCTTGATGGTATTCCTGTGGAAGTCCTCTTACATGGGGATGATAAGCTTGTTCATGAAATTCTTCATCTTATCACTGATGTCTGGAAGGGTGTTCACGTCCATCAGGATTGGGTTGATGCAATTCTTATATCACTGTACAAAGGAAAGGGGCCCAGGACCGACTGTGGAAGTTATTGTGGGATAAGTTTGTTGGAAGCAGTTGGAAAAGTATTTTCCAGAGTTCTACTTAATAGATTGTTAAAGTATATTTGTCCATCCGTCATTCCAGAAAGCCAAAGTGGCTTTCGTCCGTGCAGAGGAGCCACGGACATGATCTTCTCTGCTCGGCAGTTGCAGGAGAAATCTACTGGACATCGTGTTGCACTTTATCAGGTTTTTGTTGATTTGACCAAGGCTTTTGATACGGTGAACAGAAGTTCCCTATGGATAATTCTGGGGAGGTTGGGATGCCAACCTCAATTTCTACGATTACTCAGGGAGCTCCACACTAATATGAAGGCTCGCCTGAACTTCAACGGATGCCGGTCGGAACCCATCTCGGTCGACAATGGTGTGAAGCAGGGTGATATCCTAGCACCTACACTTTTTTCAATTTATTTTGCAAGTATGTTATCGTATGCCTTCAGGGAATGTTCTCTGGGTGTTTATTTGCGTTTCAGAACCACAGGCAGGGTCTTTGATCTTCGTCGTTTTCATGCTTCTACAAGGACCTTTCAGCACCTGGTTCGTGAATTGCTTTATGCGGATGACGCCGATCTTGTGGCCCATGGTGAGAGGTATATGCAGGGTATCATGGATCTGTTTTCGGGGACCTTTGCGTCTTTTGGGCTTACTATTAGTCTTATGAAGACTAAGATCATGTTCACACCTCCACCCGGTAGTTTGTATGTGAAACCAAATATTTTTTTAACAACCAGAGACTTGCCGTGGTTGACACATTTGTGTATTTGGGTAGTACTCTCGCCAGAGATGGGACTCTGGATGCTTAGATCAACTATAGGATACAGCGTGCCACTAAGGCTTTTGGTGGCTTAGAGAAGCTAGTATGGTCTGACAGGGGTATAACTATTCATACAAAGATCAGTGTCTATCAATCTTGTAGTTTACCATTCCTGCTTTACGCTTCTGAGGCTTGGGCAACTTATGGTAGACACATAAAAGTCATGGAGAGAGTGCACCAGAAATTTCTGAGACACATTCTGGGCATCAGGTGGAGCACTTTTATATCTGATGTGGATGTTCTCATGCGAGCTGACGTACCTTGTATCGAGAATTTGATTATACGCAAACAGATGAGGTGGGCTGGACATCTGACAAGGATGGACGACGATAGATTGCCAAAGCGCCTGTTCTATGGTGAAATTACACAAGGAAAGCGTCCACAACATAAACCGAAGAAATGCTTTAAGGATAACATCAAAGATAATCTTAAAGCTCTTGGTATTGACGTGTTCAGTTGGGAAAGTGCTTCCAATGATCCTAAAAAGTGGCGCTCCTAGGTCTATCATGGCATCCCTTAATCTCAGCTTAAGTGTGACCTTTGCAACAAACTGTGTAAGAGCAGGGCTGGTTTGAACAACCACCTTCATTCCCACAGAAAATAGGGACATAAATTTAAATTATAAATTTCAAACAAGTAAAATATTTCGTATATTACGTTGTAATTTGTCTTTAAGGTTACAGCAAAGGCACAAATGTTGACTAACGCCAATGGAAGGTGGTCACAGGAAGGCACCATTAATATAACTACACCAAATCTGTCTTGTACGCTATTTATTTAGCGTCCGTGAAATCTTTGATTATAATCAACCAACTTAACTCTGTCGTCATTCGTTTGCTTATAAATGAAACTGATGTAATGAATGCGAGTATATCCGGGTTCTTTCTCACAAGAATACGATTGGCTAGTTAAGCCATGGATACGAGCGGGTAGAGCAGCTTGGAAGAGATGACGAATGATACGCCGAAAGCCGCACGCTTAAGGATATCTGTCCGACCAACGCTTAGTAAAAGCGACTTACTTGATTATTAATCAATCATCATAGCCAAGACCACTCAGCTACTTCAAACAAATACATTCGCGGGACATATCATAGGTGAACGCTAGTATATATTTTTTCAAGGTGCAAGTTCATCTACGTGTGTCTGTATTCTCTGCACAATTTGCTTTTAACAGTAAAAAAATGCCAAAACAGCAATTTTGCAAAAAGGATTTTTTTTTCAATCTTTTCGTAAATCCGTTTCAGGGTTGGAAAATATTTTGACCCTGGAAAAAGATAATGGAACTAAAGCCGTCGAATGAATTATTTAAACAGCTTTCCTCGCCATTATTCATCAAGACGGAAAAATATGAGGATTTGCAAATCCATTCTAACGACTAGAAAAAAAGTCATAATTGCATTAGCACAAAAGAAACTGTAAAATCCATTAAGATTTTTTTCGAATAAAATAAAAATATTTATAGAAAAAAACAAAACAAAAACAAAACAAAAAAAAACGAGGAATAAAGCCATACACTTTGGACACGTATAATTTATTTATAGACCAAATATCCGGATTACTTAGTTGTGGCATCGTGCTACCAGATCAGGCTGTCTGAAGTTACCGGCTTCTTGACTTAAATCCACCAAACATTGATGTTATTGTTTGATTTCCTTTTCTTTTACAAAACTCAATCATGTTCTGCAAAACAAATCGCAAAAACAACAATCTTCTATAAAACAACTTAAGGAAACCCAATGAATAATTATTTAAAATATAAATGACCTGATTTGCCATTAAATAACCGAAAAGTGTTGATGTACCGTAAAACATATATTGCTTGCCTATCATTGTGGGCACTCGATGACGTCATCGTTTTATGGGGTCATCGATGAAAACAAAGATGGAGGTAGTAATGACGTCATCAATCAAACCAGAACGAATGGATTTTAAGACGTTTTTTTGTATTGTCGCCGTTACCCGCTTTTTTATATGTTTAGTATTTAGGCTAAAAGTGAACTTGGTTGGTATTTAATGAGAACGAAGCAAAACGCAAGAAAAACTGTCACCAATCCACCTTTGCATAAATTACAAATAAAACTTTACAAAAATTACAGAATAAAAAAATGTAACTGTTAGTAGACATTAAACGAAAAAAAAAAAAAAATCAAGTAAGTAATTGAGATTTACTAAAAAAAAAATTAAAAAATACGGGAGTTATTTCCCTTAGCTAATTTTTCTTTACCAAGGTGACTATATATTAGAAAACTTCAAGATAGGAAAAAGTATTTCGTTTTAATAAATTGTAATAAAATGACTATTATTATTATTATTGGCTCACAAGGAGCTTTCACATAGGTTATCAAAGATCTCTCCTTGAAACTAACCTGTGGCGTTCCCTAGAAACTGAGTGACAACAAGTCTTTTCAGATTTCCAGTAATTTCCACCTCTTTTGATAACATTTAAAAATAAATTTGCATTATCGCAACAGCCTCTTTCCATTGATTTGGCAGCAGTCATTGGTCTCCACTGGTATTTGAGTGGCAATAAGCCTCCCCAAGTTCCCAGTACTTTTCGCACTTGCCCAGCAGAGGTCTGCTCAGCGGTCTCTCCTCAGTTTTCTATCCTCCTTGACTCTTCCCCGCTATTTGGCATTACTCTTTTGGGGGTTCGATGATGAGGCAATGGGGGGGATGGGATAGCGGACTTCATGTCCTTGTTTCCATGCAACCCTTCATCTTTTTCCTCTGCAGCAGATGTGTATTAGTCCCCGCATTCAAGTCCCTAAATGTTTCAGCTGTTTTCATTATTGTTATTCGCTGTATCTTTCCAGTCATTCCTCTGATTCCAATTTCTCCCATTATTTAAAAAAAGTTTTTCGAGATTGTTCCTAGTGCTCATACTATCATAGGTATTATGTTGATTTTCTTTATCATCCATATTCATTTCATATCTCTGGCAAGCTCTGTGTATTTGCCCCGTTCCTCCTTTTCTTTGATATTCCCCCTTTGGTCAGCTGGAACAACAAATCTACAAATTGACAGGACTTTTTTCTTTTAAATTATTACGATATCCGGTCGTCTTGCTTATATGGGCTTTTTTGCTTGTATGTCCATGTCCCATAGAATTTTGTGATTGCCGTTTTCAAGTACTGTTGCCGGCTTATATTTGTACCAGTTGTCTGTGCGTTTGAGATGCAGTTGTTTGCATAATTCTCAGTGTACTGCACTCCCCACTTGGTCGTGCCTGTTCTTGTATTTCATCTGGGCCAGTTTACTGCATTCGTTTACTATATGGTTTATCGTTTTGTGTCTTTGTCCACATATTCTGCATTTGCTGTTTTCTTGTGTTTTATCGATCTTTGCTTTGATGTAATTGGTTCTTATCGAGTTATCTTGTGCTGCAGTTATAAGGGATTCGGTTTCTTAGTTTACGTGTCCTTTTTGCATCCATGTGCAAGTGTTTTCGTTATTCTCATGTTTTGTCATCCTTATGAATTTTCCGTGTCGTTGTTTCTCTTCCCATTTTTCTTTTCTCGTCTTATCCTTTATCTCTCTGCTTTCTGTTTTATTGATTTTTTCAGTGTCTCTCGCTGCCATAATTATCCGTTCAGTGTTTTGCATTATATATTTTTCTAGGTCTTTTTTTTTGTCATCCACACAGTCTTCTATACAAACCAGTCCTTTTCCACCGTCTTTCCTTTTCACGCAGAGTCGATCGACATCGTCCTTTGGATATAGAGCATTATGGATGGTCATGAGTTTTCTGGTCTTCTGGTCGAGCTGTCTCAATTCTTCTTTAGTCCACCATCTGAACAGTCCAGAATATCTTACTAATGATACTGCCCATATATTTATACCTTTTATTTGGTTTCTGCTATATAATTTATTTTCTAGGAGTTTTCTTTGTTTTTCTGATATATTCCATTTCTAATTCTCTTTC
The DNA here is from genome assembly GCF_053919585.1 of Euprymna scolopes. Lineage (NCBI taxonomy): Eukaryota > Metazoa > Mollusca > Cephalopoda > Sepiida > Sepiolidae > Euprymna > Euprymna scolopes. The sequence goes on from NC_136507.1 coordinate 107,430,262, forward strand.
ATTTCTGTTGCTTTGATAGTGTCTGCTTCCAAAGCTTCCAAGTATTTTAGGCGCCTTGTTTCTTCAGTGCTCTCATTTCCGTTTGGTTGGGTAGTTCCATGCTTTCTGTCATCCCCAGTTTCCCCTTTCTTATAACTAGTAGCGCGCACTTTTCCATTTCAAACTCCATTTGGATATCCTAGCTGATGATCTTGTTAGTGTTTATTAGTGTCTCTAGTCCCTTTTCGGTCCTTACAAAACGTTTCAGATCGTCCATGTACATCAGGTGGTTCATTCCCCCCCCCCTGTATTAGAGAACTTGCATCCAGCTTGGTACATTCTAAGTATATTGTTTAGGGGCATCATGACTGATGAACTGTAATGATGAAAGTGAATCTCCTTGGAAGATACCTCTTTGTATGTTAATTTCTGTTATGTGTTGTCCATCGGCTGCCAATGTCAGTCTCCATGTTCTCATTGCATTTTCTGTCACGTCAATGAATCCTCTGTCTACATACAGAAAAAAAGCTCTCTCTTGGTCAGGCCATTTTTGGCTTCTGGGATCTCGTTTCCTTGTCCAAATATTAACTTTCCTGCCTTATTGCGATGTAGTCCTTATCCCAAAGCCATTCCGTTTATCGATGACTCAGACAGTTTTGCCGTCAATCGATAGGTTTTGACGTGAGCTTTCACCCTCTTCACAGTTACCTCGGTTTCATCCAGCAATACATCATCGATGTAAGAGCAGGTACCTCTCTTCACAGCATCATCTTTAGCCAACATAGTCTTAAGAACTGCCGTCATGATTTTCGGTGCGGAAATCAGTCCAAATCCTAATCTGGTCAAACAATAAACTTGACCTTTAGACTCTACCAATTGATACTGTCATAGTTTTTTGTCTACATGAATTTGGAGGTAGGTCGACTTTACGTCCAAGATTTTAGTTGCCCGTTCTATACTCCTCCAGTCCCTCATGACTTCTTCACACACGTCAATTTCATCTTTTGTGTGACAAGCTACATACTTGTTTAACTCCTGGAAATCCAACACCAGCCTAACTTTCTTCTCAATAGGTTTGACCACGGGCATAAGTGGCAAAATTTCTTTCAACCTTCTCTGACCACAATACCAATATTCTTTCGTCTGTCCACCTCTGAACTTCCATCTCAAACTGCGACCCTATATCTCCTTTTAGTGAGCTTTTGTAGCGGTTAATCCAATTTGTCAACATAGGTGGTTTTGTGGTCCATCGCCACTCTACTGTCCATTTCTTGGCGCACTCTTTGCCAAACTCCACCTGACCTTTAGTAATCTTCCCAATCAGTCTATCACATCCAGGTCCAGTACCACGTCAATTCCTAAAATAATTCAGTACAATCACTCTTAGTTGCAGCGGCATATTCCTCACATGATCTCAGCAGCAGCCTCTCCACAGCATTTCACTTCCCTGCCATCTACTGCTCTAAGGTTGCTGGTTACATTCCAAGAGTTGGCGAAACTTGTAATAACAAGCATGGTTGTACATCTGGTATCGACAAGGGCCCTTGCCCTTTGCCCGTTAATAGTGACCACTCTCTGTGGCAACAAACTCTCACGCGCCTTTCCTGTATAAAAGGCGTGAGTACTGGCGCAATAGCGCCCCTTTACTCGTTTCCCGGAAGCGAAGAGCAATTCCTGTTAATGTGCCTCACCTTGCGACACCGAAAACAGATAATGTCTGGTCGCGGCTTTCTACAGTTTCTCATCAGGTGGGGTTCTTTATATCTGAAGCATTTACTAGTAAATCTACGACTTTGTTTCATTAATGTTCGCTCCTCTCTGCTTTGATTATTTGCCGCAGAGGCTGCGACTGCCCTCAATTCACCGGGCTGTTTTGCCAGCACTCTAGCATGTTTCAAAATCTCCTCCACCTCCACGGTTTCAATTATAGTAAGTTGTGGCAGTTCCATAGAGATACAGTCAAGGAAACTGTTTATCGTGGATGCGTTAGATCAATATAACATAAAATGTCTTACCACAGGGAGTCCTGCCTTCACGTGGGTATGTTGCAACTCATGAGGAAAGAACATAACGCTTATGAACAAATAAGGAAACGTTTATTATGAAGACACACACACACACACACACACACGTAACTACAATTGAAAACATAATAAATAAAAGTTAGAAATCCAAGTATAGTAACATGAACGAACGGGGATGATGTTCATCTCGCCATTTCAAAGTCACTCTGTTTTTCCTCCACTGTCCACTTCCGGTCGTTGATCTCGCGAGAAGTCGCGAGAATTTAAAGTTTAGGACTACGGAGAAAGGGAGGCAACTTTGCCCAAATAATTAAAGAGTTACTCCCCTTTGCATTATACTTTTGTTTCATCCCAACATCTCCCCTTTAAATTTTGTCGCTGGTAAGACTTCAGTTGGGGATCCACCTGCAAATGTTGTGTTGGACAACGAGTGCGAGCTGATTTCCGGATGTTAGATTCTTGCACTCCAGCTTCAGTGTTCTGAGAAATTTCTGGTGTTGTGGCAAGTTGAAGGTGTCCAACAAGATGTTTAGTGGAATAGAGTGATCTGGTATTCTGTCTGGGAGATGTGATGGTCGAAGCTGGATCGAGTGTCGAACCCAAATTGAATTTTGAACATTTACCTCGTACGTTACATTTTGGTTCGTCGTACAATGTAGTCTTAGATCCATGACTCTTTGTTGTTCCGGTAGTCTTTTATTAGGACTTGTTGACCTGGTAAGAATGTCGGGATCAATGTGGCCATACCTTCCATCTTCTGCAGCTTTGTCACCAACTTCAACTTGTTAAGCAACGCGACCACATCGCCTTCTGCAGTAAACAGCCTCAGGATGTAGTTGCTTAACCTTACTCGTGCGCCCATTTTCATCGTTGCACCGAAATAGCTTGCAGTTAAATATTTTGGTATTATTAGAAAGTAAAGTCCAAAGAAAGAATTTCCAACCATTATGTTCGCCTTCTTGCAATTCTCGGTATCAAACCTCAGCGCAAGTCTATCAGAACTTACTTCTGCCAAAGAGACACACCATATCTCTCTGACAAACAGGCTTTTTATTTGAAAAACTGACTGCATCTCATTTGCATACCCTCCCAACCATCGTTACCTCACTTGACCAACAGTCCATAAATAGTAGGAGCGGCCATTTTTTCTTCTTTATCTTTTTCCTGAAACAGACGACACGTTGTACGAAATAAGATTTTTACTACTTCTTAATCACACTAGTTTTAATTGCACCCGGTTCTATTTTACTAATATTCACATCCATTCTAGTCCTAGGTATATCCTCTAGCTTATCAAGGGGAACTTCCAGATATTTATATTATCTCTCATTTATATAATTCTAAAACCCTGATTTGACAGCAATACACCCCCTCCCTCACATTATCAACCACCCGGCTTCCCCTACCTCCATGCTGCTCTTCCCTCTATTTCCCCCAATACTTCTTTCTTAATATACCCTGTAAACTTGCTCTTCTCTTTTCTTCTGATGAGAAGCATTATTGACTCAGAAATATATTTAAATTATAGATTTATAAATTTCAAACGAATAAGATATCTGTTTATTTTCGTAATATCGCGTTGTAATTTGGCTTTCAAGCGCATTTGAAATTTTTATTCAAATTTTATTTTATTCAAATTTAATCACTCCTTCTATAACAATGCCTACACACTTGTGACGTAACCGTCCCAGGGAGCGGTTGTGCTCCCCACTATGGGAAGGTTGAGACTCCCAGAAGCCCTGGAGAAAGTCGGCAGATATGATTCTTTTATTCTTTTATTTATCCTAGGTGTGCCCGGGTGACAGCGAAAACCCTGCTGAGAGAAATGATTAAGATTTGTGACTTTCATTTTTATGAAAATCGAAAAACAATGTAATTTTTGAAGTTTGTACCCCAAAAGAAGTAACGACTCCGGGTTCTGGAGAAATTATGTTTATAATTCAAATGCAGTGCTACAACCTGGGGATCACGTGGGTAACCCCATTAGGCCATGAGAAACGTTTGCAGATCCACAGATGCACTTGTGTATGGGGATTCCCCCATGGGGTAACGTTGTTGGGTATGATTGGTTTAGGGAACAACCTCGGTTTTATCCCTGAATATTTAATAGAGCGCACAGTCGAAAAAGGACAGAATTTGAAACAGAACTAGGCAGAAGCCGGAGTCGGTAAAAGTAAGAGCAACATTTAGAGAATCGCCACACTCCTCTCTCCATATCAACCTCGCGGCTATATCGAAAGACAGAAGTGAAATCTAAATATAGACTTAGTAAAGTCGGACATTATTGAACATTGTATTGTAAAGACAATTGTATATATTTATATATACGTTTATCATTTTTCCTGAAAATTAATCAGTAGATTAGAAGAACTGATTTGCTTTTTTTGTGCATGGAATTGTATTCTTGATGGAGGAGGAATTGTGAAGTTTTTAGCATACACAGACCGGCGAGGCGACATATCAACTCTGATGTAAAAAGCACCGACGAACACCCAGCCACAAATTCAAGACTAACCAGCGCGATCAATGAGTATCTGCCGCACGGAGAAGTCACATCTAGTTGCTGTTGACTAAGATAACGACTTGGACGATCAAAAGAGTCACACTTTGGTGCCGTGACCAGGATAGCAGCATACACCTGACGTTAATCTCGTGTAGCCAACGTACCGTTCCAGATATTTTAAAATACAACAAGACAATGCGCGGATCTTTACTACTGATTTTACTTTCTCCAACTTTACAACATGGCAAGAAAGAAGGAGAAAAAAAAGAAACAAACAAAATACTGAGGATAGAGTTTGACTCCGAAATATATTTAAATTATGAATTTCAAATAAGTAAAACATTTGTATATTAGTAATATTGCGTTGTAATTTGGCTTTCAAGCGCACTGGATGCGTATTTTATTTTATCCAAATGAAATCAACGCTTCTATAACGGAACTCACACCTCTGATTATATATATATATATATATATATATATATATATATATATATATATAATAGGAAAATATTAATAATAGAAAAATTAATATACACCAGTATATATTTTTCTGTTATCAAAAATATCCCAAATTTCCTATTGTAATCTCCAACTGCATGTCTTGCTTTTATTATATCAAAAAGTCTCGATGTTGAACACTTTCAGTTGAATTAAAGTCAGTCAATTTAGTTCTCATGCTGAGATCATCATATAATGATTAGATCACTCTGACAGACGTTAAAAAGCATTAAAAATAAATGTTTAAAATTCAACAGTATTTCCCGCGGTTAACGGTAGCCAAATGGATTAGGTGTTAATCGTGACACCCTATGCCGATGATTCCCGAAAGGATGAAACACTAGTGAAAACGGAGATGGTGTAATAATATTGTGGGGTCTGCGTTCGCGCCTGACCTCAGTAGAATAGAAATATGCAACAAACTTTGGTAAATATGTTTAAGCTTGAACAGGGATGGGATAATAAAATTGTACGGTTTGCGTCCACGCCTGGCTTTCATAGAATGGAAATATGCCACAAACTTTAGCAAAGACTTTTGATATCTATCAACGTAAGTATACATTGATAATTATGATTTAGTTTGAAAAAATATGATATAATAAAATCATGGGGTCTGCGTTCGCACCTGACCTTCAACAGAATGGAAGTATATCACAAAGTTTAACAAAGTTTTTAAATATAGATCTACATAAGAACATTGTGATAAGCGTGTTCCAGTTTGGTATAATAAAAGTATGGGGTCTAGAATAGTTTTTAATCTTTTTTTTTTTACTAAAATATAGTTTAAGGAAAATAAGTTATTTGTGAGAAATGATAAAAATGTAAAGGTTAAACTATTTGATATGTTCTGTCTGTGTGTTGTTTTCTCCTGTAAGCAACTGATTTTTTTTTAAATATCAAAGTTACTTAAAGGCGTTTAGTTTAACTCTTCCATTTTGTTTTCATAAATTATTACAACATTGTTCAAATCCGATTTCAGTCACCTAAATTGGTATGTATGTATGTATGTATGTACGTATGTATGTATGTATGTATGTATGCATGTATGCATGTATGTATGCCTAAAACTTTCGACGGAGGCGATGGATTTTCACGAAATTAATATTGTTTTGAAGCTTAACCACTCAGACGACAAATATCGAAAAATTGGCCAAAAAAATTAATTCCAGCACCCTCAACTGGACAGTTTTCTACAGGGAGGGGTCGTTTTTTTTTCGCCGATATTTTCAAAAGTTATCCTCTCTTTTCGATTGACTAGCCTTTATTTTAACATTCATCACTTCCAGCAAGGACGTCACTTTTTTTCACGTTCTTCGCCGTACGTGTTCGAGCCTCCCAAATAAGTTATTTTACTTAAACTATATTTTAGGATAAAACAATATTTTTATTTACTTTTCATCATATTTTGCTTTGGTTTGGATTTACACGTACTACCCTGTTCATAATCATCCATCATGTTTCAAGTAAATAAAAAAATATATATATATATATATATATATATATATATATACATATATATATATACATATACATACATATATATATATATATATATATATATATATATATATATATATGAAATTTATTTATACAAACATTGATGGCTACATATGTGCATACATGTTTCTGTAATCACCCGCGTTGGGGGATTACGTCTTCAGGCCAAGAATTATCGTCGAGAACTGATATTTCAAACAAAAAACATTTTCTTATTTCGTTTACAAAGTTAGAATGTAACATGGGTGGGGTTTATGAGTGGGGAGAGGACAAGTGAGGTCTTTGAAGATAATAAACATCTTTTTTATTTCCCTTTTTTTATATTCCCTTTTTTTTTTTAAAGTTCATCTATCCCATCTTTTGGTTTTTATGGTACAAGGTACTTGAGAATGTAGCATTTTTGTCTTGCAGTCTGTAAATTAAAAACATTCACATGGGCATTGAGTACTGACCAGTGCCGTTCAATCCACACACACACACACACACACACACACACACACACACACACACACACACACACACACACACACACACACAAAATAATAATCCCATATTTTAAAACTTTAAATTCATTTATGTACTTATGTTTTTTAAATTTTATTTATGTTAAGGCTTCACTCATGAAACATTACGTTTTAATTGTTTAGTTTATTTTCACGGCATTGTTTACATAAAAAAGTTTGTTTTAACTTTTTCTAAACTGTTTCATTTTTACGACATGCCTCAACGTATTATAAACACCCTAACCCCCCCATGTTAAAAAAAAACAAAAAAAAAACGCCCGTCCATAAACCTCGACAGCCGTTCTTAACATGGGGAAGTTAGGGTGTTTATAATATGCTGGGGCGAGTCGTAAAATTAACGAAGTTGCTATCTATTATTTATTGCAAAAATTGCTTGAAATTTATTTATTTGACAAAAAAATTAAATTTTGGTACTCCTTGGGCGTTGAGTTCACTGGCGACCAGTAGAAAAAAATAATAGTCGCTCCCTTAGTCTCCCACCTCACCCCGCGCGTAACATATTTTATTTACTGACGTTGCCGTAACTAAACGATTATCTGTCACATTTACAAACATTTATTTATTTATTTTGAAAAAAGTTTTACTTTTTATGAATATTAAAAGAAAAATGGGTACTCATGCAGAGAGTGATCCATGCTGAAATAATAACGTTATTATTTAAAAAGCCATTCTTAACATGGGGGGGGAGGGTGTTTTGTACCTATTCTGTACTTTAACCTTGCAATTGATAAAAAAAAAACACGATTTAAAAAATAGCGCAGATCACTCTCCGCATTAGCACCGAAAACTGTTACAAAACATTTATTAATAATTTCTCACTTTTTACAAACATTTGATTTTAAATTTCTTTTTAAATGACGACTTTTATCGACTTTTTTTTAAATATCCCCCCCCCCCCAATGGTGTTTATTCCGAAATCCGTTGTTAACATGGAGAGGTTGGGGGTGTTTATTCTGAAAGCTGTTCTTAACATTTGTGGAGGTGGATCTAATGTAAAAAAAAAAAATAAATAAATTAAAAAAAAAAAACTAAATCATTTACTAATAACTTCTCACTTTTACAAATATTTTTTAATTTACATGCACAGATGAATAAATTGTTGAATAGTGCGAAAACAAAACATTTAGGTCCACCTCCACAATTTTCTTTTTTAAATGACGACTTTTATTGATAAATAAATTTACTTCTCCGCAACTTTTATTGATAAATTAATCTACTTCTCTGCCACGGGCATTGAACCCCTCCTTTTTTTTTTTTAATAGTATTTTCGGGTGGGTATGCTGACAACAAATAGTTAAATTTTGCAAATAGCCCCCCCCCTCCAAAAGTGGTGTTTATTCCGGAAGCTGTTCTTAATATGAGGAGGTTGGGGAGGGGGGTGATTATAAGGTGGACCTAATCTAAAAAAAACAAACAAGTTGTTTATGCGCACATAAGCAACTATTTTTTATTAACTTTTTTTTAAATTTTTAATTTAAAAATTAGTAAATTTCAATGAATAGAATAATAAATAATTTATCATTAATATGTGTTTTTGGTTTTGTGTTGAATGAAACTTTTTTTTTTCATTACAACAATAATGAACCAATTTAAATCTTCCGGCATGCGTTTAAGGGTTACGAAATTATCAATAAATCGTTTAGTTACTAAGCCAACGTCAGTAAATAAAAAAAATGTTACATGCGCATGCATTAGCCTTGACTAGGAGGGGGGCTAAGGGAGCGACCATTAAATAATTATGCTGGTCGCCATGGAACTCAACGCCCAAGGAGTACCTAAAGTGGCACTTATGCACTTATGTTACCGTGCTATTTTTTAAAATAGTATTTTCCTGTTAAATTCAAATTTTACAATATGTTTTTCTTTTATTAATTTGTTAAGTGAAAGTACAGATAACCCGGTCGGTTTCTAATGCGAGGAAAATCTAGCCCCCCCCCCCAAAAGGGGTACTCTGGATAATAACAAAACATTAAAATTGCCTCAGTCTCGAAAGATTTCTTCTCTACTGAACGAGGAAAAAAACGGTGAAGTGTAGTTCACCTTCTGTTTCTCTCCCCCTCTCTCAATATCTCTCTCTATCCATCTCTCCCTTTCCCTCTCTCAATCTATCTTTCTCTCTATATCACCCTCTCCATCTCTCTTTGAGCCCCTTTCTCTCTCTAACTCCCTCTATCTCTCTCCTTTCCTCTGTTTCATCCCTCTCTGTTTCTAACACTCCACCTCTCTCTCTGTTTATCTATCAATCCCTTTATCTCTCTATCTCCTTCTCTTTCTCTATTTTCCTCTCACTGTCTCTTTTCTATCTATATATCTTCCTCTCTATCTGTCCATCTCTAATCCCTCATCCTATTTTAGCCTCCGAAATTAATTACAGTGAATAAGGCATTGTCAAATCATGGATAAATCCTATTTTAGTCACCTAATTTACTGACTGTGAGAATAGAAGTTATTTGGAAATTACTGCTACCTTGAACAGCACCAGAAGTAACTGGTAAAACCTTTCTAATTAAATTGATTTTGGCAGCCATTTGGTAACAAAATGACATAGCCTTAGCCCTTGCTGCATGAGGAATACCTGCGACCTTGCTGCCAAGTAGAAGAATTATTTATTCTACTTTAAAACATTCAACTTTTCAAAAATCTCATCTTCGACATCTCCAAAACATCCAATATGGGGAAAAATATTGCAGAAATGCAAACTTATTGTTTAGGATGAATGCACAATGGTACGCAAAAAATCACTTGAGGCTCTTGGTCGATCCTTGCAAGATTTGCGTGGCAATGTCAGACCATTTGGGAATGCAGTAATATTGCTTGCAGGAGATTTCAGACAAATGTTACCTGTTATTCTTCAATCAACACCAGCAGATGAAATAAATGCTTGCCTCAAATACTCTACTTTTTTGTTCCATGTGAAGACATTAAACTTAACTCAAAATATGCATATACAGTTGCAGACTGTTCGATCCGCACAAAAACTTTTGCATCACTTGTGGGAAATTGGGTACGAAAAAGTGCCAGCTGATCAGAGTTAAGGGCAAAATTCTTTGACTTTTAACTTCTGTAATTTCTGTAATTTTATTTCATCAAAAGAATAGTTAGTTTAAAAGTTTTTTGCAGATATTCAAAATATAAGAATTCCATTTGACTGAGTGAATGAGCTATTCTTGCATGTCAATACAAAGATGCTCATGAACTTAACGCTATTATTCAATGTAAAATTCCAAGTGAGGTAGTCAAATACAAATCAATCGACACTGTTGTGAAAGCAGATAAAGTGGTTAATTATCCAACAGTTATATTTGCCAGGGATGCCACCGCATGTATTGTAACTGAAATTTGGTGTACTAATTATCATGTTGTGAAATATAAACCAATCCAAGCTTTGCAATGGCACATAGCTTGCAGTAAAAAAAAAAAATAACAAACAATATCATAGAAACAGCAATCTTAACAGGACCTTTCACAGATGAATATATCTTCATTCCATGCATTCCTATGATTCCACCGGATACATCATTACACTTTAGCAAATTGCACTTTCCAATTTTATTGTCATTTGCAATAACCATCAACAAAGCACAGGGAACAATCTTTACAATTGTGGGCCTTACAGTTACACACTGACTGTTTTTTCACATGGACAATTTATGTTACATATTCAAGAGTCACCAAACCGGAAATCTCTATATCAGCTAAGAAAATGGAACAACAAAAACTGTGTACCCATGCAAAATGGAAATTTAAACCTATAAGAAACATGCTTTTTCTCATTTTGGAACTTTTTCCATTGCGCCAATTTGAGCCACAGCAACGCGTGGCAGGGTATAGCTAGTATATATATATATATATATATATATATATACACCTACATACACACATATATACACATATACACACATATATACCCACACATGCATACAGATACATACATAAATACACTTATACATACATATTTACACAAAATACAGACATATATATATATATATATATATGTACACTGTCACCAAATAATACATCCAAAATAGAAATAGAAATGAACTCATTCACTACATAATTCTCCTTTCTATCCAACCCGACACGCAGTCATATTACCCGCCCCCACCCGCTTGTTATTTTTTCATAAGTTGTACGTTTTTTGTACTACGTAAAAATTTATACTACGTAAAAATTTATAGTGAATCCAGCTTGAAGTCCATAGGTCTATCCTCATATTTAGTTAGCACTCTTTCGAGGGTTACACAGATATACATACGATATATAACGATATAACAATAATATATAACATATGACAAAAAATCAGAGTATTTAGGTTATATAAACGGAGTATAAAGGTTTGTATATTATATACATACAGATCATAAACACATACATGCCCACACCCAAACATATCCACATGCAGACATTATTACGAGGTTCACCTAAACAATCTATTACTCGCTTGGATCAAATATACTTTTATACAGGTATTTATTTAGGTTGGTAATATTATAACTGCTTGAGAAAGTAGAATATTAAGCGACCCATGTAATCCATACATACATAGTTACGATCTCACTTATCCTCTCTGGGGGGTTACTGGATGGGGGATAGTTGTACTCATAGTTGTTCTGATTTTCTAATTTAGAGTTCTTTAAGTGCATGTATTCTAAATGTTTGCAGGATATAGCAGTTTCTTGTTTAATATTTAGCAGTTTATCCCTATCTTTAAACCTAGTTATTTCAAGTTTTTCTGATAAGCATAATGGACATGGTGAGTTTAATGAGTGGCAAGTATTGCCCTTCTAATAACCTTCCATTCTATTCTAGGTATTTTATTTTCTCTAACTAATTTCCAGTAGTATAACGATAAGGAAGTGTCCTTTTCATACGTTTGATTATTCATCGAACGCGTATGCCCATAGAATCTATTTTTGAAAGTCATTTGTGTACTACCTATGTAGAATCTTTCATCCCTTGGGTTCTCTACTGGGAATATCCTAGCCTGATTCTTCCATTATGCTTTTTTATAATTCTTTCCAAGTTATCACCACAACTATAACTTAATTTTAATGTATTTTTATTAAATATTTTATATAATATATTATTTGGTGGGAAATGCTTGTTAATAAGTTGTAAAAATTTTGTTCCAAGTTTTGTTTTCAACATAATATTAAAGGGGGTGTGAACCAAATCACCTTCCTATTACGATTCCCTGACCTATTTGTGCTAGCATTAGTTACTTTATATTTTATATCTATGTCCTTATACCCACTATTTTTAAGTGCTGTATTATAAATAGCTTTACAATCATTGAAAGTTACTTCAGATGAATTGTTACTTACACATTTTTTCTTGTTGGTAATGTTAAGAAACCATTTTACAGGATCCGCCGTATTTATCCATAAGTTCAGGTTGAATTTCCGTTTTAATTCTAGATTGATTCTCTCTAATACTCTTTTACTAATCTTTCCAATTTCGGGTCTGGTTGGGTTGATCAATCTTGTTGGTTTTGTGTGGAAGCTAGGTTTATGATCCTTTAAAAGGATATACGCTTCGTTTCCTCTAAGCTTATTTACTCTATCACTGATTTGTAATTCATCTGTGATTTTTTTGCTGTCCTTATTTATCAAATCAATTATGTTGCTATTTTTTACCTTGTGATTTTTTTCAGATTCTTCTGAACTAGGTTCTTATATTTCTGTTTGTCTAATTTATAAAAGTTTCTGGTCTTATCCGCCTTAACAAGGATATGCTGTGATTTGTTGATCTCCCTTACAATGTTGTCGAGTTTTTTTTGGAAATGATTTTTAGTTTTGTGGAATTCTAAATTTCTAATCAGTGAATAGAGATCCTTCTCGAATAGCACTAATTGTGGGATTACTGGTGGTGATTTTACGCGTTTAAATCCATATCTTTCTTTTTTGGTGTTGTCATCCTTATCAAGTAGAAAAAAGGTAGCTTTCCATTTCATCCTTCTGAGTAAGTCATCAACTTTCTTTATCAATTTTAGTAAATAATCCTTGGTATTTGGTGTGCGGATGTACCGAAGTTAATCCTTTCCATGTTTGTGTTTTATGAAGACACGAAGTAAAGTGCTCAACTATGCAAGAGCATTTGTATTTAGCCAGTAGAGTTTAGTTTCCTAGAAGTACATCCAATGAAACAACACGTGTCTACCAAAAAGTGCCCAATGAGTAAACAGAGCAGGTATATTAAATTTATTTATACAAACATTGATGGCTACATATGTGCATACATGTTTCTGTAATCACCCGCGTTGGGGGATATATATATATATATATATATATATATATATATATATATATATATATTGATATGTAGTTTGCTTGAAGCATTGTGCGGGATAGGTATGTAAGTAGAGAATTCGAAGGCTATCACAATGCAAGGAATGAGATATATTCGTTGTTGTTGGAATATGCCTACATATATGTATGTACTTATTGATTTGTAAATCGCCACTTGTCCTCGTCTTCTTCCGACAACAACGACTATATCTCATTCCTGGCATTGTTATAGCCTTCTAATTCTCTAGTATATATATATATATATAGTAGCATGGATGCCAGGGTCGACATGAACTTCGGTTTAGCCACACCTGCTAGAATATTAACCAGTTTTTCATTATTATATGTCAACTCCATCGTTACCCCAACAAAAACTTCAAAAATAAAAGAACGAATGAAAACACGAAAATATAATCCCCACTTCCCCCAAAAAAAAACAGAAATACGTGACAAACTCGCCACCAGATATTTCAGCAGAAGGGATACGAAGGGAAGCTATTCTCTGGATATTCAGCACTTTTTATGACTATATTCCAGTTTAAGCGAATTTCTTTCATGCTCCCTCAGTCTAGAAAGATTTGTTATTACGGTTTGCTGCAAGGAAAACAAACTGTAAATAATTCAGTTTCAAAATTACCAAAATAGAATTTGTGTTAACCGAAATACACGTTTTTATGTTATAAAAATGATGAGTTATTCCTTATTGTGTTATTAAAAGAAAAAAAATAGCAGTTATGATGTCAAAAACACGTGAAGAAAAAAAACTGATAAAAAATCGTAAATGTTTGAAATCACGGAAATTATTTTATTTGAACTGATTCCAAAAATAATGGTTGAAAGTTTGTGTGAATTATTTTTAGTTTGATTGTCCGCTGAAAAAGAAAAGAAAAACAAAAAGAAGAAATTTGTGTCCATGGGAAATAACTCAAAACTCATATAACTCAAACTGTTTTATAAAAACATCGATGTTGGTAAAAATAAATTAAATTAAATATGTTGTCAATATAAATCAAATTTAAATAATAAACTTAAATAGAACACTTAAAACAATCCTCTCACCATAAACATTAACTAACACACCGTTATTTAATAAATCGATTTCCCTTAATGTAATATGCAAATGAGGCCATCTCTTAATCGTCTATTTTGCAAGAATCATACAATGATGAATGAAGCATTAAAGTAATGAACCTTTTGTATATATTTATTAATCAAATTGTGAACAAACAAACAAACAGGAATACGAATTTATATATATATATATATTATATATATATATATTATTTAAATATTTAAATCCCCGAAACTGTGTTTCATGGTAAACAACTGATGATCCCTTGAAAAATTTTAAAAAATTGGTATTATAGTAAATTCGAGAGAGTTGATGCAGTGATTGCATGTGATTAAATGACTTACTGACTAAGTGTTTTTTTTTTTTTTTTTTAACGAATGATAAAAAGTAATTTTTTGTGTAGTTTGAAATGTTAAAAAAACTTCAAAGACTATATATATATATATACACACACACACACACACACACACACATATATATATATATATATATATATATATATATATATATATATATATATATATATATATAAATGTGCAGATGGAAACTCAATTAACTTTCTTGGGGTTATATTTTTGGATTTTACCGTCATTGGATTATTTACCTTTCACCAGACTATCCATTCACGTGTAATCACCTTTTTCTTCACAATATTCCCTCTGCTCCACTTTTCGTTATCAAGTAAGATCTTTGACTTACTTGTTGTTTCATCAAATACTTTTTTATGCAAAATCCGATCCCGCATTTTGCTAATTCCTACCTTCTGATGAGAAGGAAAGTATTTCTTCGAAACTCCCCGGATTAAGGACTATCCACTTATCAAGTGTTTCCTTTTCAGATTAAATATGTTTTTAACTCTTTTTCAAAGTGTTTTTTAACATATTTTATTAACTGTTTGTATATATATATATATATCAGTCTAGCGGCACTGATGAGTTGTGAAACAACGAAACAGGTCTGTATGTCGATGACTAAAATATATTTTATAAAAAGCTCCCCTCTTTGGTAGAGCACTCTCGTAAATTATCTTACTCGCTACTTAATTTAGCTGAAATAATGCGAAGCTCGCGATTTGTTTACAAACAAACGTTTGAGCCCTCTACGAGTAGCGGACGGATGTTTATTTAAATAATCGTTCGGACAGGTTAATTTCGGCCACCGATTCCATAGTCAAGGGGTAGGACTGCCGACTGTCATCACGACGGTTCTAGGTTCGATCCTCGGCTTGGGAGAGGTGTTAGTCTAGCGGCACTGATGAGTTGTGAAACAACGAAACAGGTCTGTATGTCGATGACTAAAATATATTTTATAAAAAGCTCCCCTCTTTGGTAGAGCACTCTCGTAAATTATCTTACTCGCTACTTAATTTAGCTGAAATAATGCGAAGCTCGCGATTTGTTTACAAACAAACGTTTGAGCCCTCTACGAGTAGCGGACGGATGTTTATTTAAATAATCGTTCGGACAGGTTAATTTCGGCCACCGATTCCATAGTCAAGGGGTAGGACTGCCGACTGTCATCACGACGGTTCTAGGTTCGATCCTCGGCTTGGGAGAGGTGTTAGTCTAGCGGCACTGATGAGTTGTGAAACAACGAAACAGGTCTGTATGTCGATGACTAAAATATATTTTATAAAAAGCTCCCCTCTTTGGTAGAGCACTCTCGTAAATTATCTTACTCGCTACTTAATTTAGCTGAAATAATGCGAAGCTCGCGATTTGTTTACAAACAAACGTTTGAGCCCTCTACGAGTAGCGGACGGATGTTTATTTAAATAATCGTTCGGACAGGTTAATTTCGGCCACCGATTCCATAGTCAAGGGGTAGGACTGCCGACTGTCATCACGACGGTTCTAGGTTCGATCCTCGGCTTGGGAGAGGTGTTAGTCTAGCGGCACTGATGAGTTGTGAAACAACGAAACAGGTCTGTATGTCGATGACTAAAATATATTTTATATATATGTATATACAGTAGGAGATCGCTCGTGGTTGCCCGGTTGTAAAAGAGACTTAAATATAGTATCATTCATGCAGCTTTCATATTATTATTATAAAGAAAATTCTCTATTAATTATCATATCGTACCCAATATAAAGTAGTTTCTCACACCGATCCACAGAAATGCAATCATTTACCCGCATCGTATCGTTCTGCGGACTTGCGTCTCGGAGAAGATACATTTTGATTAAATGGAGACGAACAGTCAGATACAGACACACTAACACAGTGAGTTTATATATCTATAATATAAAGCTGAACGTCTGTCTGTGCGTCTGGTCACGAATAGGCTCCTATACGGTTGACTATTATAGAAAACTGATCACATATAATGATAGAAGATGTATCGAGACACAGGAATGGGTATGTTTGATCTGGCATAATGTTGATTCATTAAAATTGTCGGGTCTGTGTACGCGCCTGGTCCACAAAGTATAGAAATAAGTAAATTAAAAATTAAAAAAAAAACGTTTACAAGTGTTTTTGATATAGATGTACATGATAATAATTTGATAAGTATGTTTTAACCTAAATAGGGATGCTATAATAAAATTGTGGGGTCTGCGTTCGCGCCTGGCCTCGATAGAATGGAAATATGCACACACTTTAATAAAGACTTTTCATATCTATCTGCGTAAGTATAATTTGATAATTATGTTATGGGGTGTTCGTTCGCACCTGACCTCCATAGAATGGAAATATGTCACAAAGTTTAACAAGGTTTTTTAATATAGATCTACAGAATATTGTGATAAGTGTGTCAGCGTGAACAGGTATGGTATAATAAATTATGGTGGTTATCTATTTTATTTCTACTTTCATCATATTTTGCGTTGGTTTTGATACCCCCAAATTTTGATACCCCCAAAAAGCTATCTCTTTACAACCCTTCCTTTTCATAACCTATCATACGTTCATAAATCAGAGTCCATTTTCTGTAGGCTGTTTTTGAACCCAGTCAACGACGGGGCTAAAGAATAAAAACAAAGAGATTCGCTCGTAAGATGTTTTCTTTCAATCTGAGCGGTTAACAAAGCAAACAGATATTAATTAATTTTTATTTCGGTCTATTATTCTCTCCTTTGCAAACAGAATTGGAAATTTTAGCGTAACCTACAGACAGCGCACCGTGCAGAGATGCGTCGACGCATTAAAAATACGTTTTTTTTACTGTACGCCGATTTCTTCGCACAAAAGTACACGTGACCTTTTTGCATTTGCATGTCAATCGCATCTTTATGATAACTGTTCATACTCCCCTGTTTATCCTCATCTCTTTTCTCTTTTTTTTCTCATCTCTTTCTCTCCTATATTCCCTCTCTCTCATCCACTCTCTCTTTGCTCTTACATTTTCATCTTCTCTATTTCTCCTTTATTCATTTTTATTCTTTTTCTCTTTTTCTTGTATCTTTATCATCTCATCTCATCTCATCTCATCTCATCTCTCTCTCTCTCTCTCTCTCTCTCTCTCTCTCTCTCCGTTTCGCTATGCACTCCTTCCAATCTCTCAACTTCCTCCTCCTCCGTAATTCCTTCCAATCTCTATTTCTTTTTTCTTCATCTTTTCACTTCACTTGTCATATTATTCCATCTTTTCTTTTCCGTCATTTCTCTCTTCATCTTCGCATATCAACACCGTAGCCTTTCAACATCAATCTCTGCATTTTCCGCCTTTATTTTAATTTCCTTCTTTTCTAAAATCTTCCAATGATGTTTGTTTTGCATTGTAAAAAATATTTTTGTAGATTATGTTTAAGTAAATTATATTCGTGTAAATTATATTTTTTAGATTAAGTGTTTGTAAATTATGTTTTTTTAGTTTAAGTGTTTGTAAATTATATTTTTTAGATTAAGCGTTTGTAAATTATATTTTTTAGATTAAGTGGTTGTAAATTATATTTTTTAGATTAAGTGTTTGTAAATTATATTTTTTAGATTAAGTGTTTGTAAATTATATTTTTTTAGATTAAATGTTTGTAAATTATATTTTTTTAGATTAAATGTTTGTGAATTGCATTTTTGTAAATTATATAATTTATATTTTTGTAGGTTAGATTTGCGAAGATTCTGTAAATTTTATTTTAGTAAAATGTACTGTTGTAGATTATATTTTTGTAGATAATATTTTTGTATATATTGTTTTTATAAATTATGTTGTATATAATATTTTTGTAAATTATAAAAAATTATATTTTTGGGATTAATTCTTTTTAGATTACATTTTAGTAGAATATATTTTGATAAATTATAAAAAATTATATTTTTGGGATTAAATCTTTTTAGATTACATTTTAGTAGAATATATTTCAATAAATTATAAAAAATTATATTTTTGGGATTAATTTTTTTTTTAGATTACATTTTAGTAGAATATATTTTGATAAATTATAAAAAATTATATTTTTGGGATTAAATCTTTTTAGATTACATTTTAGTAGAATATATTTCAATAAATTATAAAAAATTATATTTTTGGGATTAATTTTTTTTTTAGATTACATTTTAGTAGAATATATTTTGATAAATTATAAAAAATTATATTTTTGGGATTAAATTTTTTTAGATTACATTTTAGAAGAATATATTTTGATAAATTATAAAAAATTATATTTTTGGGATTAAATCTTTTTAGATTACATTTTAGTAGAATATATTTCAATAAATTATAAAAAATTATATTTTTGGGATTAATTTTTTTTTTAGATTACATTTTAGTAGAATATATTTTGATAAATTATAAAAAATTATATTTTTGGGATTAATTTTTTTTAGATTACATTTTAGTAGAATATATTTTGATAAATTACAATCTTATAAATTATATTTCTGCAATTTTTATTCTAGATTACATTCTTGCAAATAATATATTTGTAAAATATATTTTTGCAGATTACATTTTTGTAAATTATGATTTTGTAAATTATAATTTTTGTAAATTATAATTTTGTAAATTATATTTTTGTAAATTACATTTTTGTAAATTATATTTTTGTAAATTATATTTTTGTAAATTATATTTTTGTAAATTATATTTTTGTAAATTAAATTTTTGTGGATAATATTTTTGAAAAATTACATTTTTGTAAATTAAATTTTTGTAATTATATTTTTGTAAATTATATTCTTGCAGATAATATTTTTGTAAATTATATTTTTGCAGATAATATTTTTGTAAATTATATTTTTGTAGATTATATTTCTGCAGATTACATTTTTGTAAATTATATTTTTGTATATTACATTTTTTATATTATATTTTTATAGATTATATTTAGTAGATTTTATTATGTAAATTACATTATTTTAGATTACATATTTTTAGTCAAAATTATTTAGATTACATTGTAGTATATGATATTTTGGTAAATAACATTTTTGTAAATTATTTTTGTAAATTATATTTTTTTTTAAATTATATGTTGTAAATTACATTTTTGTAAATTATATTTTGTAAGTTATATTTTTGCAAATTAATTTTTTTAAATTTTCCATTTTTAATATATTTTGAAATATATTGTATTTTTGTAGATGATATTTTCTTAGATCATATTGAATTAGATAATATTTTTGTAGATAATATTTTTTTTAGATTAAATTTTTGTAAATTATATTTTTGTAATTTATATTTTAGTAAAGTATATTTTTTTAAATGACATTTTTGTAAATTATATTTTATAAATTATATGTTTATAGATTATATTTGTGAAGGTTTTATTTTTATAAATTATAGTAAATTTAGTAAAATATATTTTCTAGAATATATGTTTACACATTATTTTTGTAGATTATAAATGAGTAAATATGAGTACCTCAGGCTACAGCATAGGACAGCGTTAAGTTTGCTGTCCTTTTTTCTTGCTAGCTGTCTTGTGAAAGAAATCAACTCAAATAGATGACATTCGTTTGTTATTTGAGACACGACTTCCGTAAGCCACGAACAAAATAACCCGAGTCGTAATTCGTTTTTTTAAAAAATAAAGATTAATTATTAAACACACTCTTGATTACAATATTTGTTATTTTATAGATATAAAAAATATATGTAATTTTCCTTTTTTTTTTCAATAACACAGCGGGTGTGAACAGTTCGCTCAAAAAAAAAAAACTTTCTGTGGTGACCGATTGTCCTTGTTTTCTCTCTTTACTTTCCTCTCCCACCTTTTCGGTCGGTGTGCGGGGTGTGTATACCGTTGGTGGAGGGGGCGGTCAGACTTAACTGAATTTAACTTTCCAATTGTGAAAACTCGCTCTGAAAACCCTCTCATACGAAGATGACAGGGGGTGGCGAGATTTGGGTTTTCATTAAGCCAATCCATCTTAATAGTATCAATTAAATTTGCCCTGATTGGCTAAACTGGTAAAATCACTAGTGCTTATTAATTAAGCTCGGGTTACCTCGGGTTCACATCCTGCCAAAAACTCAAGTTTAGACAAAACAATCGTGCATACTACCATACGCCATGCAATGGTTTTCTTTCATAAAACAATATTATTATCAAATATTATTATTAATCCCTAATTCGCTCAGCTGAAGTTATTTTTTATTTTTTCTTTTGGTTTGCGTCACCCTCCCAAAAAACAAATTGAATCAGCAAGACTACCAGAGTTTGCTGGGGTTGTTCACATAAATAAACGCTCTAATTCCATTCTATTTTGACCATTACTGATGTAATTTTCGACCATCACAGATGGTTGGGTCACACAAATGAAAAACGAAAATTTTTTCAACTGTCAACGATTAAAAGCAGGGCATCATCTGATATTGTACAGAGCGTGGAACGATAAAATTGTCGCCCTAAAGAAAACAACACGATAGCTTTATTTTAAAATTTTTATTCAAAAAATCAATTCAGGTAACTTGGTTATGTAGTAGAGGTGACACCTATTCAATGTAGCCGCCTTCAGCCTCAGTCACCGCCTAGATATGGTTCCGGAACTGCGTCCCTTTTGTGGGAGCTCAGCGAATACTCTGCAGATAGCGGCAATCAGGTTGACTTTGGTATTGTGGGAGGTCATGTTGGTAATGTTCTCGACGTATGACCAAACGAAGCAGTCCAGCGAGTTCAGGTCGGGGAGAAGGGGGAGCAGTAAGAGAAGGGTACACAGTTGTAGCACACTTTCTGAGGCCAAGCTTGTGTCTCTTTGGACCTTTAGGCAGGCGCAGAGTCCTGCTACCACACCCAGAGTATGCCACTTGATTAAACCAGGGGATCAGCACACTCTTCAACGCATCCAAGTATACTTTGGT
>NC_136507.1:107456891-107504391 GCF_053919585.1 Euprymna scolopes
AAAAAAAACAGCAAATGCAGATTTTTTGGAAAAGAGACGAAACAATAAACCATATAATAAGCGAGTGCAGCAAACTGGTCCCAAAAGAATACAAGAACAGGCATGAATAAGTGGGGAGGGCAGTACACTGGGAATTATGCAAACAATGCATATTGAACGGACGGACAAATTGTATAATCATAAGCCCGTAACGGTACTTGAAAACGAGAATCACAAAATCCTATGGAACATGGAAATACAAACGGATAAACCCATCCAAGAAGACCGGATGTCGTAATAATTAACAAGAAAGCAAATCCTGTCAAATTGTAGACTTTGCTGTCCCAACTGACCACAGGGTGAGTACCAAAGAAAAAGTGAAACGGAGCAAATGAACAGAGTTAGCCAGAGAGCTAAAAGGGATTTGCATGATGAAAAAAATCAAAATAATATAATGGTATGAGCATTAAAAACAATTATGAAAAACTTTGAAAAAAAAAAAAAAAATAGGAGAAATTGGAACCAGAGGAAAGGCTGGAAAGATACAAGGACTAACAATAATGAAAACAGCTGAAATATTAAGGAAAACCCTTGAATGTGGAGATTAATACACATGAACCACATGCGTGGGCCAGACAAACTGCTGCAGAGGCAAATCATGAAGAAGCGTTACAGGGAACCAAGAACATTGAAGCTGCATATCTACACGTTCTTCATTCCCTCACCCACCCCTCCCATTTGTCCGACCTCCGCTAGACAAACGCGAAGAGAACTGATATCTTGGGGAGGCTTATTTCCACTCAAATTCCAGTGGAGACCAATAGTTGCTACCAGCGAGAAATCAGTGGTGAGAGGCTATTGCGATAACGCAAATTTATTTGCAAATGTTATCAATAGAGGTGGAGAGTGCTGGAAAACTGAGGAGACTTCTTTTTACTCAGCTTCCAAGGAAAATACCAGGTTTTCGATGGGAGATCTTTGATGACCTGTGTGAAAGCTCCTTGTGAGCCAATCATAATAAAGGTAAACCTTTCTCAATCATCGAATGCTATGACAAATAACACCATACCTGAGGGTTCATCCTTCAAACTGCTCAGCTTAACATTCATAGACAACATGAAGTGGAACCGATATATTGAAGACATTGTCAAGACTGCTGTATAAAAAGGAGCTCTCTCTCTCTCTCTCTGCCGTACTAGAAAATTGCTCACATGTGATGGAATGACTTTGTCGATAATTTTATTAACGTGTTTGTTCGCCTGTGACTTTATTATTATTTTTTTTAAAACTCTTTCTAGGCGTTACCCCCTTTTTTTCACACGAGATACGTTCCAAATTTTTTTAGCCATCGATAAGATTGTTAGTTGGCCTGTTACACGCCCAAAATGGCATTTTCTTTTCTCGGTCAGTCTTCAATTTTAAATAGCATTATCAACGATAAACGCGCATATGTAATCGCTAATCTTTTGCAACAGACGGTGTTTTATGTTGTTTAACATAGTGCATACGAGCGCGTGGGAAAATATCAGCAGCAGCGAAGGATGGCTGGCTTGTGAAGAGATTATCAGCTGCAGCAGAAAAAGCGCATATGCAAATTAGGAAGTGTGCGCGAGAAGAAGAAAGAAAAAGGAGAAAAGGCACCACGTTTTTGGAAAAGCAAAGTACGTATTGGAAAAAAGAAAATGGATGTAAAGTTGAGGACGAGAATGGGCCAGCTGTGGCTGGAATGCGGTCGGAAGAAAAAGGCTAGATGCATATGTGGCAGCGAGAGACATTTTAAGTTGATATCGAGACGATAGAGTAACGGTAATGAACGCTTTTATGAAAAACGAAAAGTTGCTAACCCGGATTTTTTTTATTTATTTCTTTAGTTTTATTTTTGTGAATTACTAAAATAAAGCATAACGCCACGTTACGTTACAGTTGCCCTATATATATTCCTCTTAGTCTGTCAGTCTGTCTATCTGTTCGTCCAATCCACTTTTTTCAGAAGCTACTATGCCTATCTAGCTAACATTTAGTATGAACCTTTATTATGATAAAGTGCAGCGAACTAAGTATTATGGTATCTCTGATGTACGATTAAGGATTAATAGGGATTATTATCTAATGCAAAAACGAGCACAAATTTAAGCATATTAAATCATCAACTTGCACAAAGCATTTATTCTAAATCGACGGCCTACAACATTTGCCCGTTTTTAACTTTTGCTAAGATGTTTAATAACTCACAAATAATGCTAAAATATTCTCCAATCCAATTGCAATCCCTCCTCAACCAAGTCTAAAGAAAATAAATTACTGCTTTACATCACGAACATTCAAATACACCACCACCACCACCACCACCTTCCTCTTTCTATCTCCAAAAATATTGTCGACATCGACTAGTGCCGTTCCAAAATATTCGTAAAAGAACAAGGATGATGGAAAGACCAAAGAGGGAAGCACTAACCAGACATCCACTGGATGAGTGCTAAGACGACTAAGACCCTGAGGAGATGTTTTGCCATCAAAATTCCAGCGAAACTAATAGTCTTTGCCAACGAGAAGTCAATGACAAAAAACTGTTGTAACAACTAGGGCTGTGACAACAGCATATTCTTTTCATTCTTTTGACTCTCAAGTATATATCCGACACAGAAACACTTAATCAACCGAAAACCACACCCGTCTATTTAAAAACATAAGATATTAACGGATATATACCCAAGTCAAAACCATGAAAGGAATATGCTGTTGTCACAACCCTAGTAATAACGCAACATTATTTTGCAAAGTTTATTGAAATAAACTCTGTGGACAAATGGTGTGTCTGTGAAATTGATATCAACGCGGACAGAGTAAATGGTGTGCCAAGAGAAATCCTGTTGCTTTCACAGCAGCATCTTTACTATCGGTTATCGGTAACATTCACGTCGTTCTTCCCGTATAAATCACATCATGCACGTAATCTTCAATACTTGCCCTTTTCCACATTCATTTTTACACAGACTTGATCAGTATTATTTTTTAAAAGTTCATGATTATTAGCTTTCAGGTCCCTAGATTCTTGAAAGGATTAGTTAAACAGAATTGATGCAACCAAACGTCGTACCATGTCGATTAATACGTTTTTTACTGACAAGATTTTTTCCATAGTTCTTTATGTTTGTATAATCTTATTATTTTCAGTGTAGTAGTTAGTTGTTATTAGTTGTTATTAGTTGTTATTAGTCAGTCACCTTGAACAGTTCTGGAATTACTATTTACATATCTAATGTAAAACTACAGTATTTAATTGCCAACTGAAATACATTTTGCACAAACGACTTGCGAGGCAAGTGCTGGTAAATGACTGCTCTGTATACAGGACACAAGTAGATTCTTCGAATCATCAGGAGAAAATGTGTACCGTTTCGGGCCTCTCTCTCTCACTTTCTAATGCATTTATCTTTAAAATGGTACCACTTTCACTTTACTAATATTCATAGTTAAACAGATCTGAGAACTTGAAATGTTCCCAAGACTTTTGGAATACCCTACATATATGGCTAATTTTTTTTTTTAATCTAAAACACTCCGAAACAAAAAAAAAGTTGTTTATGCGTATTTGTAAAAGTCATTACTGCAATACGTTAATAAATATTAAAACAAAAAGACAGACATTCATCCTAGGCAAGTTGAATAAGATTTCTTCCAAAGGAGCAAGTTTCATGGGAATATTAAATTCACAAGTGAGCCCAGTCACATGCATATCTCGGTCAAGGAAGATGACGATGTTAGTTTTACTTTACAAGGGAGTTGCATCTGTATCTGTGCCTAAATGTAAACGCAGATTCCATCAACAAAGCTTCTTTTCCAGAATTACCCGTCCGTGGAACATTGTTCCGCTGGCCTGCTTTTCCGTTGAATACAACATGGTAGTCTTCAAATCCAATGTAAATACGTTCTTGTTGAGCCGTCCCCATAAATAATCAAATTCTACCCAACTTACACCATACATTCATTAACCTTTATCCTCGAATCCTCGAGTGGCTATCGGGCCTTGATAAGTGATGACTCCTAAGTAAGAAAAAGTTCTTGAAGATAGGTGTCGATCCTCTTACAAACAGAGCCTGATATTTCCAAATGGTTAGCCATCTGATACTGACCGGGCTCAACGTTGGTCAACTTCAACAACATGGTCAACCTGGTTATGTCGTATTTAATCTGTTTAAACATTCAGTAAATTATTCATTTCACCCCAACAAAACAATTTTATTGATTCCGTATTTCAGAAAAATAATTACGTTTTTTATGTTTTTTTTTCGCTTCACGCGACAATATCAACTGGTTGTGGTGGTCCGGTAATAGTTCGTCATCGTTATTTGTTAATGCGTATGATGTTGCTGTGTTCAGAAATATATTAATTTCCCTTGTCAACAACCGACAAAAAAAGACAAAAGAATTGACGCCAGTACTAAACTTGTGTCAGTTTAACGGATTCATTTGTTGAAAGCGATATGTGGCTCCACACAATAACGACGGAATAACGAAACCTCTCTTATCGCAGAATGACGTCATTTTTTGAAAAGGTGACATCCTCCAGAACCACTGTGACATCAGCGACATAGGGAATTTTCCAAGAGAGAGAAAGAAAAAAAGAAATAAATAAAAATATGTCCTTGTTTCTCGAGTGGTGCTTGGCGAGAATAAATTTAGAAATACATAGAACCAAGGAAGTGTTCACATTGAAATGAAACGGCAGGAGTAGTTCATGACAATGGCGACGATTAAGAAGGACGTGATTGAATCCGGTTCTATCAGTGCGCATGCGTAGATGCAACGCAAATATGAAAACGAGGCTTGAAGAATAAAAGATGTTGAATGCTAACAAGTGTCCCATTCGCTTTTGTTCTTCTATTTCCTTTGACATCCCTGCACGTTAATGATGCGATTCGATTAAAAATCTCCAAACAATGGCTGTTTATGAGTGCTTTGAGTTTAAAAGTTTGTCGAAAGAACAGCGTAACGTCTTTCGACGATGACCTTTAAAATGAATCCCCAAACGGAACCCCAAAGCGAAATGAGATTGTCAGGTGTCAATGCATAAACAAATAGAACAAGTTTCCACAAATATCGCTTAATTGCGCGTCAACTGAAAGTCATGTTTACCAGTAATCTGTCTTTATTATTAATTCAATTCAATTTAATACATTTGCAAAGCATTAGAACATGGTTCGAGCCATGTAAAAGTGAGTTTGTAAAATAGGGACGGCATTATGTACAGTTGTTATTTATTCCCCTTTCACGGTGTCAAGGACAGGAAAGTAGGATTGAAGAGCCAGCACTTCAGAGGAGAAGAATTGTGCCCTGCAAAAATACCTGATCAGCCACATCGACATTCCCCAGTAGATGCGCTTCAGGCGATTAGCAATAAAGTAATCTATTTCTAAAAGAGAGAAGGCAAAGATTGGGAAGATGGATCTCCTAGAACTGTACAAGACTGGTAACATGCCTAAGTCAACACAGAAGAGGTTATTTTAAAAATGGTCTAGACCAGTGGTTTCTAACCATTGTGCCGCGACACATTAGTGTGCCACGAAGAGATAATAGCTAATATCTCTAATATAATTTGGTTGAATAAAACATTTATTTTTTTTAATCATGATGATTTTATTTTTTCTTCTTACATCAAGTGGTTTCATGCCTTGTTTCGTGCGAATTCCACGAAAAGAAAACCTACATCGTTGAAGAAGGAAGTAAACGCAACCCATACAAAGTGTATGTTGCCGTAATACAGGACCGAAAATAAAGGCATTAAAGTAAGGGAGACACCGCACAATTAATTGATTATTGAATGAACGTCGGAAGATGTGACAAAAGGTTGGAAGATGCGTAGAATCAAGCAAGCGCCCACAAAGAAGGAGCTCTCTGGCCTATTAAATTTGCCTGATTGTTTCATTCTCCAAAGCGTCTCGGGAAGCAATAAATTTACTTCATCTCAAAGAAGGGAGGTAATCCTTCTAGAACGAATGCCTCAGTTTCTCAGGTAAAAAGTCATCAGCATTTGTTTTAAAGTGGAACCCAAATTTAACTTTTAACCCAAGCTCTAATCCTAATCTTTACCCTAATCTTAGCCTTAATCCTAACCCCAATCTAAGAGAACTCATAAAAATAGAAAAAGTTGTGCGTACATACTACACATGATTTGCGAGATTGTTTTGTTTGGAAAACTTTTTTTTGCCAGAAATGGCGGATATTTTCTACTTTTATTTTTTCAATGATGTTATTGTTTGTATCTCACCTACATTTCTTTAAGCAGATATTTGCCAAACAGTTAGTGAAAGTCATTTTCATGAGTCTAGTTGCTCTTATTAATAAAGAGTATCATTTTTTTACTGGGGATGGGTGGGTCATCGCTTATTAAGGCCCGAAGGCCACTCGAGGATAAGGGTTAATCAATGTAAGGTAGTAGTATAGTAATCGTTAATGGTGTTAATTGTGTAGAATTTGATTATTTATGGGGACGCCTCGACAAGAACATGTTTACATCAGATTTGAAGGCTACCATGTTGTATTAAAGCAAGAAGCGGGTCAGCGGAACAGTGTTCCGCATGCGCGCAATTCTAAGGAAATAACTTTCTTCATAGAATCTGCGTATAAATTTAGGCACTGATTGGGTGGAGTAAATCGGATATAGTGGTTGTAACTAATCGAATGTTTTTTGTGAAAGTCTGGCAAAAGGGGGATCATAGATTGGAGTTCAGTCGAGTATTTGCCATGAAAATAACGATAGAGTAGAGACAGGCTCACAATGTCTCTTCTGTGGGAAAGAAGTTGTAGAGAAGAGAAAATTCATATGAAAATATAAATGAAGCTAAATACTGGCAGGCCGGCGTCCCGGATGAAAAGGGCTCCCCAATTCGTTTTATACACCCGGCGGAAAGAAACAAACAGTAGTGTAAACCTTCCTGTTTCTGGAAGTGGAACTCCAGCTATATCAATCAGGATCAGCCATTAAGTTTTGACGATAAAGGTCATGACCTCTTATTTCTATAATTTGAAAAAAAAGGCTTGAAGTTATTCAAACGAAAGTGCTGTTGTTCGGCTATTCATTATTAAAAGTTTGAAAAGTGACAGAGATCCACGCAAGACCTCTACTTTTATGTAAAAAGCACTTTGTATGTGTATATGTGTGTATGAGTTCGTTCCCTATGCATTCTGAAACGACTGGGCCGATTTAAAAAAATCGCACAAATGTACTTTACGTGTCTGGGAGAGTCGTTAGATAAGTTTTGTATTAGAACTCTTCCGATAAGTATCAAAAATCGATAATCGAAAAAATCCCATTAAAGAAAGAAATAGACTGATTTTGACCAGATTTAACTCCCTTATCCAGTTTAACATTTCAAGTGAATTTGAGAAGTTTTATCACCGCACAAGCAGAAAAGCTCGGCATATAAAATCAACAATAGACTCTTTGATAATGAATGTTTCTGTTTAGAGTACAATTGAACCATAATACTTGACTTTTGCATTTCAAACTTTAATTTAAGCCATTATATTAAATAATTTAATAAAACCAGACTAGGTTCTCTACAGTGCAATATAGACTAAATCACTGTGTTGAGACCTGTGAAGTTTCCTCCCGGTGCACTGCAGTGAGTCCTCAACTAGAGCATACAATTAATCGATTTGATTGAAAAGTGTGCACTTTCACCGATTTAGATGACACTAAAAGTATTGGAAATGTGGAAAATTCGTTGATTCCAATTCAATCCCGGGAAACGCAAGGTCTCCCTGCTCGTACGTATATAAATGGCTCAGTCCGTCGGTCTGATTTTACTTTTCATTGCTCACAATTTTAATAAGTGTGGGCAGGATGGGCTGATTGCGCAAAAACAATGTCGAAAATGGGCGCTAATTATTAAATGGTTTGCGACATCGGAATAACAGCATAATTTTCATTGTTTTTATCCAAGTTCGACTTACGTAATCGAGTCAAACAACAACAGCAACAATAACTACAACAGTAAAAAAACGACTTTTGTTTGTTTCAAAAATTAGTTCTCCAGCTGTTGTCACGCTAATCTATTTCGGGCCGAACATTTCAAAGATTTGTTTCAAGCACATCTGAACACAGCTGCGTTACGCCGAATTAGCTTAGTTAACTTCATCAAATACATTGACATTTCAAATACGAAAACGAATGTCCTTAACCCACTAAATATGACGATCTAAATAATATTCTGCTTATTTCTGAGTTCGTCCGTATGTTACGCTTTAAAAAAGACCAAATAAAATTTTTGAAGGCCAAATTGCTTCGAAAAAAGGCCAAATTCGCGAAATCTGGCTTTAAAAAGCGAAAATGAGAGTGGCCTCCTTTTTATGTAACCTCTTTTCGAATATCATCATCTATAATATAAAGCTGAATGTGTGTGTGTGTGTGTGTGTGTGTGTGTGTGTGTGTGTGTGTGATTAGGAATAGGCTCCTATATGGTTGGCTATTTAAAAAAAACTGATTACATATAATGACAGATGTATCGAGACACAGGAATGGGTATGTTTGATCTGGCAGAACGATGGTTCATTAAAATTATGGGGTCTGAGTTCGCGCCTGGTCCACAAAGTATGGAAATAAAAAATTAAAAAATTAAAAAAAAAAACGTTTACAAGTGCTTTTGATATAGATGTACATAAGAATACTTTGATGAGTATGTTTTAACTTAAATTAGGATTGTATAATAAAATTGTGGGATCTGCGTTCGCGCCTGGCCTCCATAGAATGGAAATAGGCACAAACTTTAATAAAGACTTTTCATATCTATCTGCATAAGTATACTTTGATAATTATGTTTCAGTTTAAAGAAATATGGTATAATAAAATTATGGGGTGTTCGTTCGAACCTGACCTCCATAGAATGGAAATATGTCACAAAGTTTAACAAGGTTTTTTAATATGGATCCACAGAATATTGAGATAAGTGTTTCAGTGAGAACAGGTATGGTATAATAAATTATGGGGTGTATCTATTTTATTTTTACTTTCATCATATTTTGCTTTGGTTTTGATACCCCCAAATTCGAAGCTATCTCTTTACAACCCTTCCTTTTCATAAGCTATCATACTTTCATAAATCAGAGTCCATTTTCTGTAGGCTGTTTTTGAACCCAGTCAACGACGGGTACTTTTGCTAGTAATAATATATGATCATTGTTGTAATAGCGAGAGAAAGAAACTCGTAGTAATATCGACGTGCAGTAGTCACATGCAAAATGGAAAATTCAAAAGAAACAGGACACAAAATAAAACATTGTCTTCTAAGAGGTGCTGGACTGAAGGGGATTGCTTCTTAAAATGTGGATTTTATTATTTGTATTGAACTTCAGGAGGCCTCAAGTTTTGACAAGCTTCTGGGCTTGACCACTACTCCTGATCTTAAATGGAACACGTACATCAAATCTGTTGCCAAGGCCGCTGGAAAAATGGTGGGATCTTTCTATCGATCCAGTAAATATCTCACTGCTGATTCTATTCTCTATCTATATAAGAGCCAGGTACGCCCAAGGATGGAATACTGTTGCCACATCTGGGCAGGAGCTGCTAGAAAGGACTTGTCCTGCCTTGATAGAGTTCAAAATAGACTTCGTAGCCTCGTAGGAGATGTCCTTTTCTCCTCCTTGCAACCTCTATTTCACAGAAGAGATGTTGCGAGTTTGTCTCTGAGTATCGTTATTTTCATGGAAAGTGTTCGACTGAGCTTCAATCTATGGTCCCCCCTCGCCAAACTTTCACAAGAAATACTCGTCTAGCTGTAAACACTATCAATAATTTCCCCCACTCTTTATCTGTGCCTAAACCTAAACGTAGATTCCATGAACAAAGCTTCTTTCTTAGAACTGCACGCCTGTGGAATTGTCTTCCATTTTCCTGCTTTCCGGCTGACTACAATATGGCTGTGTTCAAGTCTAACGTAAATAAGTTCTTGAGCCGTTCCATATAAGTTATCAAATTTACCAAATTTTCATTACTAATGATTATTATATTGTCCAATTTCTACTTTACACTCTTTAACCCTTATCCTTGAGTGGCTTCTTGGCCTTGATAATGTGGTGATGCCTATGTAAAAAAAAACAAAACAAAAAAAAAACTATGTAGCACAATACTTTCAGAGCATATATTAGTACTTATTAATTAATTTCATTTTGGGTAAGTTCTGTATTTAAAATACGATGGACATTATTTTCATTAAAATGTTAATAAACTCATATTTGTTTTGTATTATCCAGAAAAATATCAGCTTTATCAAAACATTTGTTGATTAAATATATTTCTTATTCCGTGGAATTTTCACGGGTCACATAAAGTGAATAGAAAAATATCTATTTTATTTAAAAAGTGAAATACTGACCCTTCTATAAAGAGAACACTGGTAACATGTGACACATTTTAGAAATCAGGAATTGTTATACATTTCAAAATCAAATTTACATATTATGGTTCACTCACAGACTTACATTGAACTTTTCATATTTCAAGTTTGAAATTTTTGAGATGAGGAATAAATGTTTGTATTATTTGGATTAATCGATTAATTATATTCATTTTGAGTGTTTTTTTTTTAAATTGCATTTTCACCTAAAACAAGGCACAGTGCCACTTTGATGTAGAGGCTACTATATGAGACATCATTTGTAGGAGTACTATATAGGGAGTTTAACAGCAAGATGTATATTTACATTACACTTAAACTTGAGCATGTCAATACAATCGGGGAAACAGGAACCCGGATGGGGAATTCCAAAGTTTGGCAGTCTGAGGGAAGAAACTATTAGACTAGAAGGCTTTCTTACATTTAGAGATTACTACTGTGTAGGGGTGGGATTTTGCTGCTTGACGAGTTTGTCGGGGTATTTACGTCGAGGTGGTACTAGGGCTTGTAGTTCATCGGAACATCTGCCATTAACGTACTTATAAAACAGGCAGAAGGATGCAACATTTCGTCGATGGGACAGCGGTTGAAGCCTAGCTGATAGTGCTGAACCTATTAGGTTAACGACTCTCTTTTGCACCCTGTCTAAGAGGGAGAGCGACTAGTAGCAAATGAACCAGCCCAACAATACTCCATGCATGGTCGAATGGTGACCATGGCAACAATACTCCATGCATGGTCGAATGGTGACCTTGTGATACTTTCAGGCCTAAGTAGCTTTCTAGCTCGGTAGAGAGAGCCCACCTTTCTTGCAGCAAACTTAGCATTGCACTTGATGTATCTATTCCAACTCATGTTCGTTAAGTCGAGGAGTTTGAATGAACTACTTTCAGGTAATGGCTCATTAGTCATGGCGATTAGTGGTTGAGAAGGTTTCTTATAGTTATTAAATGAAAGGAGTTTAGTCTTGGCAGCATTGAATCTGACCATCCACTTTTGTGACCATTCCAGCACTGGGGATCTTTCTCTAGGGGTTCTGTCATTACCATGGATACGCGTTCATTTGTTTTCCCCCTTGTGTCTGTTATAGTGCGTGATATCGTCAGCAAATATACCCATCTCAGTAACAATTTTATCACAGAGTTCATTTATGAATATCAGGAACAATAAAAGTCCAAGGATCGACCCCTGCGGTACACACGTTTACTTAAGAAGGATTTAATTATGTTAAGTATTCGCACAGTAATACCATAGGATCTGATGATGATGATGATGGATCATGAGAAGACCATCGTGCGATATCCTATCAAAGGCTTTAATCATATCTAGGGCTACTGCCCCAGCCTCCCCTCCTTTATCCAGAGTTTTGTATCCATGTTCAGTAATTACAGTTAGGATATCTACAGCAGACCGGATTTGTCTAAACCCATACTGTTAATCGGACAGAAGTTTAGCAGCTGTAAGGTGGTGGACCAGAACTTGATTAATTATAGACTCAAATATTATGGCGAAAAGAGGAAGGAGGCTAATGGGGCGATGCTTTGATGGGTCAGTTCTTTCGCCAGAATTCTTGTAAACTGGTACCACAAAAGCGGATTTCCAGCAGTCAGAAAAGCAAGATTCATTGAGACATTTGCTGAAAAATTTGGAGAGGACTGGGGCAACCTCGATGGAGCATATTTTTAATAGTACAGCCGGGATAAGATCAGGTCCACATGCTTTCGAGGTGTCTAGATTTTTATGATATGTACTTGTGAAGGAGTGATTTTCTGATCATCTAGTGTGGTTTCTGTCTGCAGAGGAAAATCTGGGAGGGAGTGGTTTGCTGGGTCCAAAGTAGAGCTGCAGGCAAACCGACGGGCAAGCAAATTTGCCTTTTCGGTTGCCGTGTAAACAACCTCATGATTTTTGGATAGTGAGGGAATTGTTGATTTCCCTATTATTGACTACACTATTATTTTCTAGAAGTTACGAGTTCCTAATTTCTGCGCTTCAATACGTTTTCTAGTGGTTTCGGTATATTCTCTCTTGACTGTGGCTATTTCCTTCCTACAATTACTTCTCGCTTCTATATACGTTTTTGTTCTCTACACAACGTTTCAGTCGATGTAATCTTTGGCCTTCGTCAGGTTTAAAAGTCGCCATTTTTTTTTAGATGAGAATAATTACCCGATTAATCCAAATAATACACACATTTTTTCATATTTGTTTTGTATTTGTATTTTGAAATAATTTCACATCATTTAAAATTGCTTTATTTCAACATCGATTTAATTTTGAATTGTAACTTGCACGTTCATTTGTATAAATACTTAATTTGTTTTCGGACGATTCAAGTCCAACCATAACCCATTAAGTTTCAGGGTATATAAAAAAATATTGTTGAGTTGAAACTTTGTGTAATGACTGAACATAGATTGGATTATACAAAGTAAAAGTTATTTATTTTATTTAAAAAATATTGACTCTTATATTACTAGGACACGTTACATGTGATAGCTTTTAGAAATCAAAAATGGTTTTACATTTCAAATTAAAATTTACACATTATGATAATGAGCAAAACAGTTTTTTTTTCACAAAGTAGTCACCACTTATCAAGGCCCAGAGATACCTCGAGGATAATGGTTAATGAATGTACGGTAGTCAATGGGATAATATCGTAGAAATAGTTAGCAATGGAAATGTGGTAAATTGGATTACTTAAGGGGACGGCTTATCAATAACTTGTTTACATTGGACTTGAAGACGACAATATTTTAATCAGTTGGAAAGCAGAGAAAGGGAAGTAAGCAACAGAGGCGTGCAGTTCACATAAAGGTTTACATTGCACTTTGCGCAATAAGTTAGTGGCTTACAATTGCAAGACTCATTTATATCAGTTCAGACATTATCAAACAAATAGAATTTTAGCAAATTTCACACGAACTTTTAAGAAGGTTCCAACAACTCTTAGAAAGAAGTTAATAAAAAAATATGAATTCTATCTTTTCTTGTACGTAAGCGGCATTATTATACAGACTGGTACATAAAAATAAAATATCGTTTTTTCTAAATGAGTATAATTTATTGATTCTTCTTTTATTGCATAATTTAAAGATTAACATTTTTTTTTGATGTATGGATGAATAATAATGTCATGTAAATCAAAATTAATTTATCGAAAAAAAAATTCATTCTAAAGCGGTAAAGTGACTTATATGGCACCATGTGTGTTATGCTATAGATTGTTGAAATAAATTATTTAGTGTTTTAGTTATAGAACAGACGACACCCGGTATTTGTACTGGGCTGGTCACTGAAGTGTAGTGTCTACTTAGATGCTGCACTCACATTAATTGTCCTCAGTCAATGGAGGGGGAAACCCTTTTATACTAAGGCAATTTTATTTTTGTAGAATGCCTTCTTTGAGGGGAGCTGGTTATCTCCCACATTAAACCGACCTTGTATCACATTTTGTTTCGTGGAAAACAAATAAATAACTAGTTATAGAACAGTGAAACCTAATGGATTAAGATGTACTTGTTCAGTCTGCAAGTTTCGCGATTATAAATGAATTATGCCCCCAAATCTTTTCACCAACCATAAAAAATGAAGTTTGTAGTAAAAAATAAAATAAAATAATAAACGTTTTATAACTTCATGACTATGTATATAAAATATTATATTTCTGCCCTACATATGCTCACATATATAACTGTCTAGCATTTTGCGATGAATTCCACAGTAGCCTTTATTTTACATTTTGTACTGACTGGTTTTAACTCTAGGCACAATCTTAATTCCAACCCCAAGCCTATTTCTAGCCCTAATCATTACACGATGCATCTCTAGACAAAGCTTAGAAAAGTAGGTAAACTGCGCGAGAACACACTGTGCATGTGTAGCGGTACTATTATTTTACAAACCTCATTTTTCCATTAGTGGCAGTCCTCTTATGCAGAACCTCAAACATAGAAGATCAACGGACAGACGGACATAGCCTCGTGTAAAGCTGGATGAGCGCATGAAATATCAGCTCTTCAAAGACATGTGTATAAGCGTGACTGAACGACGGACAAACGGACGCATCTAGAGTTTCTACTTCAAACTTTGACGTTACAGATTGTAGGGGAATGTCATTTCAAACTTGAGTGCGACAATTAATTACTTATACTTAGTGATGTGCATTCCCAAGAGAACTTCGCCATATGCTTGAAAACAAAATTTTCCCACTTATCAGCCTATCAACTGTGATAAGCGTCTCAATCTTTACTATACAGGGTGACCCCCCCCAAAAAAAAACAAAACCAAACCTAACCCTAACCCTAACCCACTCAAAGCTAAATGGAGGCCATCTAGAACATATGCTGTAGAACGGAGGAAAAAAAAAGGCCAAAGACCCTTGTGTTTTCATGTGATGTTTTGAATATAATAGACTAGTTATGAGCAAAGTCTCATTTCTATTCAGACAAAACACTAAAAAAAACGGGGCCTAATTAGAGTTGGGGCCCGTTTTTTTGGTCACCCTGTATTACCTATTGGAAATAAAAGGTGATATATGAATGCATAAACATATATATATATATATATATATATATATATATATATATATATATATATATATATATATATATATATACTAGTCTGGGTGCCCGGCGTTGCCCAGATGTTTGGAGGTGTATGTTAGGCAAAAAAAAAACAAAAAAATCAATGGTAGTAGGCAGGTAGGCTCGAACCCGAACCGCGAAAGAGGAAAAGAATGTAAAAAAAAGGCAGTTGCATCTATCGCACAAACCGGAAGTTGCGAATGCTTAAATTAAGGCTAGTCAATCGAAAAGAGGAGATGACTTTCGAAAATATTGGCGATAAAAGTGATCCCTTTCTGTAGAAAAGTGTTTAGTTGAGAGCGAAAGAATTAA
This sequence comes from Euprymna scolopes, assembly GCF_053919585.1. Taxonomy (NCBI): domain Eukaryota; kingdom Metazoa; phylum Mollusca; class Cephalopoda; order Sepiida; family Sepiolidae; genus Euprymna; species Euprymna scolopes. Next base: position 107,472,169 of record NC_136507.1, read on the forward strand.
TCTTTTGAGCCAAATCTTCGATATTTGTCGTCCTAAGTGTCGAGCTTCAAAACGATACAAATCTCGTGAAAATCTGTCGCCTCTGTCGAAAGTTTTAGGCAGACATACATACATACATACATACATACATACAATTAAACAGACAGGTGAGATTTATATTATACTAGCCTGGATGCCCGGTGTTGCCGAGGTGTTTGGAGGTGGGTGTTGAGCAAAAAAAAAAAAAAATACAGTAGTAGGCAGGCAGGTTTGAACCCGTGACGTGAAGGCGGAGAAGAACGTGAAAGAAAATCTGACGTCTTACTCCTACTCCATGACGCGACCGGACGTTCGAAACGTTAAAATTAGGCAAAGTCAATCCAATCGATACGATGACTTGCAAAAAATCGATTCAAAAAATCGAATCCTTCTTGTAGAAAACTGATCAGTTGAATGGGAAGGAATAAATGCTTTGGCCCATTTTTCGATATTTGTCGCCCGAGATGTCGAGCTTCAAAGAACCCAGAAAGTGATAGCAGGCAGGTTCGAAACCGTACCGCGAAGGAGGAAAAGAACGTGAAAAAAAAATGCGACGTATTTGCTGTTGCGCTCATCGCCAAACCGGAAGTGACGAATGCTTAAATTAAGGCTAGTCAATCGAAAAAAGAGGATGACTTTCGAAAATATCGGAGAAAAAAGCGACCCCTTCCCGTAGAAAAGTGCCCAGTTGAGGGTGAAGGAGTAAATGTTTTCAGCAAATTTTTTAATATTTATCGCCTAAAAAGTCGAGTTTCAAAACAATACCGATCTCATGAAAATCCGTCGCCTCTGTCGAAAGTTTTAGGCAGACATTCACACATACATACATACATACATACATACATACATACATACAGTGATGATCATATTTATTGGCACGGTAAAATAAAAGTTAAATTTTGTCTAATAAATTCTAAAAAAGGGATTAAATTAAAGAAAATAACAAAGTATATTATGTATTTTTAACTGGCCTTTCCGATGCAGCAATCGGATTTTAGAAAAAATAAATAACAAAGGAACAACAAACATAATTGCAAAAAACCCTTGTTCAAAATTATTGGCACGGCTTTGTTTTTCTTTTAGTATCAGTATAATATCAATCAATTTCCGGTTTACGTGCTTTCTGAACTTTTTTATAGCCATATTATGCTTGTTTAACGCTAATTCAGTGAATAATTTTTTTCAGATAATTTTTAGATAGCGATTTATTTAAACTATTATAAGTGACTAAATTATAATTTTCAATCGCCATGGTTAAAACTAAGGAACACAGCGAAGACGCCAGGAAGCTTGTTGTAGCATGCCATACCAATGGAGAGGGCTATGATAAGATTTCAAAGAAGCTAAACCTTCCCAAATCCACTGTTAGAGCCATAATAAACAAGTTCAAATCGCAAGGCCACGTTATGAGTTTAGAGGGTAGAGGGAGAAAAAGGATTCTTTCCCCAAGAGATGAACGGAAAATTGTTCGACAAGTAAAACAAAACCCAAGGATCTCTGTTGGGGAGATTGTTGATGAACAGAGCACCTCTGGAGTGAATGTATCTCGACATACAGTTGGTAGAGTTTTGAAGAGAGCTGGTTTAAAAGCATGTCGTCCGAGAAAGACTCCCTTATTGAAGCCTATGCACCTGAAAGCAAGGCTAGCCTTTGCAAAACGTCATATTGATAAAGATGTTGCATTCTGGAAACGTGTTCTATGGACTGACGAAACGAAAATAGAGTTATTTGGCCATAATAAAGTGTCTTATATTTACAGAAAATCTGGCGAAGCTTTCCTGCCTAAGAACACCATACCCACAGTGAAGCACGGTGGAGGCAGTTTGATGTTTTGGGGATCCTTTGCTGCCTCTGGACCAGGGCGACTTGTTAAGGTCACAGGTAGCATAAAAAAGGAAGATTATGTTAAAATATTGGATGAAAACCTGAAAGACTCTGCTAAAGAGCTCTCACTTGGTCGTCGTTGGTGGTTCATGCAAGATAATGACCCAAAGCATTCGGCTAAACTGACTAAGAAATGGCTTGAGGACAATCATATTAATGTTTTGGAGTGGCCATCACAAAGCCCAGACCTTAATCCAATTGAAAATTTATGGAGAACATTAAAATTGAGGGTAATGCAAAGGAAGCCTAAGAATCTTATTCAATTGGAGGATTATTGTCAGGAAGAGTGGGCTAAAATTACTACTGAAGAGTGCAACAACTTGGTTGTAAACTATGAAAAGCGACTGAGGAAGGTAATCAAGGCCAAAGGCTATACAATTGATTATTAAATAAATCGTGCCAATAATTTTGAACAAGGGTTTTTTGCAATTATGTTTGTTGTTCCTTTGTTATTTATTTTTTCTAAAATCCGATTGCTGCATTGGAAAGGCCAGTTAAAAATACATAATATACTTTGTTATTTTCTTTAATTTAATCCCTTTTTTAGAATTTATTAGACAAAATTTAACTTTTATTTTACCGTGCCAATAAATATGATCATCACTGTACATACATACATACATGACATGATGGCAGCAACTCGTTCTCGAGTATCGCCATTACTTAATATATCTCTCGCTCAAATGACGCAATACATGAGCGCAACTAGCAGCACGGTCACCTCTATGAACCTTCTATAGTCCAGCACATCCACTGATGACCGGATCCAAGCTATGTTGCCCTGAACACCTACCAGGCCAGACCCTGTAAGTTCCAGAGCCTTTATTGCCATTCACACCCATATCTGCATCAGTCCTCATTGAATCTCCGTTTGCCAGCTTTTTTGTTATCGAGTTATACACTGATTGCAAAATGTGTATTCCATTACATATCAAGTAATGCCTGTGCTTGAAGCTTTTTATAGTGAGGAAAACCTTTACACTGAGACAATCCCACTCTCTAAACAATTGCCACATTGAGCCAAAAAGAACAGCAAGTCAACATCATTGGAAGCAGCAGTCGCCGCAGGTTTTATATCAGGGGTTTCCTTCTCCTAGAGAAGTTGCCTTCACCACGGCTTACGGGAGCCATCGCCACCCACCATGCCATTTGATGCATGACTGGGCCATAGGTTGCTGGGCACCAGAGAATACTCCACACGCTGCTGGGTCATATATGCCGCTGCTGACAGGGCCTAAGCTCCTCTGGAGGTTTCTGTCAGGGTTACCTCACCTTTAGCCTTTGGTTAAAAGAACATACATACATACATACATACATACATACACACATTTAAACAGACAGGTGAGATTTATATAATAGAAGAAGAAAATATAATATGCTTTTTATTATTATTCGCATACATTTACGTTTCATATTTGCGAAGTCTTCATTGTGGAGGTAACAGTTCAGCCAGTCGCACAATGATTCTATCAAAATCTATCTATCCTCCTATAAATTTATTTATTTGTGTGTGTGTGTGTGTGTGTTGATATTCGTATTAAAAACCATTTTTTCTATTTATTTAAAAAGAAAATACAACTTTGTTATATATGAGTCGTGGAATTGCATTCATCTGCAAAAGATCTAGCTAATTTGCACATTCTTTTAAGCATTCATTTAAATTAATTCCCTATTAGTTTTTTTTTCGGTTTTCTTATGGGATGATCATCTTTAGTTAACTATTACGTGTAATTATATTCATGCAGATATTCTACATGATTTATACTTTCGTAATATTTGCGTAAAAAGGTTATAGTTAGCACAACCTCTTTCTATATATATTTATGTATGCGTATATATATTTGTTTAAAAACATTGCCTTCCAAACTCCTTTGTCAGTTTTTGGTCTACAGACATGAAACTTAATACATAGGGTATTCGGACTTATGCGAAACTTTATATTTGGGGTCTAGCCGGGGAAAATCGGTGCATAAGTGTGAAAATTAAAAATAGAATTTTCCAGGTGAAGGTCGAACGAGACGCATGTGTAACGTAATAGCTATTAGTTCATGTTTTAATTTTTAGCCTTGCAGTAAACACAGCTTCATAGCTCAGGCATATAAAAAGATATTATTGAGTATGAAAGGTGCAACATAAAAAAGGGGAAAAGAATGATCATGAGGAAGACGAGATAACGTTGGAGATCTCGTGAGAAACGTGGAGAAGGTTCTAGATCACGTGGGTGACACCACGGCTGTAGCAATGAGGAAATAAATGTTATTGCTACAAAGAACAAGCGAGTTGGGGTTATTTTCTATTCTTTGTCATGGTCTCCTTTGCGACTGAATGTGGACACAACGTGTGTTGGTTCCCGGACAACGTTACAAAGGTTTGTCGCCTCAAATCGATTTGGTTTCTTAGTTCATGTATGTTTTAGCGGTGTAAGCTTCGACTCAATCATTATTGTAGCCTTGTATGACGGTAATAATGAAGACAGTTGTATAGTTTCCAAAAAGTATTTTTCTTTCCCAACTCACTTCGCATCTCCTTCTGTGAAAAACTGAAGTTAATCGAATGTCTGGGTTTCGCGTTCGAATCCACTGTTGGATTTTTTGATACATCCTCACTGTTTTTTATGGCAATGCCACCGGACATCTTGCCTCTTCCTTCCACCCCTCATGACGTTATCCGACCTTCCACTCTTTTCTTACCCCGGGGCTCCCCATCCGTTCAGTTCGTGCCCCCCAAGAGGGTTCGCTTTACGGGAATAAAAGCCGTTGAAAGGTCATGGCTCAGTGCCAAACCGCATCGGCCATTGTCTTGTTGCAAATGTCAAAGACGTGAACAAGGCGAGGCTGAGCTGCGAAGTCATTGTTGGAAAAAAGAAGAGACAAGAATGAAAGAAAAACAAGAAAAAAACAAAACAAAAAACAATAAAAAAAAAAAAAAAAAAAACCAGACGCACAATTAGTGACGCCGACATGAAACCAAAATGGCTGGTGTTAGAGAAAAAGCAGTAGGAGCCATACTTTTGTATTGCAAAGAAGAAAAGCTATAGAAGGAAAAGGACAAAAAGAAGAAAGGCTATAAACGAAAGAAGGGAGAATGGGGCGAAAGAGATAAGAAGATAGATTATAGATAAAAGGCGAAAAGAGAGGAAGAGAGAATATCGTGTAGAAAGGAAAGAAAGAAGACTATAGGAAAGGTAAAAGAAGCAATGGCGGGAGATTAGAGGAGACAGAAAAGCGACTATAGAATGTGGAAGAGCGAAGGATATGAAAAACAGAGAAGAAATACTATACAGGATGATCCAAAAAACGGGCCCCAACTCTCATTAGGCCCCGTTTCTTAGTGTTTTGTCCGAATGAAATGAAACTTTGGCCATAACTAGTTTATTATATTGAAAACATCACATCAAAACACTAGGGTCTTTGGCCTTTTTTTTTTCTCCGTTCTACAGCATATGTTCTAGATGGCCTCCATTTAGCTTTTGTTTTTTCTTTTTTTTGGGGGGGGGGTCACCCTGTTTAAGGAGAAGAGAGAAGGCGAGGAGAGAATTAAATAAATTATAGAAGAGAGGGAAAGTATAAGAAACGAAGAGGAAGGAAGACCGAATGTTGAAGCGTGAAAAAAGAGAATAGAGAAAAGAGAAACTATACAAATCGAAAAAGAGAGAAAATAGACTACAAACCGAGCGATTAGATAAGGAGGTGAGGAGAAGGAAAATATATTATTAAAGGAAGTCAAGAAGAGAAGAAAGAGAGAAAAAAGAGAGGTTATAGATAGAGGTAGGAAGAAGAAAAGGGAAAGGGAGAGGAAGAGCATTTATAGAGGGGAAAGAAATAAGAAAAGAAAGGGAGATAATGTAACGTGGCCGTTACACTTTACTTAAATAATTCATAAAAATGAAACTCAAGAAATAAACAAAAATCCGGCATTTTTTTCTTTTTTAACAAAATTTTTTTTATCGGTACTCTCCCGTTTTGACACCGCTTAAAAAGTTTCTCGTTGCCACATGTCCATTTAGCATTGTCGCGTTCCTAATACTTAAATTCTTAAACAACTTTTAATTGTGATTTTCCATGTCTCACTGACTTTAGCAAATAAGGCGTAAACCATTATAATTATTTGCTAATATTTTCTCCTCTGAAGAGATGGTAGACATCGAAATCCTATAGGATAAGGAGTTATAATATTCCAAATGTATTCATTGTCTTACATAGAATAATAAAACTCTTTTGATATGAAATTTAAATATTTTACGTCACAAATTGTTAAATTTATTGAATGATTAAAATTTGATTTATTTGTTCTATCTTGTACATCGAGCTATTTTTATTTAGGTGGGATAGTCCTTATAAAATATTACTACCAATAATATTTTGTAAAACTCACAGGTTTCCATACCAGTTGATTATTAGATAATTTTATTCTGAAGTATATACTGGTTGGTTGTTTTTGTTTTACGGCATATCAACCCTTTTCTGGTTATTTAATGCCGATTCCAGTGATTTTGAAGAACAATTTTTTAACAGAGTATATTTGTTGTTTTCAAGTCGGTTTCTATTTAACCCATAGTTGGGACCCTAACAGGTACTACCAATCCGGGTTAGAATGGACCTGGTAGCAATGCCAATTAAAGAGTGGCTTCACACTCCCCAAAGCCCGCCAGCTGTGGCCTCACCACTGGATATAGTTTAAGATATATATATATATATATATACGTGTTTGTGTGTTTGTGTGTATGTGTATGTGTATGTGTTTGTGTGTATGTGTGGGTAATTACATGATGCAAATTAGCATTTATATACTTAAAAAAAACAAGGAATACATACAAAATATTATTTCCTTATTCCATGGAGTTTCAAACTCTATGGAACAAGGAAATAATATTTCAAGCCATTTCTACAGAGGAAAAATAAGTAACCATAAAAATTGAAAACGTTGTTCTAAAAACTGCAAAATGATATTAAAAATGATATTAAAAATGATATTAAAAATGATATTAAAAATGATATTAAAAATGATATCCATAAATTCAGTTAAAAGGAAAATTATGGAATCTAACCAATAAATGTATTGAAAATGCAGTAAAAGTCTGTAGATGTATATATTGTATAAATGTATATATTGCCAGATATTCAAAAGTCCTTTGTTGATCAATTTATATTTTAATGGTAGAAAACGAACGTTCATAATTTTAAAATACGGAAAATAATAAGGAACATAAAATATGTTTAAGTTTACATTTTACTATAAAATTCATACAAGCAATGTGAATACTTCAAGTTATAGTAGTTTTGTTAACTTGTGCAAGGATTTGGAATTATAATACACACACGCACACACACACACACACACATATATATATATATATATATATATATATATATATATATATATATATATATATATATATATATATATAGCTCAATGAAAAAGGAAAAGAGAAAGATCAATTCTACAAAAGGAGACTTATCCGGATAATGCCAAGCTCAACAATTATTATTGGAGCTTATACAATAAGACAACAAGAGTATGAAATGAAGACACAAAACTATATATTGGTAGATATAGAATGGATCATTTATTGAATAATGGAATCCAGGCAAAATTTGGGGGATAGAAGGGACTCTTTATGCTAGGGCATTTCGAAGCCTAATGCTTCTCATCAGAAGAGTAGAGAAGATGCTAAGTAGCATGGGGAAGATGCGGCGTCTAGCGTAAGGTCCATTAGGGATGAAAAAGATTAAGAGGGATTATAGAATGTTAGAGGAAGCTTTATTGAATTCTAAATTAATAAGGAGAAGCTTGTTATATATAGTATGATATATAAGAATATATATGGTCTTTAACTTAGTATTATGATTAAGGGGTATATGTATTATGGTTAAATAGGGGGTGTATTGTTGCTGCGTGGTAATTTATTTTAACGGTTTGTGGGGGTGTCTATTTTCTATGGAGTTGGTAGTTTTGATTAATTTTGATTAGTGCCACCTAAACAGCAAATGGTGGCTGTAAAATCGCTTATAATTTGGGGTGGGGGGCTATGTAAGGTTGTAAAAATGAAAGGTAATATGTGGCAATATATTTTTAAGTTTCTACTGTTATGATATAGGGAGTATGATCATATGGAGTCGGTCGGAGATTAGGGTGGCAATGACTATGAGTGCGTATAACTTGATGCAAAAGGTTAAGTATACATATTGATGTCAAAGTGGGGGAGTAAGGAAACCATTGCTACTTATGAGAGTGGTAAAAATATACCAAATAATATTAGGGTAATTATAATAGTACGAAAGATAATAGTAATGACAATTATAATAATAGTAGTAATAATAAAGCTGAAATTAAATTAGATGTAAAATTGAATATTAATATATATATATATATATATATATATATATATATATATAAAGGCAAAATTAAAAGTAAACATTAAAATTAAAATTAAATATAATGTTACCAATAGTTGTAATAAAAATTAAAATCAAAATTACTGTTAATAACAGTGAAAATGAATGGAAATGATGGTGGCGGTTATGGTAGCAATGACGGGGGTGATAATAATGATATCAATTATAATGATGATCATTATAATAATGAAGATAAACATAATAATAATAATAATAATAATAATAATAATAATAATAATAGCGTTAAAAACTGTGCAGTAATAATAATGATGATAATAAAGGCAGTAGTAACAATACTTCTACCACTATATATATATATATATATATATATATATATATATATATATATATATATATATATATATATATATATACTAGCAGTATTACCCGACTTTGCTTGGGGATTGCTTTGATGCCCTTTTTATGCTTATTTTGATCTGTATCGTTGGTAATTCCAAATTTTTTTTTTTTTTTTGTAATTCTAAAATTATTTTAGTAAATTTTGGTTATATTGACACCTTACTGATCACATAGGCCCCGCATAGTGGATGCAACGTGCGAGCAATAATTCAATTTCTCTGATTTATCCACTTAGCAGCCATTATTTCAGCTCAAAACCAACTATTTTGGTGAGGTTTTGGGGACCATGATTTCTTGAACCGTATGCGAAAGAAACCACAGGATCAACATCGACTATCTATTCGTTGTAAGAATTTATGTGCTTGTCACTGTATAGTTCTACAATTAGTCAACTGTGTCGTAAAATTCCTTATTTTATGTTTACTTCTGCATGGTTGTTGGGGCTTATGTTTTATTAAACCGAATATAATAAACCTCTGAATCACATTTTCACTAAATATGTGTGTAGATTGTTTTGCAATTTCTTCAGGATCAGTTGCTTGTTTAATGGACGTTCAGAAACAGAAACATAATGTACTTTTGCACTTTTGCTAAAAAACACGTAAATTTTCAAGTCTTATAAAATTCTTTGCATTTAATGAAAAAAAAAATCAAGAAATTTACGTGCGGAGTTTGAACCTACAGACCACGCCATGCACCCCCCTCCCAAACATGCTATCAACTTACTCACAGTAGAATTTTCACGGCCCATTGTCCTATCATTGTTGCGAAGTGACGACATGGAAAAAATAGCTTGCACACACACACACACACACACACACACACACACACACACACACACACACACACACACACACACACACACACATAATATATAATCCACGGAGAGATTGTTTCGTTGTATCACAATTCTACGTACGGTTAGACCAGCACCTATCGCAAGTCAATGATAAAACAGAAAATCATCTAGCTGATAGTTAACCACTAGACCGTGGAACTGACGCTAGTGATGAATGATTTTTTGATTTTTTTAAAGTATTTGTATAAACATTGAGCCCTTCTAAGCAGTGCTCTATATTTGTTGATTTACAAGGAGCTTTGCATTACTCTAGATTGTGGCAGGCGACATCATTTAACGACAATGCTCAACCCGAAAAGGGAGACACGTAGTTTTCCCCAGACAGACAATTTCGCTGTATCACAGCATTTCAATGCTACTAGACTAGTACTCAGCTCGGGCCTGGGTGTATGTGTGTGAGAAGAAAAGAATAGACCTATCAGTGCTATATGTTAAAAAGTAAACATTTTTTTCTTATGTCCTTCCGTATTTTAAAATTATGAACGTTCGCTTTTTTTTTATTTGAGATTTTCCGCCAAATGCCGCCTATGGTGTTGATTGACATTTTATTGAGGTGATATTTTGCCTATTTTGCGAAAACACGGTTGAAACCGACAGCAAAAAAGAGAGTCGAATTAAATAACAACATTCCAGTATTTTTTAATGTCGCAAATGTCGACATGTTGACTTGTTTGATGACGACTGATCGACCCACCCCACTCTTATGTCGCTCCCTTCGACCCATCATCTATTGGCTCTCATTTATTTTTAGTGACACCTCTATAGCAGTCGAAACTTGCTACAAAAAAGTAAAGTTTCTTTAATTAGACCTAAGGCTTATTCTTCTATTGCCACTTATTGTTTGCTTATGTAGTTTTAAACAATGTACTATCGTCTCGTTACAGGACCATAGTCTGTAGTTGGGTTATCTCATTTATTATATTTCGTGGGGAGGGGAATAATACTATTTCATTTAATCTTAACAATTTGCTTTGAATGGTCGGAAACGGTGAAATACTGACATCAAGTACATTGGACATTTCTCAGTAAAATGGAAAAACGTCTATTTAGAGACGACTTCCTGTTTGGAAATATGAAATTGATACCCTTTAGATTTGGGCGAAAGTTTTAATTCCATCGGTTTGTAAATATTTCGTTAAGAGAGTAAAACAAATTTCTTTTATCATTAATCTTAAGTCCGAGTTGCAAGGTCGTAAAACCACTCGTAATCGCCTAAAAATTAGAACGCCTCTTCCAAACAAAACTTTTGATTTGATTATTTATAATATTTTTTTTAATTCAAATTATAAAAATTGTTTCATTTTCTTATGTATTAATAATTAAAAAAAATTATTAAATGCTCCTCACTTAAAAAAGACAACTCCAAATTAAAACGTAATGGGTAACATTTTTTTTAATAAACACTACTTGTCAATTTCCAACTGCAATACCAAAAGACGTAATTAAGTAGACTTTTTCACTTCAACCTATTTCTCTGACGTTTTAATATGGGTTTTATTAAACAACTAACTTTTGAAGCTTGCCCCTACCGGATCGTAAACTACGCGTAAATATATTTTAATTCATGCAAATTTCATATTTATTACAGCGCAAAATTCCTATTGAACATTATATTGTACCTAATATATAATACTGATTTCCAAAATGAAAAAAAAATTACTTCGCTGCCATCAACTAGAATCAAAACTAAAACATTTAGTGCTCCAGCCGCGTTCCCTACTGATAGAACTATCGAGACATAGATAAGAAAGATTTAATATTAAACGATTTGACAAAATGAATTGCATTTGGACATGAGCAGAAAGAAATAGAAATATGTCGGCAAGTTAAAATGAACATTTGCATTTCAACTTGACGATAATATGTTTGTAGGCGTTATTCATCCAAACAAAGATTGGTATATGATAATTATTTCCTGTTAATTTCAGTGTTATGTGACCAGTAGTTTACGAGTTTATCCGTTAAATATTTACACAAAGACAGACACACGCACATGCATCTTTTACGGTTACGTTTCCAACCCGATTCCCTGACCAGCAAGAACAATACGTATCACTTCTAGATCTGTTTCTGACTACAGTTCCCGAGGATTGAATAACAAATGCTGACAGCCCACTTGGGAACGCTGACCAAGCAGTGATAATGGTAGGAATCGCCCTAAATTCTAGACCTAAAACTGAAGATCCAGTGTTCAAAACAACGAGATATTATAAAAAGGTTGGCTGTGAAGCCATCACAGATCTTATCGGAGATGCCCCATGGGGAAATATTTTTTCTCTTCCTGCTGAACAGTGCGCAAATGAGACCACTGAATGGTTGAAAACCGCAATGGAAGCACATGTTCCCATGCGGAAATTTTATAGCAAGCCCCACTCTCCCCAATGGTTTACTTCGACTTGCGCAACTGCCATTGCTCAAAGGCATACCGCATATTTAACCGACATAAGTCCAGTTCAAATAAACGGAATTATATAGAAGCTAGAAGTAACGTTAAGAAAGAAATAGCGACAGCTAAGAGAGAATTTACGGAATCTACTAAAAAACGCATCGAAGCACAAAAATTAGAAAATCGTGACTTCTGGAAAATCTACAACAGTGTAGTAAATAATGGGCAATCAACAATTCCCCCACTAACCAATAATCACGAGGTTGTTTGCTCAACAATCGACAAGGCTAATATGCTTGCCAGCCGGTTTGCCTCGAACTCCACACTGGACCCTTCCAACCAGCCCCTGCTTGACTTTCCTTTGCGGACAGAGGCCACGCTAGACGATCTAAAAATCACCCCTGCTCAGGTACACGCTATCATAAAAACCTTGACACTTCCAAAGCATGTGGACCTGATCTCATCCTAGCTGTGCCATTAAAAATGTGCTCAGCCGAAGTAGCTCCAGTTCTCTCCAAACTCTACAACAAATGCCTTAATGAATCATGCTTTCCGGGCTGTTGGACAACTGCTTCTGTTGTACCAGTATTCAAGAATTCTGGCGAAAGAACTGACGCATCAAATTATCGCCCCATTAGCCTCCTGCCACTTTTCGCCAAAATATTTGAGACAATAATTAACCATGCTCTATTCCGTCACCTTACAGATGCTAAACTTCTGACTGACAAACAATATGGATTTAGACAAGCGCGTTCCACAGCAGACATCCTCACTGTAATCTCTGAACATATATACCATTCACTGGACGAAGCGGGGAGGGCAGAGCGGTAGCTCTAGATATATCTAAAGCTTTTGACAGGGTATGGGATGAGGGTCTCCTCAGTAAAATCAAATCATACGGTATCCCTGGAAGAATACTTAACATAATTAAATCCTTAGATAAGAGAAAAATCCAGGTTGTCCTTGACGGTCGTACATCTAAACCGTGTGATATAAATGCGGGAGTGCCTCAGGGGTCTATCCTTGGACCGCTATTGTCCCTAATATTTATTAATGACTTCCCCGATAAAACTGCCTCTTAGATGGGTATATATGCTGATGACACCACACTCTATAACAGGCATGACAGGAAAACAAATGAACACATATCTAAAGAAATGGCAAAAACACTAGAGGATGACCTCTAATCTGTAGTGGAATGGGGACATAAATGGATGGTTACATTCAATGCTGCCAAGACTAAACTGGTTTCCTTCAATAATTACAAGAAACCTTTTCTGCTACCAATAGCAATTGGCCAGTGACTCCCTGTCTGAGAGTACATCTTTCAAACTGTTTGGCCTAACGTTCACAGGAAACATGAGTTGGAACAATTATATTGAAAACATTGCCAGGGCCGCTGCGAAAAAGGTAGAAACACAAAACACATTATTTATAAATATATTGTAAATTTTATATGACAGTATATGCAGGTGAACGTTGCATTATTGCACCAGCCTATATTGTACAGTGCAGCTCTTACTTTTTGTCATTGACTTACTCTAATGACTTGCATTAGATGGAATTAGTCAGGGATACACAGTCCGGGCAGTAGTTGTTTATAGCGAGCCTCAAACAGACTTATAGATGCTCATCAGTCATGGCCGAGTGGTATTTGGACTTAATGATCTTAATGTGGAAAAATGCTTACTCACAAGGTCACTGGAAAAATGGTGGGATCCTTCTATCGCCCCAGAAGATATCTCACTACTGATGCAATTCTCTATTTATATAAAAGCCAACTACGTCCAAGGATGGAATACTACTGCCACATCTGGGCAGGAGCTGCTAAAAACAGCCTATTCTGCTTTGACAGAGTACAAAATAGACTTCGTGGCTTAGTGGAGGATGCCCTTTTCTCTTCCTTACAACCTCTCTCCCACAGAAGAGACGTTTCAAACCTGTCTTTGTTTTATCGTTATTTCCACGGCAAGTGCTCGTCGGAACTCCAATATCTGGTCCCTCCACTCGCTAATCATTCACGAGAAACACCCGTCTAGCTGAAACCACTATCAATAATTTTCCCCATTCTTCATCTGTGGCTAAATCAAAACGTAGTTCACGCCTGTGGATCTCTATTCCGTTTGCCTGCTTCCCACCTGACTACAACTTGGATGTCTTCAAGTCCAACATAAACAAATTCCTGATGAACCGCCCCTTAAGTAAGACACAATCAATCTCCATTACTAACGATTACTACGATATTATCCCATTGATTACTGCACACCCTTATCCCCGAGTGGCTTCCGGGCCTTGATAAGTGGTGACTACTATGTAAAAAAAAAAACATAAATAGTTACACCCGAATAATGCAGTCAAGAAGGTAACACATTTACTGATGTTGGGCTCCCCTGTGAGTAAATTCAACTGAATGTCGGCTTATAGTATCAGAATCTCATCTCTCACTCCAGAAGAGTTCAGGTTGCAATTTCGATGCGGGTGAAACAACCTCAACATCTTTCTAGAAAGAGCAGCACATAGCTCGAGTAAAGTCTTTAAAGTGTTTGTCGAATTCTGACGGACAATTACCAATTTATTTTATCTAACGTGCACTCTCAAGCTGCGCATATGACTGCTCTTGTGTCTCCAGCTCTGCCGCGAGATTCTGAAAACATTTTTTTCAATACCATGCGATCTACCCCAAATATCTCTGCGAACGACCATGCGATCGCGATTGATATAATGGACACCCTGCTATAAACGGATCGCTTGCAACATATTTCGGAAGAGCAAATATAAGGATTTTTGCTACCAGTATCGTTGAAAATGCAACAGAGAAGGATGCAACTAGCAAACAATTGAATTCGGCATCACACACACACAAAAAAAGAAACCAGCAAACTTGTTATCGAGATGCCTTCAGACAATCATCCCAATCAAGGTAAAATAAGAGTTACATTCATGGGCACAAGATTAGAGAGCTCGCAGGAATTTCAAACACGGTGGAAAGTGCTAGACGCGCCCGTATTGATTCTCTGATGAATCTCCTCCCACATTTCGCCAAAATATTTGAGACCATAATTAACCAAGCTCTAGTCCATCACCTTATAGATGCTAAACTTCTTATTGACCAACAATATGGATTTAGGCAAGCCCGTTCCACAGCAGACATCCTAACTGTAATCTCAGAAGGTATATACCATTCACTGGATAAAGTGGAGGAGGGTAGAGAAGTAGCTCTAGATATATCTAAAGCTTTTGACAGGGTATGGCATGAAGGTCTTCTCAAGAAAATCAGATCATGCGGTATCCCTGGAAGAATACATAACATAATTAAATCCTTCTTAGATAAGAGAAAAATCCAGGTTGTTCTTGACGGTCGTACATCTAAACAATATGATATAAATGCAGGAGTGCCTCAGAGGTCTATCATTGGACCTCTGTTATTCCTAATATTCATAAATGACCTCCCTGACAAAATTGTCTGTGAGATGGGTATATATTCTGACGACACCACACTCTATAACAGACACAACAGGAAAACAAATGAACACATATCTAAAGAAATGGTAGAAACACTAGAGGATGACCTCCGTAGTGGAATGGGGACAAAAATGGATGGTCACATTCAATGCTGCCAAGACTATACTTGTTTCCTTCAATAATTACAAGAAACCTTCCCTACAACCAATAGCAATGGCCAATGACTCTTTATCTGAAAGTACATCTTTCAAACTTCTCGGCCTAACGTTCACAGGGAACATGAGTTGGAACAATTACATTGAAAACATTGCAAGGACCGCTGCGAAGAAGGCAGGTTCTCTCTACCGTACTAGAAAGCTATTAACGCCCGAAAGTATCGTGTACCTCTATAAGGCCACCATTCGCCCATTATGGAGTATTGTTGTCATATTTTGGGCTGGTGCATCTGCTACTAGTCTCTCGCTTCTAAACAAGGTTCAAAAGAGAGTCGCCAATCTGATAGGTCCTGAACTGTCATCTAAACTTCAGCCTCTGTCCCATCGACGAAATGTTGCATCCATCTGCCGGTTCTACAAGTACTTTAACGGTGAATGCTCTGACGAACTGCAAGCACTTGTGCCCCCTCGACGTAAATACCCCCGGCAAACCAGACAAGCAGCAAAATCCCACCCCTTCACGGTAGAGATCCCTAGATGTAAAAGAGCCTTTTTCTCCAGTAGTTTCTTCCCCAGAACCTCTAGACTTTGAAATACCCTTCCGGGTTCCTGCTTCCCCAACTTTATTGCCATGCAGAAGTTCAAGTGTAACGTGAACGGACATCTTGCTGCCCAACTCCCTACACAGTACCCCTGATGCTTATGTACCTAATAGTAGCCCCCTACAACAAAGTGGCAATGTGCCTTGTTTGGGGTGAAAATGCAATAAAAACCGTCTTGAAAGACAAGGGAGACGAATTATGGGAGGGGTATTCTATTTTAATGTTACGATGGCTTGAATTAAATAATGCCCCTGACTCACTTCTAGTTGTCTGGTCTAGCTGAAATTTTTCATGTGCAATAATTTATATCTCTACGCGTTATGTGGCAGACTACAACTATGAACTAATTGTGGTTTCTGTTTTACAGGTTTTTGAACTAAGTCAGGTGTGAAATGAAGCCCGTTGAATTTCAAGCAGTGATCCGGTTTTTGTATTTGAAAGGACGCACACCACAGGAGACTTTTGATGAAATGAAACAAACTTATGGTGATAATGCCCCATCATATGATCTTGTAAAACGCTAGCATCGTGGATTCAAACATGACCGAAAGTCTGTGGAAACACCTCCCAGACCTGGTCGCCCCCTTCTGCCATTGATGAGGCATATGTCCGTCAAGTTGAGGCTGCCATTTTGGAAGATCGGTGCATTACTATTCGCCAAATAGCCCAAGATGTCAAGATTAGTACAGGGTCTGTGGAAACTATCATTCATGACCATTTGCATAAGGTATCTGCCAGATGGATTCCCATGTTGCTCACATCATTCCAGAAACGAGAACGCGTCGAGTGCTCGAGGATGAATTTGGAGATGTGCCAAGAAGATGAGTCAAAGTTTTTCAAAAGACTGATTACACAGGATGAAACCTGGGTCCATCACTATGATCCAGAGAGCGAAGCCCAGTCAACGCAGTGGAAGCACTTGGACTCACCACCTCCAAAGAAGGCAAGGGTGCAGGCCTCCGCTGGCAAGGTCATGCTCACAGTCTTCTGGGACCAGGACGGAGTAGTGATGATAATTTCATGACAAAGGGTACCAAAATTACAGGAGCCTATTATGCTTCACTTTTGAGGAAATTAAAGGAAGCTATTAAAATCAAGAGGCGGGGCAAGATCAGCAAAGGTACCCTCCTCCTGCAGGACAACGCTCCGGTCCACAACTCGCATGTCGCCAGATCAGAAGCACGGGCGTGTGGTTATGAAATCAACCCTATCCTCCCTACTCTCCTGACCTTGCACCCTCTGACTTTTATCTTTTCCGAGCCATGAAGTTGTTTTTAAAAGGAAAGCGTTTCCCAGATGATGCAGCCTTGATTTCTGAAGTCACATCGTAGTCGGAGGACCAACCTGGGGTGTTCTACAAAAACGGTCTCCAGAGCTGCATCAAACGATGGGAGAAATGCATAACTCTGGGTGGTTCCTATGTAGAGAAAGACTAATAACTGTGCCAAGTTTCATTGCTCTACTGCTATGAGAAGTGGGTTAGGGCATTACTTTTTGCACGCCCCTCGTACTTCTATTTTTTAATGGTTTTTATTAGTATATTTCTATCGTATATTAAAAAAGAAGAAAAGAAAAGATTGATATATATATATATATATATATATATATATATATATATATGTGTGTGTGTGTGTGTGTGTGTGTGTGTGTGTGTGTATAGTAAAATGGATTAATCCTAATTGTATAAATACAACACTGGTGAATTAAAACATATATCCATTTTGAATTTGGAAACAGACGAATCTCACAGGTAAGGAAGACATTTTATAACATTAATAAGCTAGCCAAATTAATTCAAAATAGGAAACTAGAGCTAATATCTGTAACAATTTTTTTGTTCTTGTTATTAAGGGAGGTGGTGTTTGATCAACACTGCTGAGAGCCATGATTTAATATACTGTTTTGTTTTTAAATCCCCGAAACACTGTTCTATGGTAAACAACTGATGATCCCTTAAATTAACATTAGACTATAGTGAATTCGAGAGAGCAAGTTGATGCATTGATTGCAGGTGATTAAATGACTTACTGACTAAATAGTTTTCTAACGAGTGATAAAAAATATAAAAATTAAATAAGTTTTTATATAGTTTTTAAGGTTAAAAAACTTCTAAGACTATATATATTGTTACCCAACCACTTGTGCTGGTCGAATTTTACATTAATAGCGATTAAAATAGAATTAAGTAAGAGCTTCTATTGTATGAAAAATCCTGGGAAATTCTCGATTGCCTTGCTGATTTTTTTGTTTGGACAATGATGCAAATCGAAACAAAGAAAAATGACTTCAATTGGCTGATTTGGGATTGATAATAATATTTAATAATAATAGTGTTTTGTGACGAGACCATTGATTAAGGGAGAATAGTATTAAAGTTTGTTTTGGCTAAACTTGGAAAACAGTATTTGACCCGAGGGCCAATCCCTAAAGACAGCCGACGTAGGAACAAATTCGTTGGAAATTTATTTCGATATGCGAGTATGCACGGAGCCAATCAGAAGAGAGAGAAATGGATGGTAGCGACCCCTGATTGGCCGGTTAGGATTCAGGGAGCCTTTACTCTCCCACCCAGCTACCGATATATAATTTATGCAAGAGCGCGTTTCAGAAAAAAGGGAGAAGAAAGATGAGAAGTTAGATGGTAGTTGAGAGTCCAGGCCAGTTGAGTACAGTTGAGACCAGTGACTGCGTTTAGATGGATATTCTGCTGTTAGTATCTCGTAAGCTGCAAAACATTTTCGCCACATTTTTGCATAACTAAAGCAGAACCTTAGTTTGTGTGCGAGAGAAGAAAAAAGTTTGACTATCTGACAAGATTACTACAGAATAGACTTCCTCATCCCAAACCTGCATCCATCTCTGCTGAATGTTAGTAAAACAAAAAAGGGAAGAAAAACAATGTAAACGTGTAATTGTGTCGACGTTATCATCTATGAAAATTGAATCCGATATTATAGATAACCGTTAGGTAAAAGCGCTCTCGAACGCGGACGGTGTGACACCTGATGAAATGTGGAATCTGGCGTGATTTCAAGTAACTAAACTTTTATGTTTGTATAGTGTTATGTTATCACAACTTTGTAGTTATATGTTTCTGTTAATATAATTTGTTAGAAAAAAAGAAAACAAACGACTTGAGTTTTTACTTATTGCGTCTGCGAAAGAGTTTGCATAGCTACCAGACTGGACGGACAACTTGAGTTATTTTTCAGAAACAATCTGTAAGGAGAGGAGTGCTTACTTCGACGCTGGAGAGAGAGCTGTGGCCCGCGGAACAACAACGACAATCACAACGTGGTTTGGACCGCACCTACCTCCCTGGATAGGCGGACTCTTCTTATTGAAGCATAATAACAAGAAACACTCACCACCCCCTATCTCTTTGTAGACGATCAGGCCAAACTGTCGTACTGTAAGAGTTGTTCTGGGTGACCAGAATAACTGTGAATTGTTTTTTTTGGGGGGGGGGGAGGGGCGATATTAGCACCAAGTGTGTGTGTGTGCGTGCAGCAAAATGTCTTCATAGATCAGGCATTAACGTAAAAGAACAAAATATCGTAAGCTAAACGTTTTGGTTTCGATTCTCAGTAGTGGCGCTCGAGTTATTTTTTTGTTTTTAACTCTTTAAATCACTGCTATATATTGGGCCCAATGTAATATAATAATAAATACGAAATCTCTATCAATCAAAATATATTTAAACGTATTTTACGACCAGACAATACCGGACTGCCTGCTAATCTATATAATACTAAAAGTCTATGGATCTTGTATGTTTGCAATCAGATTTCCGGTTTTCAACATCCGGTTGCGCATGCGTAAATAGCAACGTCTTCAATCCGTTATTCCAATTCCGGAATTTTTATATCGCTTTTAATACAAACAATTTCATTTAATTTGATCAAATAGTTATTTATATATACAAATAATACATAGATTCATAGATAATTATAATATATATTATAAAATCTATTTATCTATGAATCTATTAATAATATGAAATATTACCCTATACAATTTATGGAAAGAAAACACCTCTCACTTTCCCTCTAATAGATTTCAACACTCCTACTCCCTCTGTTTTCGTTACGTACGCGAGAAATAGTTACGTGTATGTGTGAGAGAGAGAAAAAGAGGGCGATGTAAAACTGGATAGAGTTATCCCCCTTAACTAATGCAGACCTTTTTACTAGAGGGCGTTATTACAAAAAAATTTCTTTTTCTTCTTCCCATGTTTTTTAAAGTCGTCTGCTTACATTTCCAAACGGAAAGCTGAATCGGTAAATGCACACATTTCTATTACATTAAATAGTGTTTTCCTTTACACAATGGGTACTGAATGTTTGCTTAAATTAAATGAAAAAAGTTACATTTTATTTTCATTTTCTATTTAAAAAGCCATTATTAACATGTGGAGAGTGTTTTTTTTATTATTCTGTACTTTCAACTAACAATTTCATTTAAAAGATGATATATCAAAATTTGAATTTAACTATAATAAGGATTATGATACCTGTTCAGCGCATATTTACCTATAAGTATGACCAACCACTTATAATTCAGTAACTGTAATTTAAAAAAAAATAACAATTATAATAAACAGAACGACTCATAGAAATCTATCTATATTCTTTTTTCATTTTAATATACTTTCATAGAAATGCTTCTGTTATGTAAAAAAAAACTATTTTCTTTATGCCACAAGTGTCACGCTCATACATGAATTCCATAGCTAATATAACGTACTGACCCAACGGGTCACGGGTGGTCTAGTATATATATATATATAAATATATATATATAGTCTGAGCTATAAAGATATGTTTGCTGCAACCGCACACACACATACATATGTATGTATGTATGTATGTATGTATGTATGTGTGTGTGTGTGTGTGTGTGTGTGTGTGTGTGTGTGTGTGTTTGCACGCCCGTATGTCTGTATTTAAAATCTTATATGAACAGACAAAACTTCCAGGCAACACAAATCAAATACAATTGTTTGGATCCCCTCAAATGCAAGCGGCGTTATAAATTCATTCAATATTAGTGACTTTCACATTTCGTGGAAAAACACGTTATCAGAAAGTTACCAGTAAAATATTTTGTTTCTTTGTAATTCTGATCTTATTTCTTCGTATAATTGGTCGACATCAGCATTATCTGCTAAGTAATTCATTCTTTGATTGCCAGAGATCGTGTTCATTGGCGGAAAAAGTGATAAAGAGAAAGAACCACAAATCCTTGGTTCGAAACATTCGCAGACAATATGTGGAATCCGGAATTATTTCTGTCGAATTCAGTCGAAGAAAAATATCCTTTCTGATGAATAAACCATGACGCTGAGGCAACACTATTTAAGGAGATCATCAAAGAGAGTTTCCCCATGAAACTAGTTTCTTTTACCCATCGACGATTTAGTTCATCAATATGATTTTTGGCAGAACATCGTCTGATATCGAAAGAGTTTTTTCCCGCCACAGAATTCAACGCGTGCTCTTATTATTATACTTTTTGTTGTGCATTCGATTTGTGAGACTTAAGTGTTTTGCAATAAACTTTTGTATTTGAAAAGAGAAATCTACGAGATCAATGTTAGCGTGTTGCAATTTTGTTAATCGCTTTGAATACAGGAACAAAATTCGCTATGAATTCATGGAATATCATCTATATCATTCGTTAGATCAACATCTTATATATCTCTACTTATAAATAAAAATCACTTAAATGTGTGTGTGTGTGTGTGTGTACTATTTAGGACCATGCCTAAGAAAAAAATTAACAAGATGTTGGTTTACGTTACATTTAAACTTCTGCATATCAGCACAGTCAGGGAAGCAGATAGCAAAAAGGGAATTCTAAAGTTTTGCTGTTCGAGGAAAGAAACTATTAGAATAGAAAGCTCCCTGGCATTTAGGGATCTCAACAGTGAAGGGGTAAGATTTTGTTGCTAAGCAGCTTTGTCAGGAATGTGTATGCTGAGGGGGCACAAGTGCAACTAGTTCATCGAAGCACATTCCATTCAAAGATTCGCAAAACACGCACAGGGATGCAACATTGCGGCGATGGGACAGTGGTTGGAGCTTAGTTGACAAAGTGAGACCTATTGGATTGGAGAACTTTTTTTGGATCCTATCCAAGAGGAAGAGACTAGTGGTAGATGCACCAGCCTAGATGTGTGTGTACGTGTGTGTGTGTGTGTGTGTGTGTGAGAGAGAGAGAGAAAGAGAGAGAGAGAGAGAGAGAGAGAGAGAGAGAGAGAGAGAGAGAGAGAGAGAGAGAGAGAGAGAGAGAGCTCTATAAACTTCAAAACGGCTGGGCCGAACTTTTTGAAATTTCACACAAGTGTACTTGATGTGCCTGCAAGTGTTTTTAGATATGTTTTGTATCGGAATGCCTCCGATAAATATCGAAAAGAGATAATCGAAAAATACGATGGAAGAAGAAACTTCGATTTTGACTAAAGTTAACACTCTTATGCAGCCTAACATTACAAATGCATTTGAGACATTTAATCAACGTACAAGCAGAAGGGCCCGACGTAGACATGCAGTTAACGCTAAAAAAGAAGGATCTGGTGTTCAGATGAATTCCTAAGTTGTCGAAATTATCGCAAAGGAGGATCGTCGACATGTATGAAAATGCTATCTATCTATCTATCTATCTATCTATCTCTGCAAAGCTCTTCATAAAAAATGTGGTCGATGTTTCTATAAAACAGACATAATTTTCTTTTCGTGATTTTTGCTTGATTTTTTTTACTAGGGGGGCACTCCTTATCAAGGCCTAAAGCCCATTCGAGGATAAGGGTCAATGAGAGCCAGATGGCCAGTGAGACAACACCATGATTATCCATAGTAATGGATGGGTATACGTCCCCAAAATTTGATATAAATGCGGGTGTACCTCATGGATCGATCCTTGGATCTTTATCATTTCTGATATACATGAATGACTTAACTGATACAATTATCTCTGAGATGGGTATATTTGCCGATGACACCACGCTCTATAGCAGGCACGCGGGAAAAACTAATGAGCACATATCTAAGGTAATGGCGAAAACCCTAGAGGAAGACCTTCAGTTTGTAGCGGAATGGAGCCAAAAATAGATGGTAACGTTCAACGCTGCCAAGACAAAGCTCGTTTCCTTTAATAATTACATGAAACCTTACCAACCACCAATAGCTATGGCTAAAGATAAATTACCTGAAAGTACTTCGTTCAAGCTCATTGGCTTAACGTTCACAGAAAACATGAGTTGGGACAGATACATTGAGAGCATTACCAGGACCGATACGAAGAAGGTAGGCCCTCTATACCATGCTAGAAAGTTACTCAAGCCTGAAAGTATCCTGTACCTCTACAAAGTCACCATTCGCCCATGTATAGAGTACTGCTGTTACATTTGGGCTGGTGCACCTGCTACTAGCTTCTCGCTCTTGGACAGGATTCAAAAGAGAGTCGCCAACCTGATAGGTCCCAAACTGTCATCTAAGCTTCAGCCTCTGTCCCATCGACGAAATGTTTCATACCTCTGCTTGTTTTTACAATTATTTTAATGGTGGATGCTCTGATTAACTACAAACCCTTGTACTCCCTCGACGAAAATACCCCCGACAAACCCGACAAGCAGCAAAGTCCCACCTCTACACAATTGAGATCCCTAGATGTAAAAAAGGCTTTCTACTCTAATAGCTTCTTCCCTAGAACTGCTAGACTTTGGAATTCTCTTCCGGTTTCCTGCTTCAAGAACTGTACTGACATGCAAAAGTTCAAGTGTAATGTGAACAGACACCTTGCTGCTAAACTTTCTACAGTACCACTGGACTTTAGGTCCCTGATAGAAGCCCCCTACATCAAATTGCAATGTTGGGATGAAAATGTAATGAAAAATAAAATTTAAAAAAATAGTGTTCGTTTAGTTAAGAGAATGGCTCGACGGGAACTTTTTCACGTTAGACTTGAAAAAGGCCATGTTATAGTCAGCTGGGAAGCAGCCTCGCAGTATTGTATGCCATAGACGGGCAGTTCTAGCAAAGAAACCTTGCTTATAACATTTACCTTTTGTTTAGGCACAGATGGATCATAAGAGACATTGTTGGTAGTTGTAGATAGACGAGTGTGTGCTGCAAATGAGGAGGTAGGGGGAGGTAACAATGCAGTGGAACACATACCATAAAATCAACGATAGGGATTGACTCATTTCGTCTCTTCAAAATTCGGACTGTGAGTAAAACGATCAGCTTACAAGTCCACCCTGTAACTCTTATACTACTAAAATGGAATTACATCTAGTACAATCTTAACCTAAAAAATAGAAAAACACGATTATCTAGTAACCGAAAATATACACTACAAATATTAACTCTTTGTTCTCCCTGAAACCAATGGTTATATTTTTACTATAGTAAAACGCTCTAACAAAAATCTTTAAAATCGCTTACCTCAATCTTGATAAACCTTTTATAACACAATTACTAAGTACGGCCGAAATCTAAATGATAAATGATGCACGACACTATATGACATAGACGTTAAAAATAACTAAATATCTACTCCAGGGAGTTATGCAACACATCAATATATGGATACGTGTGTATACACAGTCTTTTACGTGTACAAGATGCACGGGTATTACTATTTACAAATAATTAATATAACCTTCAGTAAAGTAATATCATTGCTAGTTAGTAGCAAATAACTCCAAAGGATTCCCAATCGCCCTCCATTTTTAAATAATTATTATCGCTGTCATAACAAATGACTGCATTTGATCATTATAAGTTTAGTAATGATATACATTCTGAGTTTGCAATTACTATTATTACGAAACGTTTAAAACTGGAAATAGCAAATTTAAATATACTAATAAATAAACAAAAATAAAATTAACAAATGGAATGGTAATAAAACGTTTTGGTAAAGCAAGGGGAAATAAATGACCACTATTAAACAAATTATGAGCCCCCTTTCCCCTTCTCTCTTTCTTCTCTCTTCCCCCTTCTTCCTTTTTTTTGTCTTTCCTTCTCCTCCATCTCCCTCCCCTTCCTTTTCTCCCATCGTCATTTGTCTCTTTCCCTCTTTTCCTTTTTTCCTTTATTTCTTACATCTCCCACTCCCCTTCCACCCCTTTAACCAATCCCTATGAGTCCAAAAAATGGTCAGTAGATGCGGGTGAATCTTAACCTTTTCGCAGAATGACATAAGAATACTAAGAGAAAAAAGATAATAAGAAAAGAATTAAAATAGACTAGCTTATACAGGTTTTAGACTGGCAGCGAGTATCAGGCAGACGGAGCAAACACTTGTTGACGATAACATGTATATCTGTTTTGACCTCCAAACTTAACTCTCAACCCCCAAACCTACCTACTCCATTCCCTAACCAACATAAAAATAAATAAATAACAATAAAATAAATAAAGAAATAAATTAATCCACACCCAATCAACCTTGTTCTCAGCACAGCTGAACATCACCCCCTGACCCTGTTGCTGAAAGTTGATTTTCGTTTTTGATTAAGAATTCCGCTTTCGAAAATAAGCGTTGTTGCCTGAAGAGGTCTCTAGTTACTGAATACTAGAAGATCGAAACATGCTCATGATTGTGTAGCAACAAATTACTGCTTATGTAAAGATAAATTGAAAGTGTAACGTGCTCTACTTCGGTATTAAGCACTCTTGTTATATTTCACTGGTTACCTTACCTGCGAAAATTGCAACCTCAAATTACACACACAAACACACACACACACACACACACACACACACACACACACATATATATATATATATATATATATATATATATATATATATATATATATATATATATATATTTAAATAAAATGGGTCAAGAAATTCCAACGAAAGAAAGACGTATATTTAAATAAGGGAGTAGTCACCAATAATGTGTATTTTTTAACATTATTTTATTATTCCGTGTCTTGTTTTTCATTGAGAATTATGTTTGGATCATTGTAATAATGTTTTTAAGTCATTAAAAACGATTTCAATGACTTAAAAACATTATTACAATGATCCAAAC
The DNA here is from genome assembly GCF_053919585.1 of Euprymna scolopes. Classification (NCBI taxonomy): domain Eukaryota; kingdom Metazoa; phylum Mollusca; class Cephalopoda; order Sepiida; family Sepiolidae; genus Euprymna; species Euprymna scolopes. The sequence goes on from NC_136507.1 coordinate 107,498,340, forward strand.
ATAATTCTCAATGAAAAACCAAGACGCGGAATAATAAAATAATGTTAAAAAATACACATTGTTGGTGACTACTCCCTTATTTAAATATATATATATATATATATATATATATATATATATATATATATATATATATATATATATATAGAATATTTATTACGACATTATATATATATATATATATATATTACAAGGTTGTACCATTGGTTTCATTACGCCGAATCAAAGAGTCATCGTAAAATCTTCAGCGACATTGAAAAAAAAAAAAAAAACCGGAAAAAGGCAAAGTGAACAAATGGAGAAAAAACCGGTTCAACGAACGTTTAAGACTTAGAGTTTCAAATTTTAAAAACATAACTTAATAATGGACGCCAATAGATTATTATTATAATGGAGATAGGAAGAAAGCGCGTGTGTGTGTAAGTGTATGAGTGTGTGTGTGTGTGTGTGAGAGAGATACAGAGAAAGAGAGGGAGAGAGAGGGAGTGAGTGCGTGTATGTGAGTGTATGTGTATGTATATGTGTGTGCACCCACGCGTGTGTATATATGTATGTTTAGCGGGGGTTGTTATCGAAAAACCTCTCTGAAAGGTAAATGCCCTGTTTAAACGAACACATAACCTCATATAAATAAAGGTATGACAATTTCTTTTTACATAGGCGTTACCACTTATCAAGACCGATAGGCCACTCAAGGATAAGGGTTAAAGAGTGTACAGCAGTCAAAAGGACAATATAGTAATCGATAGTAATGGAAGTTCGGTAAATCTGTTAACTCAAGAGGAACGGCTCATCAGAAACTTGTTCACATTGGACTTGAAGACAACCATATTATAGAATGCTGGAAAGCAGAAAAACGGAAGATAATTCCACAGGCGTGCAGTTCTAAGAAAGAAGCTTTGATCATGGAATCTATGTTTAGGTTTAGGCACAGATAAAGAGTTGATTGATAGTGTTTTCAGCTCGACGAGTGTTTCTTGTGAAAGTTTGGCGACCATAGATTGAAGCTCAGTCGAACACTTTCCATGAAAATAACGATAAAGCAGAGACAAACTCGCAACATCTCTTCTGTGAGATAGAGGTTGCAGCGAAGAGAAAAGGACATCTCCCACCAGGCCACGAAGTCTATTTTGAACCCTATCAAAGCAGGACAATTTTTTTCTAGCAGCTCCTGCCCATATGTGGCAACAGTATTTCATACTTGGACGTATCTGGCTCTTATATAGATAGAGAATTGCATCAGCAGTGAGATATCTACTGGATCGATAGAAGGACCCGACCATTTTTCCAGTGGCCTTGGCAACAGATTTGATGTACGTATTCCATTTAAGATCGGGAGTAAAGGTCAAGCCCAGAAGCCTGTCTAAACTTGAGGCCTCCCCAAGACGAGAGCCATTCATTTTAATTGATGCCAGATGGGGGATCAGAACGTTGATGATGTAAAGATAAAAGCTTGGTTTTAGATGCATTAAAAGTAACCAGCAACTCCTTTCCCCATTGTACAACGTGATCAAGATCAGAGGAGAGAGAATCGGAGAGAACTTGGTCGTTTACTGTCTTAGATATGCTACCATAGATGGTAGTGTCGCCAGCAAAAATGTCTACGAATGATGTATGGATATGATTTGGAAGATCATTAATGTAGATCAGGAAAAGAGTTGGGCCCAGGATGGACCCCTGAGGGACTCCAGCATTAATACTGTGAGCTTCTGATTTTTGCCCATCAACTACTACTCTTATGAACCTATCAGAAAGAAATGATTTAATAATTGAGAAGACATTTCCAGCTATACCATAGCTGGAGATCTTGTGAAGTAAACCTTTATGCCATACCCTATCAAAGGCTTTTGAAATGTCAAGAGCAATTGCTCTAGAAAGGTTTCCTCTGTCGAGAGATTCGCTAATCCTATAAGATATAACTGTAAGCACATCTGCTGTAGATCTAGCAGAACGGAAACCATATTTTGTGTCGCTAAGAAAGTTATTTTTGCTGAGATGGTTGATTACTTCTGTATTTAACACAGATTCCAGCAACTTACTCATGACGCACAGGAGACTTATTGGCCTGTACTGAAAGGGAGATGAACGATCGCCTGAATTGTTAAATACAGGGCATACTGATGAGATTTTCTAGGGTGATGGGAAGCAATTCTCCTTAAGACAACGTTTAAACAGTTTTGTAAGTATGGGCGCTAGTTCTGGTTGAAGTTTTTTGAGTACTATAATTGGAATACCGTCAGGGCTGGTTGCTTTACTGGAACCAAGGTTTTTGGTTAGCTTGGCAACATCACACACAGATATTTGTATATCACATTGCGTGTTTTCTGATACAGGAGGAAATATTGCCTTGGTCGCAAAGGGTAGAATTAGCTGCAAAGTTCTTGGCAAAGAGTTTGGCTTTGTCTGATGCTGACGATATTAACTCAGGTCCATTAATGATAGTTGGGATAGAGCACACGCTTCTGTTCATGATTCTGTTTGCTATTTGCCAAAACTGGTGGAACCAAGCCGTTGCTCAGCTACTTTGGACTTGATGGACTGAGCATATAACTCTCTTGCATTCTTTATTACTTTCTTACAATGGTTGCTGGCAGTCCTGAAAGCGGCTTTAGTTTCCATACATCTATTACATTGGAAGCAGTGGAAAAAGTGATTTCTGTGCGCAGTAGCAGCAGCACATTCTGGAGGATACCATGGCTGTCTTTTAGGTTTTTGCTGGAACTTTTTCGAGGGTATTAAATGGTCTATACCTACAATTAACCATTCCGTCAGGTCTGATACTATAGACGACACATCCTTTCTAAACATGGAACGCAGAGGAAGATCCGATATAAATGTACGGAAGCTATCCCAGTCAGCATTAGTGTATCGATATACAGTACAATGGAGAGGTACGTCTGAGGACTTATTACATTTCATTTTTATCTTAACTGATACAACAGAGTGGTTGGAAGATCCAAGAGGAGACAGAACGGAAACTGACCATAGTTCAGGCAAGTTGTGAGAAAAAGGTCTAGGAGACTCGCATACTGGCCGTCGTTGTCGGGCACACGGGTTGGTTCGTGAACAATCTGAGTGAGGTCATAAGCAATGGAGAAACCATGACAGAACCTCCCCTCATCATCGGTCTTGTTTGAGTGGGTCAACCTTTCCACATTATGAACATTGAAGTCTCCACATACATGAATGTTAGCTGAAGGATAAGCTGATAGAACTTGGTCAATTTTCTCAGATATGCTTTTAAAGATAGTAACTCCACTGTTATGGGGGCGAAGAGAGTAAATATAAAGGCGGTAGTGTGAGCTAGTGCAACCCGGAAGCACATATAGGGTAAGTTAGGATTTTCTCTGAAGATGTCTCTACCACACGGAAAGCCATCTTTAATATAGGCACATATTCCATGTCCATGGCGATCTTGGGGGTCAGATTTGGAAGTTAAGTTAGAGTACCCTTTAATTAGGAACTCATTTAGGGAAATAGTCTGTCCAATTCCGGTTTCGCTCAAAAATAAAATGTCTGATTTAGTCTCCTGTAATTGGGCTTCAACCCCTGGAACGTTAGAACGTAGACTCCTAATGTTGGAGAAGGAGACAGGGTAGTTGGGGTGTACGTTGGAAGTTTCAGATCCGAGTTTAATCGTGTATTTTTTATTGAAACTTGTCATGATGGAATTTTGGAGTTTGTGGACTAGGTCGTCAGACTTGCTTAAAGCAGGGCAGAGAGGGGAAACTAAGAGAGAAAAGTAACGAAGAATTTTTTTGTTGTAGAACATGATAAGGTAAAGCCGTAACAATTACCCATTAATATGGCATCGAGAGACCCCACCAGAAGCTACTGTATGGTCCAGAATCCATTCACCAAATGGCAATACAGCAGCCCCAGTACTTTGCATCTGTTGATAGGACAGCCTCCTTAGTGGTTAATACAAGGTTCGGGTCCCTGACTATCAGGCGGATAACGTCAGCCTAGATAAAACGTTGACCTCCAGGACCCTTACTAGTGACATGGGTACAAGGATAGACATAGAAACAGAAAATTTCCGCCATCTCTGTCGACTGTTCACGCAAAATACTGCCAACCTAGAATACAGCTTTTTCTTCTCCCTTTGTCAGAAAAATCACTCATTAAAAAAAAAAATGAGGATTGAGTGACAAATAAAGAGAAGCGAGAGTAACGGGAGCTGCCGACAACGCTTCCACAACGCGTTCTCTACTCTCCTTAAAAAAAAACAAAAAAACAAAACAAAACTATTGAGTATTGTACTTAATAAAAGTCCAACTGGCGTGTTTTTTAAAGGGAACGTATGGTGATAGAGTCACCTCTCACGAATTAACAATGAGTACAACTTCCTAATTTGTTCATGCAATCAACTTGGTAGATATAATAAACATTTATGACGAGAAAACGTTATCATTAAATAAAACAATCAGGAGATAAAAATATAAATTAAGTACTGAAACAGAATGTAGTTATTAATATTAGAAATTAAACATAAAAATTAAAATACACTTATCTCGAACACGCATTCGTCTCCAGAGGGCAAACTGATTTGAAAAGAGTTTTAGCTTTAGCAATATCAACGTTCAAAAATACTTTTTTTATTTATTTGTTTATTTTTTAATTAACTGTTAAAACAAAAACGTGATCGCTTTCTGAATTTTTGCTAGCGACGTTTTAAGAAATTGAGATATAAGAGAACAGCGAGGGGGTGGTCTTCTGAAATTCAACTAGTGCCGTTATAAGTAAATTCAACATAAAATGAAAAAACAAGAATTGAGGGGGGGGGGTCTGAAAGTAAAATAAAATGGTTGAGTATCCTTAAGATCAACTTGGTAGATATAATAAACATTTATGATGAGAAAACGCTATCATTAAATAAAACAATCAGTGAACGGCAATAAATACATAACGAAATAAAGCATGAATATATGAATTTAAATTTAATTTAAAATAAAATTAAATTAAAAATAAAATAAAAAGATAAAGATAAAATTTAAATAAATATAAAATAAATAAAACTTTAAAAGAATATATATATATATATATATATATATATATATATATTTAAATGGAATTGTAGAAGGCGGTACAATGCAGAAATAACGGAAAGACACAGGCTGAAGCAGGTGATAAATTTATTAATACAACTTATAAATACATGTCTACATATTCATATTTCATATACGCAGTATATTTCTATTTGCACAGTGGTTACCTGGGAAAGTCGGTCTGGTGGTATGTCCGTGTAATATGATATTTCGAGAAAGATCTATTCGTCAGATATTTACTTGACTTTGACAAACGTGTTGTTGTAAGCTTACAGGATTTAGCATACACTTTCGATTTGAAGTTCAATATCCTTTTTTCTTTTTTGCTGCATCAATATCCAGTTTCTCTTATTCTATGTATCTAAAATGATTTAAAAACTTTAAAAATCATTTAATTTAATTTCTATGTTTATTACCTTTAGAAAATTAGGTGCAAACCTTTCGTAATATTTGCTAATATTTTACCTCCGAGGAGATGTATAAACATCGAAAACTCATGGGTTAAGGAAATATATTTTACTATACTGTATTCTTTGTCTTGCATACAATAAAATTTCTATATTTGAAATTTAACTTTTTCAAATCACAAATTTTAAATTCCTAAATTATATATATATATATATATATATATATATATATATATATATATATATATATATATATATATATATATTAGGCACCGCCAAAACTGGGGGGGGGGCAGGTCAGTACTTTTTGACGGACCGTCTTTTTAAAAATCTACCAAAAATCAGGTAATTATCCGATCAATACGAAATTTTCAGCGATCATTAAGAGAAGAATGAACTTTATAACGGTGTACTTATTTTTTATAAACGATATTTATATATATATTTTTTTTGCTTACAACCCCCCCCCTTGTTTTGAAGTGGGAACAAATATGCTTAAAATAATCATCTGAAACTGAACAAAACATATTGTGTTGTTGTAAGGGGCAGAATTATAGATTAAAAAAAAATTGTTTGCATACCTTATTTTGACGTCTG
>NC_136507.1:107509391-107536891 GCF_053919585.1 Euprymna scolopes
TTTTCAGCCACCAGGTGTTTTCCATTTCTCTTAATTTTTTCTGGACTTCTGCCCTCACTTGTTTCAGCTTCATCTGGTTTGCTCAAGTCGGGTTGCTTAGCTTTGATTTTAATGCTTGGTTTCTTTCATTCATTACATCTCTAATAATTTCTTAGCCATTCTCATTGAACCAGTCCGCATTCCGCTTTTTGTGTAACCAAGTACCTCTGCCACAGCGGAGAATAAAGGCCTTCTTAGCAAGTCCCACATTTGTTCTGGTGAATCAGAATCATCGGTGGTTTGTTCTAATGCTGAGTTGATTGCAAGTTGTAGTCTATCTTGCCATTTTCTATCTCCGAGCTTTGATGTGTTTAGCCTTCTCTTGCGCTTCGTTGTCGCCCTGCTGTACACAGGTTTTATGGAGAACCTGAAGGCAGTCTTGATTAGGTAGTGGTTTGTTTGGCAATCTGGTCCTCGCATAGCTCTTGTGTTCTTGGCATTTTTGAGGTCCTTCCTTCTTGTGATTAGTAATGGTTATCCGAATGTTGGAAGTAAGTGTTCGTAATTGCCAGTTCAAACTCCGTGCACAAACAGATCAGGGGTTCTCCGTTTGAATTGGGATTTCCCTTTCCAAACTTTCCAAGAACAGGGCTCCATGTATTGTAGCCATAGCCCACTCTAGCATTGAAGTCACCAAGGAGAACTGGCTTATCCGCTGCAGGGACATTTGCTATGGTGTCTTTTAGCTGAGAGTAAAAGGCCCCCTTTTTCTCATCTGGGTAGGTCATTGTCGGCGCATAGACGTTGATGATGGTGATGTTACGGTTATGGGATGTGGTGATTCGCAGTGTCATTATTCTTTCAGAGACTCCTCTGGGTCTCTCTGCGAGTCCACTAGCTACGTCATTTCTGATCGCAAAAGCGACTCCAGCTCTTTTTAGTTGATCTACAGGACAGCCCTTCCAGAACTAGGTTCTTCTTGCTTCTCTCAGTTGTCCCTCTCCGCTGAGTCTTGTCTTCTGCAATACAGCTATGTCGATATTTTTATTTTCAAGCTCCAGATCTATAAGTGCTGTTCTTCCATGTGGTCTGTCACGCAAGTCCGTATCGAGCATGGTTCTGACGTTCCATGTAGCGATGTTCAAGTCTTGAGTGTTGTTATTTGTTCTGTTGTTACCGCTCGATTGGAGATCAACTGCCCGCGGCTTGACAGTCAGATGGTCTTTGGATAAGCTTTGTTTACCTCACCTTTTATAGAGGCGTCCCCTTCCAGGGCAAGCAGTGCTACCCCTGAACAGGGCTGCTTGGTCATCCGTGCAGCTGCCTCAGGGTATCGTCGCTCACTCGGTACACCTGCGACCTTCACACACGGCCGCCTATGCGCAGAGGTTGGACTAGTGGCTCCCAGCTCTCACGCCTGCCACCGTTATTCTCACTCCATCGCCACAGGACTTTCCACCTTGGCTCCTAACTTGCTTGCGCAGTTTAGGTGTAGTATCTGTTGCGCATCAGATAGATACCCTCTGAACCTCCAATGCTCATGTCAAGTGGAGCGAACCCGCGACGACTGGCAACAGAGGAGGCTGCAGCTTCTGGCCCAAAGTAATCTCGGTGAGGTTTACAGTCGCCCTATCGTGTCCGTTACTACGCCTTTTCTTTCTGGATAAGGTTCCATAGCCTTAAAAAAACTTCAAGGCAGCAGTAGGATTTGAAATCAGAGTTCCTATCTCTTAGCGTTTTGCTGTGATAAAGCCTACAAGGCAGTGGTGTTTGATTTTGGGGTTGATTCCCCTAGTCTTCGCCCAACCAAGGGGTTGGTAGTGTGCCAGGGTATGTCCACACATCGGTGGGCAATAACGCATTACCTCTGGAGTCCCCTACTACTCCGAGATCTCCTACAAGTTAGGCCTGGGGCCGCAAGACACCCAGTTACCATGTGTGGCTGCTCCCTTTTCACCGTGAGGTTAGCCAGCGGTGTTAGCTGAAAGCGAGAAGGCATGCAAGCATGAACTTCACACTAACTTGTACTTAACACACTAGACGCATCACATCCTCTCGGCGGACCAAGAAACCGAGCGTACACACAATCAGAAGAAACCAAATCTCATGAATAAGGAGGATTATGTAACACATCCCAAGCAAGTTGCTGCAATTTTTGTTTGTTCGGCCAAGGAGACATGCAAACTACCATTATCCTGATGGAATATTGTAGTCATACCAAACTCTGAGTCCCGTATAGGCTATAGGTCAAAATGTGTCGTCAAAATGTCTGCATTACTACAATTATAACTGATGTCGTTTAATAAAAATTATTGCAGAATATTTTTCTTTTCATTTAGAAACGTTCAATTCTACATCATAAATACGACAGCAAATAATTTCCTTTTAAAATCTATAATATAGAATATTATTGCTTACTACATAATCAAAAAGGATAGAAAATAATTTTTGAAATCTATAAGTGAACTTCTTACTCATAATTACTGTGAAGAAATTATAAAATTCATCATCATTGATCAACTGCTCTCCCAAAGTTGTTTGAATCCTCTAAACAAATCTTGTAAAATTTGCTAAAATTCTATTTGTTCGATGTTGTTGCGAAAATAAGTTTTGCAATGGAAGCCGCTACTTTTTGTCAAGTTTTGTGTGAACTGCTTTGTTCTTTAATATAATGCGTAACTTTGATTTTCATTTCTAAAATATATAACACGTATCCCATGGCCTATTCATAGAAGAGTCAATATTTTCATTTCTAAAATATATAACACGTATACCATGGCCTATTCATAGAAGAGTCAATATTTTCATTTCTAAAATATATAACACGTATACCATGGCCTATTCATAGAAGAGTCAATATTTTCATTTCTAAAATATATAACACGTATACCATGGCCTATTCATAGAAGAGTCAATATTTTCATTTCTAAAATATATAACACGTATACCATGGCCTATTCATAGAAGAGTCAATATTTTCATTTCTAAAATATATAACACGTATACCATGGCCTATTCATAGAAGAGTCAATATTTTCATTTCTAAAATATATAACACGTATACCATGGCCTATTCATAGAAGAGTCAATATTTTCATTTCTAAAATATATAACACGTATCCCATGGCCTATTCATAGAAGAGTCAATATTTTCATTTCTAAAATATATAACACGTATACCATGGCCTATTCATAGAAGAGTCAATATTTTCATTTCTAAAATATATAACACGTATACCATGGCCTATTCATAGAAGAGTCAATATTTTCATTTCTAAAATATATAACACGTATACCATGGCCTATTCATAGAAGAGTCAATATTTTCATTTCTAAAATATATAACACGTATACCATGGCCTATTCATAGAAGAGTCAATATTTTGATTTCTAAAATATATAACACGTATACCATGGCCTTTTCATAGAAGAGTCAATATTTTCATTTCTAAAATATATAACACGTATACCATGGCCTTTTCATAGAAGAGTCAATATTTTCATTTCTAAAATATATAACACGTATACCATGGCCTATTCATAGAAGAGTCAATATTTTCATTTCTAAAATATATAACACGTATACCATGGCCTATTCATAGAAGAGTCAATATTTTCATTTCTAAATTTATGAATTTCGTTTTAAAATCTATAATATAGGATAATTACTATAATAATAATAATACTTACTACATAATTACTATAATAATAATACTTACTACATAATTACTATAATAATAATAATAATAATTACTACATAATTACTATAATAATAATACTTACTACATAATTGATACAATAATAATAATACTTACTACATAATTGATACAATAATAATAATACTTACTACATAATTACTATAATAATAATAACACTTACTACATAATTACTATAATAATACTTATTACATTATTACTATAATAATAATACTTACTACATAATTACTATGATAATAATACTTACGGCATATTACTATAATAATAATAATACTTACTACATAATTACTATAATAAAAATAAAAATAATAATAATAATAATAATAATAATACTTACTACATAATTACTATAATAATAATACTTACTACAAAATTTCTATAATAATAATAATACTTACTACATAATTACTATAATAATAATAATTACTACATAATTACTGTAATAATAATACTTACTGCATAATTACTATAATAATAATAATACTTACTACACAATTAATATAATAATAATAATACTTACTACATAATTACTATAAGATTAATAATACTTACTACATAATTACTATAATAATAATACTTACTACATAATTAATAGAATAATAATAATACTTACTACATAATAACTATAATAATAATACTTACTACATAATTACTATAATAATAATACTTACTACATAATTACTATAATAATAATACTTACTACATAATTACTATAATAATAATACTTACTACAAAATTACTATAATAATAATACTTACTACATAATTAATATAATAATAATAATACTTACTACATAATTACTATATATAATAATAATACTTACTACATAATTACTATAATAATAATACTTACTACATAATTACTATAATAATAATACTTACTACATAATTACTATAATAATAATAATACTTACTACATAATTACTATAATAATAATAATACTTACTACATAATTACTATAATAATAATACTTACTACATAATTACTATAATAATAATACTTACTACATAATTACTATAATAATAATACTTACTACAAAATTACTATAATAATAATACTTACTACATAATTAATATAATAATAATAATACTTACTACATAATTACTATAATAATAATAATAATACTTACTACATAATTACTATAATAATACTTACTACATAATTACTATAATAATAATACTTACTACATAATTACTATAATAATAATACTTACTACAAAGTTACTATAATAATAATACTTACTACATAATTAATATAATAATAATAATACTTACTACATAATTACTATAATAATAATACTTACTACAAAATTACTATAATAATAATACTTACTACATAATTAATATAATAATAATACTTACTACATAATTACTGTAATAATAATAATACTTGCTACAAAATTACTATAATAATAATACTTACTACATAATTACTATAATAATAATATTTACTACAAAATTACTATAATAATAATACTTACTACATAATTAATATAATAATAATAATACTTACTACATAATTAATATAATAATAATAATACTTACTACATAATTACTGTAATAATAATAATACTTACTACATAATTACTATAATAATAATACTTACTACATAATTACTATAATAATAATACTTACTACATAATTACTATAATAATAATAATACTTACTACATAATTAATATAATAATAATAATACTTACTACATAATTACTATAATAATAATACTTACTACATAATTAATATAATAATAATAATACTTACTACATAATTAATATAATAATAATAATATTTACTACATAATTACTATAATAATAATAATACTTACTACAAAATTACTATAATAATAATAATACTTACTACATAATTAATATAATAATAATAATACTTACTACATAATTACTATAATAATAATACTTACTACAAAATTACTATAATAATAATACTTACTAAATAATTAATATAATAATAATACTTACTACAAAATTACTATAATAATAATACTTACTACATAATTAATATAATAATAATAATACTTACTACAAAATTACTATAATAATAATACTTACTACATAATTAATATAATAATAATAATACTTACTACATAATTACTATAATAATAATACTTACTACAAAATTACTATAATAATAATACTCACTACATAATTAATATAATAATAATACTTACTACAAAATTACTATAATAATAATACTTACTACATAATTAATATAATAATAATACTTACTACAAAATTACTATAATAATAATACTTACTACATAATTAATATAATAAAAATAATACTTACTACATAATTAATATAATAATAATAATACTTACTACATAATTACAATAATAATAATAATACTTACTACTTAATTACTATAATAATAATACTTACTACATAATTACTATAATACTAATACTTACTACATAATTACTATAATAATAATACTTACTACAAAATTACTATAATAATAATACTTACTACATAATTACTATAATAATAATAATACTTACTACATAATTACTATAATAATAATAATAGTTACTACATAATCACTATAATAATAATACTTACTACATAATTACTATAATAATAATACTTACTACATAATTACTATAATAATAATACTTACTGCATAATTACTATAATAATAATAATACTTACTACATAATTACTATAATAATAATACTTACTACAAAATTACTATAATAATAATACTTACTACATAATTAATATAATAATAATAATACTTACTACATAATTACTATAATAATAATACTTACTACAAAATTACTATACTAATAATACTTACTACATAATTAATATAATAATAATACTTACTACATAATTACTATAATAATACTTACTACATAATTACTATAATAATAATACTTACTACATAATTACTATAATAGTAATACTTACTACATAATTAATATAATAATAATAATACTTACTACATAATTAATATAATAATAATAATACTTACTACATAATTACTGTAATAATAATACTTACTACAAAATTACTATAATAATAATACTTACTACATAATTACTATAATAATCATACTTACTACATAATTACTATAATAATAATACTTACTACAAAATTACTATAATAATAATACTTACTACATAATTAATATAATAATAATACTTACTACATAATTACTATAATAGTAATAATACTTACTACATAATTACTATAATGATAATACTTACTACATAATTAATATAATAATAATAATACTTACTACATAATTAATATAATAATAATAATACTTACTACATAATTACTGTAATAATAATAATACTTACTACATAATTACTGTAATGATAATACTTACTACATAATTACTATAATAATAATACTTACTACAAAATTACTATAATAATAATACTTACTACATAATTACTGTAATAATAATAATACTTACTACATAATTACTGTTATAATAGTAATACTTACTACATAATTACTATATATAATAATAATAATAATAATAATAATAATAATACTTACTACAAAATTACAATAATAATACTTACTACATAATTACTGTAATGATAATAATACTAACTACATAATTACTGTAATAATAAAAATACTAACTAAATTATTACTGTAATAATAATAATAGTTACTACATAATTACTGTAATAATGATAATAATACTTACTGTAATGATAATAATACTTACTATATAATTAATATAATAATAATAATACTTACTACATAATTACTGTAATAATAATAATACTTACTACATAATTACTATAATAATAATACTTACTACAAAATTACTATAATAATAATACTTACTACATAATTATTGTAATGATAATAATACTTACTACATAATTACTGTAATAATAATACTTACTACATCATTACTGTAATAATAATAATACTTACTACATAATTACTATAATAATAATACTTACTATATAACTAATATAATAATATTACTTACTACATAATTAATATAATAATAATACTTACTACGTAATTACTGTAATAATAATAATACTTACTACATAATTACTATAATAATAATACTTACTACAAAATTGCTATAATAATAATACTTACCACATAATAACTATAATAATAATAATAATACTTACTACATAATTACTATAATAATAATAATACTTACTACATAATTACTATAAAAATAATAATACTACATAATTACTATAATAATAATTTTACTTACTACATAATTAATATAATAATATTACTTACTACATAATTACTATAATAATAATACTTACTACATAATTACTATACTACTAATAATAATAATACTTACTACATTATTACTATAATAGTAATAATAATAATACTTACTAAATAATTACTATAATAGTAATAATAATAATAATACTTACTACATAATTAATATAATAATACATCTACATAATTACTATAATAATAATAATACTTACTACATAATTACTATAATAATAATACTTATTACATAATTACTATAATAATAAAACTTACTACACAATTACTATAATAATACTTACTACATAATTACTATAATAATAATACTTACGACCTAATTACTATAATAATAATAATATTTACTACATAATTACTATAATAATAATAATAGTAATAATAATAATAATAATAATAATAGTTACCACATAATTACTATAATAATAATAATTCCTACATAATTACTATAATAATAATACTTACTACATAATTACTATAATAATAATAATTACTACATAATTACTATAATAATAATACTTACTACATAAATACTATAATAATAATATTTACTACATAATTACTATAATAATAATAATAGTAATAATAATAATAATAATAGTTACCACATAATTACTATAATAATAATAATAATTACTACATAATTACTATAATAATAATACTTACCACATAATTACTATAACAATAATATTTACTACATGATTACTATAATAATAATAATAATAATAATAATACTTACTACATAATTACTATAATAGTAATAATACTTACTACATAATTACTATAATAATAATAATAATAATAATAATAATACTTACAACATAATTAATATAATAATAATAATACTTACATATTTAATATAATAATAATAATAATACTTACGACAGAATTACTATAATAATGATATTTACTACATAATTACTAAAATAATAATAATAAAAATAATAAAAATAAAAATACTTACTACATAATTAATATAATAATACTTACTACATAATTAATATAATAATAATACTTACTACATAATTAATATAATAATAATACTTACTACATAATTAATATAATAATAATACTTACTACATAATTAATATAATAATAATACTTACTACATAATGAATATAATAATAATACTTACTACATAATTAATATAATAATTATACTTACTACATAATTAATATACTAATAATACTTACTACACAATTAATATAATAATAATAATACTTACTACATAATTACTATAATAATTATAATACTTACTACAAAATTACTATAATAATAATACTTACTACATAATAGCTATAGTAATAATACTTACTACATAATTACTATATTAATAATAATACTTACCACATAATTACTATAATAATAATACTTACTACATAATTACTATAATAATAATACTTACTACATAATTAATATAATAATAATACTTACTACAGAATAACTATATTAATAATACTTACTACATAATTACTATAATAATAATAATAATAATAATACTTACCACATACTTACTAATATAATAATAATACTTACTACATAATTAATATAATAATAATACTTACTACATAATTACTATAATAATAATACTTACTACATAATTACTATAATAATAATACTTACTATATAATTAATATAATAATAATACTTACTACATAATTACTATAATAATAATAATAAAACTTACAATATAATTACTATAATAATAATACTTACTACACAATTACTAGTATAATAATACTTACCACATAATTACTATAATAATAATACTTACCACATAATTACAATAATAATAATACTTACTACATAATTAATATAATAATAATAATACTTACTACATAATCACTATAATAATAATACTTACTACATAATTACTATAATAATAACACTTACTACATAATTACTATGATAATAATATTTACTACATAATTACTATAATAATAATATTTACTACATAATTTTACAATTATAATACTTACTACATAATTACTACAATATTAATACATACTACATAATTACTATAATAATAATAATTACTACATAATTACTATAATAATAATATTTACTACATAATTACTACAATATTAATTCTTACTACATAATTACTATAATAAGAACACTTACTACATAATTACTATAATAATAATATTTACTACATAATTACTATAATAATAATAATAATACTTACTACATAATTACTACAATATTAATACATACTACATAATTATTATAATAATAATAATAATTACTACATAATTACTATAATGCGTAAATTTTATCTTTAATGTTAAGCCTTTTTATCTCTGAAATGTACCCAGTGTCCTATTCACCGGAGAGTCAATATTTCGCTTTCTAAAGAAAGTATATAAGTTTTTCCTTTCAAGTTGTGTATTTGAACTTATTTTCAATCATTACACAAAATTTCAATTCCGCGGGATTAAATAAAGACAAAAATCTCCAGCTCCAAATCTTTTGAAATGCTTATGTGCAGATCTCAGCGTCTTCCTCGTACACTACGCATTTCTTAAAATTTGTGGTGAACATTTTTGCCTTTTATGGAAATAAAAAATTACATGTATATCGAATCTTACGATCTTCCGTTTTACAAGTGCTTCAAAATTAAAATATGTTATTATTTATTCCCGCGTTCGATAGAAACATTCCCGAGTTCGACAAGATATTCATGAAGAAGATCTGAGGTTTCATCGACCGAAACGTTGTGAAAATCACACTCAAGATGGGAATAGTAGTCCGATGAAAAATAATACAAATAACCAATCCTCATCTAAAAAATTCAGAAACGCCAAAAGAGGTTAGATCTCATAGAAAGTTAAGAGGTCGAGTCGGTTTTGTGTATGCGACCTGATATTTTATTATTGCCTTAAGCGTTTAAGATGAAGATAATGGCGAGATATTTTATTATGGCCTTAAGCGTTTATGATGAGAATAACGGCGAGATATTTTATTATTGCCTTAAGCGTTTATGATTAAAATAATGGCGAGATATTTTATTATTGCCTTAAGCGTTTATGATGAAAATAATGGCGAGATATTTTATTATTGCCTTAAGCGTTTATGATGAAAACAATGGCTAGATATTTTATTATTGCCTTAAGCGTTTATCATGCAAATAATGGCGAGATATTTTATTATAGCCTTAAGCGTTTATGGTGAAAATGATGGCGAGATTTTTTATTATTTCCTAAAGCGTTTATGATGAAAATAATGGCGAGATATTTTATTCTTGCCTTAAGCGTTTATAATGAAAGTAATGGCGAGATATTTTATTATTGCCTTAAGCGTTTATGATGAGAATAATGGCGAGATATTTTATTCTTGCCTTAAGCGTTTATGATTAAAATAATGGCGAGATATTTTATTATTGCCTTAAGCGTTTATGATGAAAATAATGGCGAGATATTTTATTATTGCCTTAAGTGTTTATGATAAAACTAATGACGAGATATTTTATTATTGCCTTAAGCGTTTATGATGAAAACAATGGCTATATATTTTATTATTGCTTTAAGCGTTTATCATGCAAATAATGGCGAGATATTTTATTATTGCCTTAAGCGTTTATGATGAAAATGATGGCGATATATTTTATTATTTCCTAAAGCGTTTATGATGAAAATAATGGCGAGATATTTTATTATTGCCTTAAGCGTTTATGATGAAAATAATGGCGAGATATTTTATTATTGCCTTAAGCGTTTATGATGAAAATAATGGCGAGATATTTTATTATGGTCTTAAGCGTTTATGATGAGAATAATTGCGAGATATTTTATTATTGCCTTAAGCGTTTATGATTAACATAATGGCGAGATATTTTATTATTGCCTTAAGCGTTTATGATGTAAATAATGGCGAGATATTTTATTATTGCCTTAAGCGTTTATGATGAAAATAATGGCGAGATATTTTATTATTGCCTTAAGCGTTTATAATGAAAGTAATGGCGAGATATTTTATTATTGCCTTAAGCGTTCATGATGAGAATAATGGCGAGATATTTTATTATTGCCTTAAGCGTTTATGATTAAAATAATGGCGAGATATTTTATTATTGCCTTAAGCGTTTATGATGAAAATAATGGCGAGATATTTTATTATTGCCTTAAGCGTTTATGATGAAAACAATGGCTAGATATTTTATTATTGCCTTAAGCGTTTATCATGCAAATAATGGCGAGCTTTTTTTTTTTATAGCCTTAAGCGTTTATGGTGAAAATGATGGCGAGATGTTTTATTATTTCCTAAAGCGTTTATGATGTAAATAATGGCGAGATATTTTATTATTGCCTTAAGCGTTTATGATGAAAATAATGGCGAGATATTTTATTATTGCCTTAAGCGTTTATAATGAAAGTAATGGCGAGATATTTTATTATTGCCTTAAGCGTTCATGATGAGAATAATGGCGAGATATTTTATTATTGCCTTAAGCGTTTATGATTAAAATAATGGCGAGATATTTTATTATTGCCTTAAGCGTTTATGATGAAAATAATGGCGAGATATTTTATTATTGCCTTAAGCGTTTATAATAAAAATAATGACGAGATATTTTATTATTGCCTTAAGCGTTTATCATGCAAATAATGGCGAGATATTTTATTATTGCCTTAAGCGTTTATGATGAAAATGATGGCGAGATGTTTTATTATTTCCTAAAGCGTTTATGATGAAAATAATGGCGAGATATTTTATTATTGCCTTAAGCGTTTCTGATGAAAATAATGAGGAGATATTTTATTATTGCCTTAAGCGTTTATGATGAAAATAATGGCGAGATATTTTATTATTGCCTTAAGCGTTTATGATGACAATAATAGTGAGATATTCTATTATTGCCTTAAGCGTTTACGATGACAATAATAGAGAGATATTCTATTATTGCCTACAGCGTTTATGATGAACATAATGGCGAGATATTGTATTATTGCCTTAAGCGTTTATGATAAAATAATTGCGATATATTTTATTATTGCCTTAAGCGTTTATGATGAAAATAATGCCGAGATATTTTATTATTGACTTAAGCGTTTATGATTAAAGTAATGGCGAGATATTTTATTATTGCCTTATACGTTTATGATAACAATAATGGCGAGATATTTTATTCTTGCCTTAAGCGTTTATGATGAAAATAATGGCGAGATATTTTATTATTTCCTTAAGTGGTTATGCGGAAAATAATGGCGAGATGTTTTATTCTTGGCGTAGGAATTTATGATTAAAATAATGGCGAGATATTTTATTATTGCATTAAGCGTTTATGAAGAAAATAATGGCGAGATATTTGATTATTGCCTTAAGCGGTTATGAGGAAAAATGCCGAGATATTTTATTATTGCCTTAAGCGGTTATGAGGAAAATAATGGCGAGATGTTTTATTCTTGCCTTAGGCATTTATGATGAAAATAATGGCGAGATGTTTTATTCTTGCCTAAAGCGTTTATGATGAAAATAAGTGGGAGATATTTTATTCTTGCCTTAAGCCTTTATGATTAAAATAATGGGGAGATATTTTATTATTGCCTTAAGTGTTTATGATTAAAATAATGGCGAGATGTTTTATTCTTGCCTTAAGCGTTTATGAGTAAAATAATGGCGAGATATTTTATTATTGCCTATAGCCTTTATGATGAAAATAATGGCGAGATATTTTATTATTGCCTTTTGCATTTATTAATAAAATAATGGCGAGATATTTTATTATTGCCTTAGGCATTTTTGATTAAAATAATGGCGAAATATTTTATTATTGCCTTAAGCGTTTATAATGAAAATAATGGCGAGATGTTTTATTCTGGCCTTAGGACTTTCTGATGAAAATAATGGCGAGATATTTTATTATTGCCTTAAGCGGTGATGATGCAAAATAATGGCGATATATTTTATTATTGCCTTAGCGGTTATGAGGAAAATAATGGCGAGATATTATATTCTTGCCTAAGTCATTTATGATGAAAATAATGGCGAGAAATTATATTATTTCCTTAAGCGTGTATGGTGAAAACAATGCCGAGATATTTTATTATTGCTTTTAGCGTTTATGATGAAAATAATGGCGAGATATTTTATTATTGCCTAAAGCGTTTATGATGAAAATAATGGCGAGATATTTTATTATTGCCTAAAGCGTTTATGATGAAAATAATGGCGAGATATTTTATTATTGCCTTATGCGTTTATGATGAAAATAATGGCGAGATATTTTATTATTGCCTTAAGCGTTTATGATGAAAATAATGGCGAGATATTTTATTATTGCCTAAAGCGTTTATGATGAAAATAATGGCGAGATATTTTATTATTGCCTTAAGCGTTTATGATGAAAATAATGGCGAGATATTTTATTATTGCCTTATGCGTTTATGATGAAAATAATGGCGAGATATTTTATTATTGCCTTAAGCGTTTATGATGAAAATAATGGCGAGATATTTTATTATTGCCTTAAGCGTTTATGATGAAAACAATGCCGAGATATTTTATTATTGCTTTTAGCGTTTATGATGAAAATAATGGCGAGATATTTTATTATTGCCTAAAGCGTTTATGATGACAATAATGGCGAGATATTTTATTATTGCCTTAAGCGTTTATGATTAAAATAATGGTGAGATGTTTTATTATTGCCTTAAGCGTTTATGATTAAAATAATGGTGAGATATTTTATTATTGCCTAAATCGTTTATGATTAAAATAATGGCGAGATGTTTTATTCTTGCCTTAAGCGTTTATGATTAAAATAATGGTGAGATATTTTATTCTTGCCTTAAGTTTTATGAGGAAAATAATGGGGAGATATTTTATTACTGCATTTGGCGTTTTTTATTAAAATAATGGCTAAATATTTTATTATTGCCCTAAGCGTTTATGATGAAAATAATGGCGGGATGTTTTATTCTTGCCTTAGGCATTTTTGATGAAAATAATGGCGAGATATTTTATTATTGCCTTAAGCGGTTATGATGATAAATAATGGCGATATATTTTATTATTGCCTTAAGCGGTTATTAGGAAAATAATGGCGAGATGTTATATTTTTACCTTAGGCATTTATGATAAAAATAATGGCGAGATATTTTATTATTGCCTTAAGCATTTATGATTAAAATAATGGCGAGATATATTATTATTGCCTTAAGCGTTTATGATGAAAACAATGGCGAGATATTTTATTATTGCCTTAAGCTGCTATGATGAAAAATAATGGCGATATATTTTATTATTGCCTTAAGCGGTTATGAGGACAATAATGGCGAGATGTTTTATTCTTTCCTTAAGCGTTTATGATGAAAATAATGGCGAGATATTTTATTATTGCCTTAAGCATTTATGATTAAAATAATGGCGAGATATATTATTATTGCCTTAAGCGTTTATGATAAAAAAAATGGCGAGATATTTTAATTTTGCGTTAAGCGTTTATGATGAAAATAATGGCGAGATATTTGATTATAGCCTTAAGCGGTTATGAGGAAAAATGCCGAGATATTTTATTATTGCCTTAAGCGGTTATGAGGAAAATAATGGCGAGATGTTTTATTCTTGCCTTAGGCATTTATGATGAAAATAATGGCGAGATGTTTTATTCTTGCCTAAAGCGTTTATGATGAAAATAATGGGGAGATATTTTATTCTTGCCTTAAGCCTTTATGATTAAAATAATGGGGAGATATTTTATTATTGCCTTAAGCGTTTATGATTAAAATAATGGCGAGATCTTTTATTCTTGCCTTAAGCGTTTATGAGTAAAATAATGGCGAGATATTTTATTATTGCCTTAAGCCTTTATGATGAAAATAATGGCGAGATATTTTATTATTGCCTTTTGCATTTATTAATAAAATAATGGCGAGATATTTTATTATTGCCTTAGGCATTTTTGATTAAAATAATGTCGAAATATTTTATTATTGCCTTAAGCGTTTATAATGAAAATAATGGCGAGATGTTTTATTCTGGCCTTAGGACTTTCTGATGAAAATAATGGCGAGATATTTTATTATTGCCTTAAGCGGTGATGATGCAAAATAATGGCGATATATTTTATTATTGCCTTAGCGGTTATGAGGAAAATAATGGCGAGATGTTATATTCTTGCTTAAGTCATTTATGATGAAAATAATGGCGAGATATTTTATTATTGCCTTAAGCGTTTATGGTGAAAACAATGCCGAGATATTTTATTATTGCTTTTAGCGTTTATGATGAAAATAATGGCGAGATATTTTATTATTGCCTAAAGCGTTTATGATGACAATAATAGAGAGATATTTTATTATTGCCTTAAGCGTTTATGATGAAAATAATGGCGAGATATTTTATTATTGCCTTATGCGTTTATGATGAAAATAATGGCGAGATATTTTATTATTGCCTTAAGCGTTTATGATGAAAATAATGGCGAGATATTTTATTATTGCCTTAAGCGTTTATGATGAAAACAATGCCGAGATATTTTATTATTGCTTTTAGCGTTTATGATGAAAATAATGGCGAGATATTTTATTATTGCCTTAAGCGTTTATGATGAAAATAATGGCGAGATATTTTATTATTGCCTTAAGCGGTGATGATGAAAAATAATGGCGATATATTTTATTATTGCCTTAGCGGTTATGAGGAAAATAATGGCGAGATGTTATATTCTTGCTTAAGTCATTTATGATGAAAATAATGGCGAGATATTTTATTATTGCCTTAAGCGTTTATGGTGAAAACAATGCCGAGATATTTTATTATTGCTTTTAGCGTTTATGATGAAAATAATGGCGAGATATTTTATTATTGCCTAAAGCGTTTATGATGACAATAATAGAGAGATATTTTATTATTGCCTTAAGCGTTTATGATGAAAATAATGGCGAGATATTTTATTATTGCCTTATGCGTTTATGATGAAAATAATGGCGAGATATTTTATTATTGCCTTAAGCGTTTATGATGAAAATAATGGCGAGATATTTTATTATTGCCTTAAGCGTTTATGATGAAAATAATGGCGAGATATTTTATTATTGCCTTAAGCGGTGATGATGAAAAATAATGGCGATATATTTTATTATTGCCTTAGCGGTTATGAGGAAAATAATGGCGAGATGTTATATTCTTGCCTAAGTCATTTATGATGAAAATAATGGCGAGATATTTAATTATTGCCTTAAGCGTTTATGATGAAAACAATGCCGAGATATTTTATTATTGCTTTTAGCGTTTATGATGAAAATAATGGCGAGATATTTTATTATTACTTTAAACGTTTATGATGAAAATAATGGCGAGATATTTTATTATTGCCTTAAGCGTTTATGATGAAAATAATGGCGAGATATTTTATTATTGCCTTATGCGTTTATGATGAAAATAATGGCGAGATATTTTATTATTGCCTTAAGCGTTTATGATGAAAATAATGGCGAGATATTTTATTATTGCCTTAAGCGTTTATGATGAAAACAATGGCGAGATATTTTATTATTGCTTTTAGCGTTTATGATGAAAATAATGGCGAGATATTTTATTATTGCCTTAATCGTTTATGATTAAAATAATGGCGAGATGTTTTATTCTTTCCTTAAGCGTTTATGATTAAAATAATGGTGAGATATTTTATTCTTGCCTTAAGTTTTATGAGGAAAATAATGGGGAGATATTTTATTATTGCATTTGGCGTTTTTTATTAAAATAATGGCTAAATATTTAATTATTGCCCTAAGCGTTTATGATGAAAATAATGGCGTGATGTTTTATTCTTGCCTTAGGCATTTTTGATGACAAAAAATGGCGAGATATTTTATTATTGCCTTAAGCGGTTATTAGGAAAATAATGGCGAGATGTTATATTTTTACCTTAGGCATTTATGATAAAAATAATGGCGAGATATTTTATTATTGCCTTAAGCATTTATGATTAAAATAATGGAGATATATTATTATTGCCTTAAGCGTTTATGATGAAAACAATGGCGAGATATTTTATTATTGCCTTAAGCTGCTATGATGAAAAATAATGGCGATATATTTTATTATTGCCTTAAGCGGTTATGAGGACAATAATGGCGAGATGTTTTATTCTTTCCTTAAGCGTTTATGATGAAAATAATGGCGAGATATTTTATTATTGCCTTAAGCATTTATGATTAAAATAATGGCGAGATATATTATTATTGCCTTAAGCGTTTATGATAAAAATAATGGCGAGATATTTTAATTTTGCGTTAAGCGTTTATGATGCAAATAATGGCGAGATATTCTATACTTGCTTTAGGCATTTATTATTAAAATAATGGCGATATATTTTATTATTACTTTAATCGTTTATGATGAAAATAATGGCGAGATATTTTATTATTGCCTTAAGCGTTTATGATGAAAATAATGGCGAGATATTTTATTATTGCCTTAAGCGTTTATGATGAAAATAATGGAGAGATATTTTATTATTACTTTAAGCGTTTATGATGAAAATAATGGCGAGATATTTTGCTATTACTTTAAGCGTTTATGATGAAAATAATGGCGAGATTTTTTATTATTACTTTAAGCGTTTATGATGAAAATAATGGCGAGATATTTTATTATTACTTTAAGCGTTTATGATGAAAATCATGGCGAGATATTTTATTCTTGCCTTAAGCGTTTATGATGAAAATAATGGCGAGATATTTTATTCTTGCCTTAAGCGTTTACGATTAAAATAATGGCGAGATATTTTATTCTTGCCTTAAGCGTTTACGAAGAAAATAATGGAGAGATATTTTATTATTGCCTTAAGCGTTTATGATGAAAATAATGGCGAGATATTTTATTATTGCCTTAAGCGTTTATGATGAAAATAATGGTGAGATATTTTATTCTTGCCTTAAGCGTTTATTATGAAAATCATGGCGAGATATTCTATACTTGCTTTAGGCATTTATTATTAAAATAATGGCGAGATATTTTATTCTTGCCTTAAGCGTTTATGATGAAAATAATTGCGAGATATTTTATTCTTGCCTTAAGCGTTTACGATGAAAATAATGGCGAGATATTTTATTATTGCCTTAAGCGTTTATGATGAAAATAATGGCGAGATATTTTATTATTGCCTTAAGCGTTTATGATGAAAATAATGGTGAGATATTTTATTCTTGCCTTAAGCGTTTATTATGAAAATCATGGCGAGATATTCTATACTTGCTTTGGGCATTTATTATTAAAATAATGGCGAGATATTTTATTATTGCCTTAAGCGTTTATGATGAAAATAATTGCGAGATATTTTATTATTTCCTTAAGTGTTTATGATGAAAATAATGGCGAGATATTTTATTATTGCCTTAAGCGTTTATGATGAAAATAATGGCGAGATATTTTATTATTGCCTTAAGCGTTTATGATGAAAATAATGGCGAGATATTTTATTATTGCCTTAAGCGTTTATGATGAAAATAATGGTGAGATATTTTTTTCTTGCCTTAAGCGTTTATTATGAAAATCATGGCGAGATATTTTATTATTGCCTTAAGCGTTTACGATGAAAATAATGGAGAGATATTTTATTCTTGCCTTAAGCGTTTACGATGAAAATAATTGCGAGATATTTTATTATTGCCTTAAGCGTTTATGATGAAAATAATGGCGAGATATTTTATTATTGCCTTAAGCGTTTACGATGAAAATCATGGCGAGATATTCTATACTTGCTTTAGGCATTTATTATTAAAATAATGGCGAGATATTTTATTCTTGCCTTAAGCGTTTATGATGAAAATAATGGCGAGATATTTTATTATTGCCTTAAGCGTTTACGATGAAAATAATGGCGAGATATTTTATTATTGCCTTAAGCGTTTATGATGAAAATAATGGCGAGATATTTTATTATTGCCTTAAGCGTTTATGATGAAAATAATGGTGAGATATTTTATTCTTGCCTTAAGCGTTTATTATGAAAATCATGGCGAGATATTCTATACTTGCTTTAGGCATTTATTATTAAAATAATGGCGAGATATTTTATTCTTGCCTTAAGCGTTTATGATGAAAATAATTGCGAGATATTTTATTCTTGCCTTAAGCGTTTACGATGAAAATAATGGCGAGATATTTTATTATTGCCTTAAGCGTTTATGATGAAAATAATGGCGAGATATTTTATTATTGCCTTAAGCGTTTATGATGAAAATAATGGTGAGATATTTTATTCTTGCCTTAAGCGTTTATTATGAAAATCATGGCGAGATATTCTATACTTGCTTTGGGCATTTATTATTAAAATAATGGCGAGATATTTTATTATTGCCTTAAGCGTTTATGATGAAAATAATTGCGAGATATTTTATTTTTTCCTTAAGTGTTTATGATGAAAATAATTGCGAGATATTTTATTATTGCCTTAAGCGTTTATGATGAAAATAATGGCGAGATATTTTATTATTGCCTTAAGCGTTTATGATGAAAATAATGGCGAGATATTTTATTATTGCCTTAAGCGTTTATGATGAAAATAATGGTGAGATATTTTTTTCTTGCCTTAAGCGTTTATTATGAAAATCATGGCGAGATATTTTATTATTGCCTTAAGCGTTTACGATGAAAATAATGGAGAGATATTTTATTCTTGCCTTAAGCGTTTACGATGAAAATAATGGCGAGATATTTTATTATTGCCTTAAGCGTTTATGATGAAAATAATGGCGAGATATTTTATTATTGCCTTAAGCGTTTACGATGAAAATCATGGCGAGATATTCTATACTTGCTTTAGGCATTTATTATTAAAATAATGGCGAGATATTTTATTATTGCCTTAAGCGTTTATGATGAAAATAATGGCGAGATATTTTATTATTGCCTTAAGCGTTTACGATGAAAATAATGGCGAGATATTTTATTATTGCCTTAAGCGTTTATGATGAAAATAATGGCGAGATATTTTATTATTGCCTTAAGCGTTTACGATGAAAATAATGGCGAGATATTCTATACTTGCTTTAGGCATTTATTATAAAAATAATAGCGATATATTTTATTATTACTTTAAGCGTTTACGATGAAAATAATGGCGAGATATTTTATTATTACTTTAAGCGTTTACGATGAAAATAATGGCGAGATATTTTATTATTACTTTAAACGTTTATGATGAAAATATTGGCGAGATATTTTATTATTACTTTAAGCGTTTACGATGAAAATAATGGCGAGATATTTTATTATTGCCTTAAGCGTTTATGATGAAAATAATCGCGAGATATGTTATTATTGCCTTAAGCGGATATGATGAAAATAATGGCGATATACTTTATTCTTTCCTTAAGCATTTATGATGAAAATAATGGCGAGATATTCTATTCTTGCCTTAGGCATTTATGATTAAAATAATAGCGATATATTTTATTCTTGCCTTATGCGGTTATGATGAAAATAATGGCGAGATATTTTATTATTTCCTTAATCGTTTATGATGAAAATAATGTCGTGATATTTTATTATTGCCTTAAGCGTTTATGATGAAAATAATGGCTAGATATTTTATTATTGTCTCCATCTTCCTGCTGATCGAGATGCAACTGTGACACGCTCATGTCCCTATTACTTCTTTAAATTCCATTTGAACCCAAAACAAGGCACTGTGCCACAGTGTCACTTTGATGTAGGGGTCTACTATCGGGGGCATGTTTTGCAGGGATACTATGTAGGGAGTTGAGCAGAGAGATGTCTATTCACATTACTCTTGAACTTCTGCATGTCACTACAATTGGAAAAGCATAAAACCCAGATTCTAGCAGTTCAGGAGAAGAAACTATTAGAGTAGAAGGCTTTCTTACATCTAGGGATCTCTACTGTATAGAGGTGGGATTTTGCTGCTTGTCAGGTTTGTCGTAGCCATTTATGTCGAGGGGGGTACAAGAGCTTGTATTTCGTCAGAGCATCCACTATTAAAATACTTGTAGAACAGACAGAAGAATTCAACATTTCGTGGATGGGACAGAGGCCGAAGCTTAGATGACAGTCCTGGATCAATCAGGTTGGTGACTCTCTTATGAACCCTGTCCAGGAGCGAGAGGCTAGTAGCAGATGCACAAGTCCAAATATGACAACAACACTCCATACATGAGCGGATGGTGGCCTTGTAAAGTTACAAAATACTTGCAGGCGTTAGTAGCTTTCTAGCAGGGTAGAGAGAACTCATCTTCCGTGCAGCGACCTTGGCAATGCTCTCAATGTAATTGTTCCAACTTATGTTCCCTGTGAACGTTAAGCCGAAGCGTTTGAAAGAATAATTTCAGGTAATGTATCTTCAGCCATAGATATTGGTGACTGAGGTTTATTGTAGTTATTGAAAAAAAAAACAAGCTTAGTTTTGGCAGCATTGAATATGACCATACATTTTTGTCCTACGATAGATTGAAAGTCTTCCTCTAGTGTTTCTGCCATTTCCTTAGATATGTGTTCATTTTTTCCCCCTCGTGCCTGTTATAGAGCGTGGTGTCATCAGCAAATATACCCATCTCAAAGACAATTTTATCAGGGAGTGCATTTATGAATTTTAGGAACAATAAAGGTCCAAGGATAAACCCCTGGTACACACGCATTTATATTATATTGTTTAGATGTATGACTGTCGAGGACAACCTGGATTCTTCTCTTATTTAAGAAGGATTTAATTATTTTAAGTATTCGTCCAGTGATACCGTATGATATGATTTTCCTGAGAAGACCATCGTCCTATACCCTGGCAAAAGTTTTAGATATATCTAGGGCTACCGCTCCCTGTTTTGTCTAGTGTATGTTATATACTTTCAGAGATTACAGTTAGGATATCCTGTAATCCTGAAAATACTACTGACAAAACTCCTTTCACTAACACCGTAATTCACAGCAACAAATCGCTTTATATTTTTCTCAGCTCTTAAACACTCAATTTACTGTCTTCCCCAATTCGTCTCTCTTCGAGCAGCTGCTTACCTCTTATGCAAATTAACGCCACATATAAAACACTTTCGCTACAAACATGTTTTTCAATTTTTATTTCCACGATACCCGCAATCGACATACTAAAAAGATACGTTGTCGCTTATGTGAGTAGTTTCTTCTATTACACTTCCCTGAATCTGGTAAATGGATAGAGATCTTTTCTAATCTGAAATCGGTTTTGAGCACGTATCAATCAACATGGTACAACTTTTTGACCATTTGATCATTTAATAATTTGGTATTTGTGCAGAATTTGAACCCGACGTAACTAATCGTCCGTTCGGCTTTTCTCAGAATATGACGTAATGTGCGCGGGTTTGACTGTAATCTGACGTAACACACTGTTCAATACGCGGCAAAGGAAAATATTGGAAAAAATCAACGGTACCAGCTGACAGCTTCTCAACAGTTATCTTTTCGGGTTTATGTGGAGACAGAAATTTAGTAATGATCCTTTTTTTTCTCTATATTGAACAATATATTGAGAAGCTACCTGGCTGGCGAAGTTTCTTACACATCCGCTGTCTCTTCTTACGACACTTTGACGTCGCCTGATGCGGCCGTAGAAAAGTCTACCTAATTCTAAAGGAATATCCCGGCTGTCTTTATTTAAAAAAAAATCAGTTGCCCAGCTCCACCTTACATGAAAAAAGGTTAATGAAAAAAAAAAGTTTACTTTACCTTTGTTAGGAAAATAAAGAAAAAAAAAATTAAAAAATGAAAAACATAAAATGTGCTTTTAAAAAAAACAACAACTTTTGTTAAAAAACTCTGAAAAACACAAAACTTGGTTTTCTTCTTATTTTTTTTCAAATATTTTTGTCAAACAATGTTTGAAAAAAAATACAACTTTTTAATTTTTTATTTAAAACAATTTTCACAAGAATAAAACAGGAACTGTTACAGTAAGTTGTTTCATTTTTATCATTTTTTCCAGTGATTTTATTATATTTAAATGTTTTCGTCAGTATTTTTCTTGAGTAACATTGTCACACTTTGATAATCGGCAACGCTCGGCGAAAGCCGGCGGCTGACGTCATGTTCCGAGCAAAGCCAAACAGCCAGTTAGTTACGTCGTTCACATTCTGCACAAGTACCGATAATTCTGCTTTTGCGATTAGTTTTCTCAGGTTCTTTGTAGAATCAAATACTCCCACAAGGATTTTGTAGCTGAACCAATTTAATGCAAATGATATTTCTAATGCGGCAGCATCGTAATTCTCGCTTCCTTTATTTTATCCTTTAGTTCTTCTGACAAAGGGGAAATAATTTCTGTTTTTTGGGTCGAAATCTACCCCTCTTACACTTGTTGTTGGCTCGTTTTTTACCTTGAAATAGTATTGCTTTGCCTTCTTACATTAAATAGTTTCAAGCCTTGTCTAGAGCGATTTCGATTAAAGAAAAAACTCGACCGATATAAATTCTCCGAGCGATTTATGGACGCATATACGAACACTGTAACCGAAACACACACCTGGCAAACACAGGTGAGTCAGACATGATTCAGAATTGACAGACGGATTCAATGAACGCGACATTACTTTGCAGGTGTTGGGGGGTTGGATTCGATTGTTATTTTTAAAGTAATAAATTTGCTGAGCGCACCTGCATGGCATATCATGCTTGTTATTTATTAATTAATAGTAGTAGTATTAGTGGCAGGAGGAGGAGGAGGGAGAGTTTTTGCTATTATTTTCTGTTTTTATTGTTAAAGGATATTGTGGAACTAAAAAGTCGTTTCTGTATCTTTCAGATGACCTTTGATATTTCTTATTATTTGGATTCTTCGGACTACTGTCCTCATCTCACGTTTGAGTCGAGGTAACCTGCGATCTTCTTCAAGTTTATCTTGTCGAAATCGGGAATCTTTCTGTCGGACTGGGAAATCTGCACGGAATTTCGAACGCTGAAGATTCAGTCCTCAGTATGTGCAAAACTCAAAATGCTATTGCGAATTAATTGGGACTTCTATCCAGTCATCGCTGACAGAACAAGAACATGCAACTTCCGTGGTAAATAAAGATTTGTGTTCAGAAAAAGCCGTTTTGGAGACAAGTGAATGCTCATTATAAGACAGTATTTCATTCTGCTTGTCATCCGTGGATTCTTTTAATCCTGTCGTAGTCCTAATCCTAGTCCTGGTCCTGGTACTGCTTATACCTTGGACAGGTTCAACAGGTTTCCTCCGAATGAGGAAGTTTCAAAAGCATTATTAAATTCACCAGCAGTCAAAAATCGTAAGCAAATCCCGTGCAGACGAAGTAATATTTTTAAATAACGTCAGTTTCGTATTTTTATCATTGCGTTTGCTACTAACCAGGGTCAACGTTTCTTAACCTTGTTTATCTCATGAGAACCAGTTTGTTAACGTGATTATATCTATGATATGCCACGCTTTATGAAAAAAAAAAGCCGGTTTAGATGGATCTAAGCGACAGAGCTCACAAAAATAGGTCAATGGCATGTGCGCGTAATGCGCATTACTGACGAACTATTTTATTTATTTAAAAATTTTTATTTTATAATTTATTCATTTATTTTATTTATTTTTTATTTTATTTTATAATTTATTTATTTTACTTTATATATTTTTAATTTATAATTTATTTATTTTATTTATTTTGTTTTATTTATAATTGTTAACAATATTTTAATTGTTAATATTTTAAAATTAAGGCTAGGACAACAGCATATTCTTTACATTGTTTTGACTCTCGGGTGAATATCCGTTCATATCTTATATGCTTTTATATAGAGTTATGTGGTTCTCGGTTGATTAGCTGTGTCTAACTGTGTCAGATATATACTCGAGAGTCAAAACAACGAAAAGAATACTCTGTTTTCATAGCCATAATAATAAGATATTCCAAACGGTGTATAGAATGGACCAAAGTTAGAAGTGAGGCATCGCGACTAGAGAAACAGAAATCTTATGACCTTGCACAACTACACCAAAGAATGATTCTAACCGACGTCACGTGAAAAGAAAAGACGTTTGTATAGAAAACTATGTGGACGACACACACACACACACACACACACACACACACACACACACACACACACACACAAAAATAGAAAAATATATAACGCAGAATAGCAAAAAGATAACCAACGCCGCAAGAGACACGAAAAAATGAGCAAAACAGAAAACAGAAAACCAAGGGATAAGACAAGAAAAGAAAATGGAAAAGAAAAAGCTACATGGGCGTTTCATAAGGATAGCAAAAATTGAGACGAACGAAAACATCTGGACGTGGATACGAAAAGGAAACTCAAACAGAGAAACTGGATACCTAAATACGAGTTGACTTTGTGTCTGAAGTTAGGTCAAGTTAAGATCAAATTAAGTTAATTTCATAAAAGTTGAAATTATGAAAAGAATCCATGAGAGTCTATGTTTATTTTATATTTTTATTTTTATGAAAATTTTCCTTTTGTGCGCGTGTGTGGAGAATCACGCGTATGTTAGTCATGCGTATGTGTGTTTCAATGTGTGTTTTGTATTCTGTTCGTGTATTTATTATATTCGGGTTTGCACATACAAACACAAATACATAAAAAGAACAGAATCATAAAAAAAAACAGTGAAAGAGAAACATGTAAGCTATTCGAGACATTTGCCTTTTAGAGTTCGTTTTAATCACTTTGAGATTCAGTTGCCACCGTTTTCCTTCTTCTAACCACAATGAGAAACCTGTCTAACGACAGATTCTCCTGGCCAATAGCATTCTTTCCGAGACTTCAACTTTTAAACCTTTAGTCTCACATTCTCAAATAAAATGAAATAGAATGTATTCATAGAAGATGTTACTAAGCGTGCTGCAAATAAGATATGCTTCCTCTAGCTGAATAGAAAAGTTCTCACACCTGCCAGTATTCTACATCCCTACAAAACCACCGTTCGTCATCTGTGCCTGGAATACCGTTACCACATTTCAGCTAGAACACTAATCATAAACCTTGAACACTTCGACAAAATGAATTTCCAATTCAATAAACCCCGCATTGTCTACCGAATTTCAGTTTCTGTCGCATCGTTGCAGAGTTGCATGCTTGTGCGGGTTTTATGAGATCTAAAAAATGTCCTTCGAGAAACTTACAACATATCTAACCTCTAAACAAAAATACCTCGGATTACTCTTATAATCCCATTCTCTAAATGCTAAAAATATGACAGCTTTATTCTTAAACTGTTGAAGTAAATACTGAAACTTTACGCATTAAATTAATCATATTAATTTATGTGATTATTGAAATGGTAATATATATATATATATATATATATATATATATATATATATATATATATATTTCAAGCTGAAATATAATGCGCGGTTTGTTTTTATATCTTTTACATATTCAACATTTTTTCGCCTTTTTTTTCTTGGCAATTTATAACTACAATAAATTAAATTGCGGTTTTACTTAATGCCATAACTAGCAAATTCTAGCATTGCTACAAATATATATTTGCTGATTTCTTTATGCCCCCTTAGTAGAAGAATAACAAGAATAGCATTATTTGAAACTCCGCGGAATAAGGACTTTGTGAATTGTTTTTTGGAG
>NC_136507.1:107541891-107544391 GCF_053919585.1 Euprymna scolopes
TTCTCTACCACCAATAGCAATGGCCAAGAACACATTGCCTGAAAGTACTTCTTTTAAACTCCTCGGCCTAACGTTTATAGGGAATATGAACTGGAATAGATACATTGAGAGCATTGCCAAGACTGCTGCAAGGAAGGTTGGCTCCCTCTACCGTGTTAGAAAACTACTTACGCCTGACAGTATCCTATACCTCTATAAGGCAACCATTTGCCCATGTATGGAGTACTGTTGTCACATCTGGGCTGGTGCATCTGCTGCTTGTCTCTCGCTCCTGGACAAGGTTCAAAAGAGAGTCGCCAACCTGATAGGTCCTGAACTGTCAGCTAGGCTTCAGCCTCTGTCCCATCGACGAGATGTTGCATCCCTCTGCCTGTTCTACAAATACTTTAATGGTGAATGCTCTGACGAACTGCAAACACTTGTACCTCCCCGACGTAACTACCCCCGACAAACCCGACAAGCTACGAAGTATCATCCCTTTACAGTAGAGATCCCTAGGTGCAAGAAAGCCTTTTACTCCAATAGTTTCTTCCCCAGAACTGCGGGTCTTTGGAACTCCCTTCCGGGATTCTGCTTTCCCAACTGCAATGATACGCAGAAGTTCAAGTGTAATGTTAACAAACATCTTTCTACTCATCTCCCTTCATAATGACCCCGCTAATTAAGTCCATAATAGTAGCCCCCTGCTTCAAAGTGGCACTGTGCCTTGTTTAGGGTGAAAATTGAATATATATATATATATATATATATATATATATATATATATATATATGTATATATATATATATATATATATATATATATATATATATAAATAAAATAAAAATATTAAAAAAAAGGTTGGTATGCCATAAAATTAGCAACAATACTAAAGATGATTTCATCCAACATCCAAATTCATGGTTGGATTGTTAAATCGATTTGCTGGGTCACGAGATTGTTTTTGTTCATTCTTGGAGAACTGAACGACTTACAAGCGTCGGTTGAGCAGCGTCATATCTGAACCATAAAGTTGTTTCCGATATAAACAAAACCCCTAAAAACAAACTTAAAGTTCAAACAAAATGAAATAAAATCGTTTCTATTTTAGTACAGAATCGAGTACTTGTTGCATCAAATCACATGATTTTCAGCGTTGAATATTTATTCCCCCCCCCCTTACCGTCGGGTACGACCCACTTTCAAATCCCTGAGAGGAATGTCCCTCTCCCCGGGGCGCAACTGCAGCCAAAAGCTCAAAATTACGTTTGTTGCATCAGTCAGGTCGTGCTTACTGCGGAAAAACAAAACAAAACAACCACAAAAAGCAGCAGCAGCAGCAGCAACAACAACAATACGCGATTCCAATAAAACTATCGTATAAAGAAGAGTTGCAGTGATAATTATCATATTCTGAAATGGCAGAGATATAAACGAGGTAAAATTTTTATATACGTGACCTTTTTAGGTCATTAAAAATAAGCAAAAGTTATAGCGCATTGCTTTAGTTTATTGCTAACTTGATGTGCGAATACACTAAACATTTTGTCATTTTTACATGAAATAATAATCCGCATTGGCGCATTACTCTCTATTCGTCCCTAACAATCATCAAACTAATACCATAACACTCAGTTCGCTGCACCTTATCATAAAAAAGGTTCATATAAAATTTCAGGCACATCGATAAAAATGGAACGGATAGACACAGAGATAGACAAAGAAAATATACGATATATATATATATATATATATATATATATATATATATATATATATATATATATATATATATATATATATATATATATATATATTCTCTCTCTCTCTCTCTCTCTCTCTATATATATATATATATATATATATTTTCTCTCTCTCTGTATATATATATATATATTCTCTCTCTCTGTATATATATATATATATATATATATATATTCTCTATCTCTGTATATATATATATATATATATATTCTCTCTCTCTCTCTGTATATATATATATTCTCTCTCTCTCTCTCTGTATATATATATATATATATATTCTCTCTCTCTCTCTCTCTCTATCTGTATATATATATATATATTCTCTCTCTCTCTCTGTATATATATATATATATATATATATATATATATATATATATATATATATATATATATATATATACATGATTATTTACTATAATAATTAAATACCGACACCGACAGACACTAGTGTTTCATCCTTTTGAGAATTATCAGTGCAGCGTGTCACGATTAACACCCGTCTCTTTCTACCTCTTTATATATATATATATATATATATATATATATATATATATATATATATATATATATATATATATATATATAATCTCTCAATCTATTAATTTATTATATCTCTATTCCTATCTTCATCCTTACTTTTTTTTCTTAATCCTTATCCAATAAGCAAAGCAAATCAATACATACCCCTAAATATTAAACCAACAACAGATATTTTGAACCTATCTTACAATGCG
Organism: Euprymna scolopes; assembly: GCF_053919585.1. Lineage (NCBI taxonomy): Eukaryota > Metazoa > Mollusca > Cephalopoda > Sepiida > Sepiolidae > Euprymna > Euprymna scolopes. Next base: position 107,544,369 of record NC_136507.1, read on the forward strand.
TCTACATTATCTCGCATTATTAA
>NC_136507.1:107549391-107681891 GCF_053919585.1 Euprymna scolopes
GTTTCAAGCCCGGTAGTTGAAGACTGCTCTTAATGTCCGCCTCAGGCTCTCTTCAGCCGACTCTCATCTATCTTTAACCGGAACCGGAACTCTATATATGCACACCATAATTTTTATTTATTTATTTATTTATTTTATCCTTTATATTTTTTTTGTATGCTGCTTTAATAAGGTAATAAATTTGAAGCAATAAATTAAAAAGTATGGGATGATGCCTTCTATATTATTATTTTTCTTTAAGCATACCCCCCTCCTATCATTCATTTTTTTTCTATTTCCCTACTTATTCGACAATTTCAAGCGTTATATCGTTTGAAAATTTTCAAAAACCAGCATTTCTTCAGACTTTATGAATAAACACACTTTTGAAAATGGAGCTTTTCCGTAACCACAACGAAGGTAAATGTTTCTCGCATGCTTTTCCCGTTAGGGATTTCCCCCCTTTTCTGTCTTTCTCTTCAAAAATGCTCCATTGCCAAAAGTGTGTTTATTCATAAAGTCTGAAGAAATGCTGGTTTTTGAAAATTTTCAAACGATATATATGTTTGAAATTGTCGAACTTGACATGGAAACAATTGTAACGTAAATTGAAATACACTTTTTGTTGCCATCAACACCTTGTTTTGAAGTCTTGCTTTTGCACACACAGTATATATATATATATATATATATATATATATATATATATATCCAATGCATAACTGCGTGATTGTAACCATCTTGATAGACCGCAAAAATCACGTGCATGATAAAAGTTTAAAACTGACCTAAGTTGACCCGGTACAGGTTAGGCACGGTCGTTGTTCGAGCATGCGTGTTCTGGTGCAGGCCAAATTCGGTCAAATCACGCGTGTGAATAATTATCATATGTTTAGGTCAAAAAAAAAATAATTAAAAAAAGGTGGAGCCTGCACGCAAAACATCAGGTGCACGTGAATGCATATATCGATTTTTTTTTTTCTCAGGAAAATTCACAGAGACGAACCAATTTCACGCGTAGTGATATCCGAGACATGCATGTCTTCTTATAATTTTATCTAAAAATATAGAAATCAATACATCTCTACTATTATATGAAAATAACTTTGTGTATGTGAGTTCGTTCCTCATAGGTTCCGAAACGGCTGAGCCTATTTTTTGCAAATTTCACACAAAGGTAATTTATATGTCTGACAGTGTTCTTAGATATGTTTTGTACAGAAATTCATCTGATAAGTATCGAAAATCGAAAACATCCCATCTTAAAAATAGTCTTTCTAGTCCTATAGATAAAAAAGAATTTTTACAGGAGAATAGTTTACGTTACACTAGTATAACCTTGGCCCCCTGTAACGTAAAATATTCCCCTGTAAAAATGATTCTTTTTCATCTATAAGAGAATAAAGACTATTTTTAAAATCGTCAAGCCCAAATATCAGCTGACGTGATTTTGTAAACAAACACAGACGGAATTTAATGAACCTCATTATCATTATTTTTATTTATTATTTTTTTTGCGAATTAGTTTACCGGATAAATTATTCCTCGTAATATATAATAATCAATAGAGGATTGATTGTATAATAATACATACACAATCTTAATAAATTAAAATATCATGTTTAAGCGTATTGTACGACCGGGCAACGCCGGTCATCCAGCTAGTCTATACATATGAGCAGACTTGTAGAAGGCAGAAGTAGAAACTAACACAATTTGCAATCGCTTAACACACACATACACATACACACACATATACATACGCATATACATACATGTATACATGTAACATCTCCCATATTTTTATTCCACCAGAATGGATCAGAGAAGATTGATGACTGAACTTATGTTATATACTGGGTAATATGGCCGTGACGTCTATTTTGTTAGCACCGTCTATATTCTAGCTATCCGAGATTTTTGAATATCTCGATAGATAGAGAGATAGTTTGTTTGTGCATATATGCATATGTTGTTGTAACTCGTCTAGTGAATGGAATCACCGCTGTTCATCTATCTATGAATAACGAGACGCTTTGTTATAAAACAATTTGATTTATTTAATAACAACATATACACATCAATACGGCGGTGAAGGAAGGAGAGGGTGGCGGGAAGGGTGTGGTTGCGACCGTGACAGGCAGTTGAGCGTCGTCTCCTTCTCTGCTGTCACCTCTCTCTCTCTCTCTCTCTCTCTCTGTAACATTTCTCTCTCTCTCTCTGTAACATTCCTTTCCCCCCTTTTTATCGAAATGTATGGCGAAAGCATACATTTTCTACTTCCCACATTTACTAAGAATGGGATATATATGCTCACCCCACTGGCAAAGAAAACTGTCATACCTTTATTCAATATACTAAGTAAAATAATATCAACAAATAATACCATGTGGCGCTAATCCTTGCGCCCTCGAAGGTCAACAACTCCCTGTGACCCCATGATCTCTTTATAATTTAAATCAGAATTTCAGGAGCATCCTTTACTCCCGTCGACACTACGCGTGATCGATAAATTCTCGGCAATCAACCGAATAATAAAATCGAGGTCCATCTGCCTCTTCAAAACGGACTATCATCGTCCTTGACTTTACAGATCAGCTTTTCTTCCCATAGGTAGCACACAAAATAATTTTCCATCCCAAGCCTTATCCTATTCATCATAAGCCTACTCTTATTACTAGTATTTTGTGGGAAACAAAACCTCTTAACATTCCTTATGGTGGGTAGCCTTCTATTTTCCTCAGTACTTGTATACATATTTCATTCATCTTCTCTTGAGCGATTCGTCACATAATGGCCACGTCAGCCATTGCACCCGCTCTGCCCCTTACGCCATGTCAGAGGGCATTTCATTTGCTCCCTGAAGTTGATTACAACTAGATCCGCTCACGCTGGACAGAATACATTCCGTTGACTGCTATGTCAGAAAAAACTTTTTTTTTCCAAAGTCAGTAAGCGCAACCTGCCTTGAAGACACATAGCTTCACGGAAAACATCGGATTTCCACACATGAAGTACTCAAACTTGCTCCATGTTGATTCTACTCGAAATCAATAGAAATCACGATAAAAAAAATAAAATTCGAATCACTTCTCGAGAATAATGAAATTAATAACTACCCATGTAATTCAACACCTCTCCAAAATTCTAACATGCTTGCCACAGAAATTAAATTCCATTCACGCCCCACTTTTGTCTTTCATTTCTTCATATAGTTCATTTAACCCTATATTTATTCTTTTTTTTTTCTACCTTACTTATGTGGTCAAAACGTCACTCATGTCGAATAGAACATTTATTCTACTTTTCGAAAATTAAAATTAATACCGACTGAACCTTTGACTCTTCCGAAACTTTTTTTTAATTATTTATTACACTGTTTAAATCTTATTTCTTTCTCTTTTTCCCAATTTTATTATTACTATTATGATTATTAATTAATTAATTAACAACACGTTCTTTCTTTTATTAATCATTCTTTCAATAGACCCCACAAGCAAAGATTCCACCTCCCCATTCTGCGAAAAAAAAAAAACATGTCAAAGAACAAGAAAATTCTGCCAATACCGTTTGACAACACATCAATTACATAAAAATAATAAATTAAAAAATACAAAAATATCCTATAAGCAATCACAAAGTCCCATCTCACTAATAACAAAATTCCAAATAACAAAACACAGATTCGTGGAAACCCAATATTGACCACGTCATCAACTAGGTCGGCTGCATAGTGCATCATCTTTTACCATTCCACAGAATTCAAAATTAAAGAAAAATCACAGTCGTTTACAAAAAATACCTAGACATTTACGATTAAAATACATAGTCGTTTCTAAAATAAAATAAAACGACACTAATAAGGTCTCAGACAATCCTAACACTCGATGGAACTAAAATTGTCCATGTCAGAAAAAAAATTCCTAAGAAAAAAAAAATCATACAATTAGTGAAAAAGGAAAAAAAAAATCACATTTCAGAACCTATCCATTGTTTTTCATCAAAAGTACATATTGTTTTTCATTAAAAGTTACACTTAGTTCACAGTTTAAAAATGCAACAAAAATATTCATAACACATATTTGTGATTGACGTGTTTATCTTTTGGTAAAGCCTCATTCCTGACGCACACTTACTACAGTCATATGTTCTATTTCTTTTTTTTTCTGGTTTTCTCACTGGCTGTTGTTAAAAATTTACAGAATAAGGCCATTCTTTGTTTTTCCCTTCTAATTTTGACATTAAGTGATATTTTTCTTCGTTCATAACGAGCTAATTCCTAATACGATAAACATTTTTTTTAACTATTTTCTATATATAAAGTTTTACATCTGTGTGTCTGTATGTCTTCCTTTTCTTTCTTCGTGAAAAGGTTGTACGTGTGTATTGCTTTTCTTTTTTTTTCTGTTTTTTTCTTAATTATTTTTCTAATTCGCCTAGTGTTTTAATGGACCCTACGTTGTGTGTGTGTTGATTTGTATTTTTTTTCTACTGTTCTTTCTTTTTCTTTTTTTTTCCATACATTTTATTGTTTTTCTTGTCCTTTTTTTTCCCCGTGGCAACCGAAGTCCTTTTTTTTCTTCTATTTTATTCTTGTGGAATAAAAATTGGTCACGGTACCAAATTGAACATTTTTGTTATATAGTGTTCTTCATCTGTGTTCTCACTAGTGTTATCATCGAGGCACCATTTACGCTTTTGTGTATAACATCAAAAAAGGATTCCGTGTGCGTATGATTGTCTCTAATATAAATGGTTGTGTGTTTGATTATCATAAAGGGAATCGTGTGTGTGACATGTATTTTCAGAACCTACCTCTGCTTCTTCGATGTTGGACCATCTGGAAATTTCTCATCCTGGAGGGAGACTTGATACCTGTTTGACGAAGATTTATCTCCAAGACGATGAATGGGGTTTATAGTTTTTATTTCACTTTCCCCAGAGGTCCTGCAGAAGGTGGAAGTGAAATCTGCTTGTGTGGGTTCTTCTTCTACACACGTCAGCGTTCGTCTCCCCCCTCCCCAGTTAAGAGGGGGAGACAACGGAAAAACCGTCCGTCTTCTTCAAAGCCCAAATCAAATCTCTCAGATCTGCCAACCTGACCACGTCACACATACATAATCTGGTCAGCTGACCTTCGGTTCTGGTAAACGTGTCTACCTCCACGTTTACTCACCTCTCTCTCTCTCTCTCTCTCTCTCTCTCTGTAACATTTCTCTCTCTCTCTCTCTCTGTAACACCTACGCATTCATGACCTAAAATTTGCATCTCTCTGCTGTAGATATTTACGGTGTGAAACGAAAGAAAGTAATCTCTGTCACTGACGTGCGTTGGAAGCGGAGATGTGGCATTGAATTCCCATTTTAGAAATACTTATCCTGCCTTGACAAAGTTCAGAATAGACTTCATAGCCTAGTAGTGGTGCCCTTTTCTCTTCCCTGTAATCTCTTTCCTACATAAGAGATGTTGCGAGTCTGTTATTAGAACTGCACACCCGTGGAACAGTTTCGTTTGCCTACTTTCCGGCTGACTACGATATGGTCGTCTTCAAGTCCATCATAAACAAGTTCTTGATGAGCCATCCTCTTAAGTAACCCAATTTACCAAATTTCCTCTATTAAAGGTTACTAGGACGTTGTCCCATTGACTACCGTACATTCATAAACCTTTATCCTCGGATGACCTTTGGGCCTTGATAAGTGGTGACTCCTTTATAATAAAGAATAGAAAAAAAAACTTTCTAGCCTTATTCGTTACGATCTAGCCACGTCCATATAAAAGATTCACAACTAACGTTTTTTTAATAACTTTTATTGAGTGCAATATAAGAATCGAGAAAGATTAGCTCCATAATTATAAATACGAGATCCGCATAAATCAAAATATTATACTTAAGCGTATTTTATGACAGATCAACGCTAGACAACCTGCTAGTATATATATATATATATATATATATATATATATATATATATATATATGTATATATGTATATATATATATATATATATATAATTTTATATCGCCTTTTTTTGTCTGATGAAATGGTCTCTTTTGAATTGGGATTCCACTGAAACATGTCTGCACATATGCAACCAATAATGTTTGTATAATAAACATACTATGTACTAGCTCTGTCCTCCGTTTGGCACTTTATTAATCACGCGGGTTTCATTGGATTTACATCTAGGAAACCGATCTATACAACCATCGTTATTCAGCATTACTTATTTGAATGGATCGAATGATCGCTTACGCTTCTCCGATATCATTCTAATTACAATTACCGATACGTGTGGAACCACGTGAATTTGTTTCTATGGAACGAACTGGATTCGAACTTGGCGCAAACAGGTTGTATCCGTATCGTTAACCGCTTAGTGACCATCTCACCCGTACGGTTACTGCTTTATGTGTTTTGGGAGTTAAGTGTCTTACTCGTCTTTATCATCGTTCTTTTCACTAATGTGTTTCGATGAATCATTTAACTCATGATCCGTTACGTCTGTTTACTGCACAAAGCGAAATGAATAATCCATGTTTTTTTTTTCACCAAGGATAGGGGATATAACTCGTAGATATCCAATAGCTTTTAAAGCGTTTCATATTTGATAATCTTACTTCATCGATTCGTCACATTATCAATCACATATTGAATGTTAATGCCACAAGGATACCTCAAATGAGCAAGCGGTTAGGGTTAGGGTTAGGTCTTATTAATCAAATAAACGGGTAGGTGTATGCGCTGACAAATTATTTGGATTATTCGAAATACTGTCCACATCTTGAGTGTTATTTGGACAACGTTTCGGCTAATATAACCTCCGGTCTTTTTCAAGTGTGTCTTGTCAAACTCGGAAATATTTCTATCGAACTCGGAAATCTGTACGGAATTTAGTTCGGAACTCTTTATGTAATCCATGGGGGTCGCATGTTCTCATTCCGTCAGCCATGATTGGTTAGAAGTCGTAATTCGTAATTGTATTTTGAGTATCGAATTGAAGTAAAAACCACGAGAAGAATGTAACTTACGACTGAATTTACTAAATACTTTATCCACTACGCTACAGGCCCTAATGAAATTCTGTGCAGATTTCTGAATTATACAGGAAACATATTAAAAAAAACTTACAGCAGAAGACAATAACTGTCAGACTAATTAAGAAATGCTCCACTAAGCTAACTCATCAAACTCTTCAACAAAAGCATGACCGGGTCTTGGTGTCATCATTCAAGAATATTGGCGAAAGAACGAACTCGATCAACCATCGCCACATCAGTTTCCTCCTTTTAATTGCTTATATATATATATATATATATATATATATATATATATATATATATATATATATATATATACACATACACACACACACATATATATATTTAATAATTATTATAGTAAATAATTATGTCAGTCCCTTTAGGAAACTCGCCTCTTATCGTTGAGCACTTTCGGTTGAATTAAAAAGTCAGTCAGTTTAGCTCTAATGCGCAGATCATCATATAATGATTAGATCACTCTGACTGACGTTAAAAAACATTTAATGAAATAAATGTTTAAAATTCAATAGCATTTCACGCGGTTAACGATAGCTAAATGAATATGGTCCTTGCTAATGAAGCCAGTGATGGCTTCTGTCGCCGGGTTCGAATCTATCGACTGGTGTTAATCGTGACACCCTGCACTGAAGATTATCGAAAGGATGAAACACTAGTGTCTGTACGTATTTAATTATTATTTTAGTACATAATTATATATATATATATCATTATATTTTATTTTTAATATTAATTTTAATTTTTATTTTAAAAATTGAAAAATTTAAATTTTTATTTTTATTTTTATTTTCAATTATTATATTGAATAGCTAAAAACAAAGAATACAACTATAAGAGTTAAGTATAATGTACAATTTCCTTAGGCTTGATAAGCAATTCCTCACTAAAAAATGACTACATTTAAGTTTTAAATATAATTTTAATATCAATTTTTAAATAAAAATTTAATTTGATATTAAAATTGATTTTAAATTGAACTCGGTTTAATTTTAATTTTATATTTGGAGTTAATATAAAAATTTAATTTTGGTATTTAAAATTAATAAATTTGTCCGATCTGATAAATTAGTTTTAGAATAAAATTTTGAAGTATATATAATATAATTAAAATTTTGAAGTATATATAATATAATTAAAATTTTGAAGTATATATAATTTAATTAAAATTTTGAAGTATATATAATATAATTAAAATATTGAAGTATATATAATTTAATTAAAATTTTGAAGTATATATAATTTAATTAAAATTTTGAAGTATATATAATATAATTAAAATTTTGAAGTATATATAATATAATTAAAATTTTAAAGTATATATAATATAATTAAAATTTTGAAGTATATATAATTTAATTAAAATTTTGAAGTATATATAATTTAATTAAAATTTTGAAGTATATATATTTTAATTAAAATTTTGAAGTATATATAATTTAATTAAAATTTTTAAGTATAAATAATATAATTAAAATTTTAAAGTATATATAATATAATTAAAATTTTGAAGTATATATAATTTAATTAAAATTTTGAAGTATATATAATTTAATTAAAATTTTGAATTATATATAATTTAATTAAAATTTTGAAGTATATATAATTTAATTAAAATTTTGAAGTATATATAATATAATTAAAATTTTGAAGTATATATAATATAATTAAAATTTTAAAGTATATATAATATAATTAAAATTTTGAAGTATATATAATTTAATTAAAATTTTGAAGTATATATAATTTAATTAAAATTTTGAAGTATATATATTTTAATTAAAATTTTGAAGTATATATAATTTAATTAAAATTTTTAAGTATAAATAATATAATTAAAATTTTAAAGTATATATAATATAATTAAAATTTTGAAGTATATATAATATAATTAAGATATTGAAGTATATATAACATAATTAAAATTTATATATAATACTTTTTTTTTCAGGCTATTTAAAAGAAATTTACATTTTACCTATTTTAAATAAGGCGGGTGAATTAATATAAATGTACTATATAGTACATATAGGAAAGGAATAACATTAAATAAAAATAATAATAAAAATAATTATTCTCAATTGGAATTAACCTTTAGACTTTGGCAAAGTTATCCCCCTTAGACTAGTTAGAAATTGGTTTGGGATAAAATGATTTCGTTTAAGACCGGAAAAAATTCAAAATTAATAGTTAAAAAATCACATATTCTTTCATAGATGACGCGATAAACAGTTCAAATATATTAGAATAACATACAACGGAAACATTTTAAGTATATACAATTTCTCCTTTTCTTTTTCTTTTTCTTTTGGTTTCTTTGGCGTCTAAAACATTAAACGGATATTTTTTTTAATTGTAGTATTTGAATTTTAGGTTGTTAAAAAAACAGGATTTGAACGAGATCTTGTAATGAATGTGTGTGTTTCCAATTCTGGTTATAAAACAGATAAGTATTGGCTGAAGAGAACTTGATATGGGTATCTAACATGTTCCCCTATTATCAGGTTTGAAACTGACGGTACCGATGACTTATCTTATGTAAAGTTTCTGTGTGTGTGTATATATATATATATATATATATATTTGTTTATTGTTTTTTTTGGGAAAGAATTCCAACAAAGTGCTCGATTACAAAGAAAAACTTTTTCGATATAAGAGCTTTATATGTATTTATTTAATAGTACAGAATTTCAGAAAAAAACATTGGTACCGTCGGTTTCAAGCCCAATATAAAAGGGGCCAGTTAATGGTAAAACGTAAATGATGTTAGGCTCTCGTCAGCCATGTTGTTTGAGAAACCATTGGTACCGTCGGTTTCAAGCTCAACATAAAGGGGACCAGATAATGGTAAAACTAAATGATGTTAGGCTCTCGTCAGCCATGTTGTTCTCAAACAACATGGCTGACGAGAGCCTAACATCATTTAGTTTTACCATTAACTGGCCCCCTTTATGTTGAGCTTGAAACCGACGGTACCAATGTTTTTCTAAACATATGTACTATTATATATATATATATATATATATATATATATATATATATATATATATATGTTAATCATTCACTTTAAACGTACCCGAGTTTTATATAGCAGTCGTAATGGATTAAAAAAGTCATTATCATAAATAAAGTTTATTTCTAATGAAACAAGATCTTTTATATAACTTTTGGAAAAAAAAACAAAGCAAAAAACAAAAAACAAAAAAAAAACAAGCTCAATGAATGCCTTTTTATTAGGTTCCAGAGCATATTTAGTGTAATATAAAAATTCTCCAAGTTTCAAATATCAAGTTTTCTCAGTTAGTCATTTATTACTTTTTCAAAAGGTATCCATTACAATATTGTTTCGTGTTGCGACTAACAAGTCTGCAAAATTATGTTATTGCTGTATATTTAGTCACATACTCTTCAGATGTTTACATGAAAAAACTTATAAAAACAGGATTTAGGACAACTTATGTATGGTGATCGTCACTTTTGACAGAAGAGAACCATCGTTCCTTTGCTTTATTGTTGATTATTCATCCATTTCCATGTATTATTTAAAAACGTTTTTTATTAGTTCATTTAATACACTTTATAATTTTTTATCATTATTTTTATTTCTTTATTTATTTTATTTATTTTAATTATTTTTAATCTAATTTTTAATTTTTTTATTATATATATATATTTATACACACATACATATATACATGTGGAGATGTAATCAAGATGCATCAATTTCCATCTACTGTGAGAACGAAGGTGACTCTTCAGACCATCTCTGCTTTTACAGTCTGTTGCAGAGGTCACACTTTAGCTGAGATCGAGGGACGCCAACTGGTGCTGCTCTACTGTGGACGTTTATATGATGCTTCAGGCCTCCACTCGATTTACAGATCACAGAGCAAATAGAACATCTGTGCCCCGCAGTGTTTTCTCCATCAAAGAAAGCCTGATCTCCATGTGATCGCTTGTGGCTAGCTAGGCCGGCTCCGGATAAAGTCATTTTACCGCATAAATCACAGACGTGATTCTGCACGAAAGCTTCCGACAGACCTGATATATCTGACAGATTTTTCCTCCGGATATCACGCTTCATTTTTGCATGCTCATATTTTTTCTTCTCAAAGCTATCACACCCATGATAGACCAATGAACGCCACTTTTTACGATCATTGGAAGCACTTTCCCAACTGGACACCTAAATACTGAGAGCTTTAAGATTATCTTTGATGTTGTCCTTAAAGCGTTTCCTAGGTTTATGTTGTGGACGCTTTCCTTGTATAATTTCACCATAGAACAGGCGCTTTGGCAATCTATCATCGTCCATCCTTGTCAGATGTCCAGCAAACCTCATCTGGTTGCGTTTAATCAACTTCTCGATACATCGTACGTCAGCTCGAATGAGGACATCAATATCAGGTATATAAGAGTTCCACCTAATGCCCAGAATGTGTCTCAGAAATTTCTGGTGCACTCTCTCCATGAGTTTTATGTGTCTACCAGGAGGAGGTGTGAACATAACCTTAGTCTTCTTAAGACTAATAGTAAGCCCCAAAGACGCACAGGCCCCTGAAAACAGATCCATGATACTCTGCATATCTCTCTCACTATAGGCTACGAGATCAGCGTCATCTTCATAAAGCAATTCATGAACTAGGTGCTGAAAGGTCCTTGTTGAAGCATGAAAACGACGAAGATCAAAGACCTTAACTATGGTTCTGAAACGCAAATAAACACCCAGAAAACATTCCCTAAAGGCATAGGAAAGCATAGTTGCAAAATAAATTGAAAAAAGTGTAGGTGCTGGGATATCACCCTGCTTCACACCATTGTCAACTGAGATGGCTTCTGATAGGCATCCATTGAAGTTCAGGCGAGCCTTCATATTAGTGTGGAGCTCCCTGACTAATCGTAGAAATTGAGGTGGGCATCCCAACTTCCCCAGAATTATCCATAGGGAACTTCTGTTCACCGTATCAAATGCCTTCGTCAAATCAACAAAAACCTGATAAAGCGGAATACGGTGTTCAGTACATTTCTCCTGCAACTGCCGAGCAGAGAAGATCATGTCGGTGGTTCCTCTGCGCGGACGAAAGCCACTTTGGCTTTCTGGAATGACGGATGGACAAATATACTTGAACAATCTATTGAGTAGAACTCTGAAAAATACTTTCCCAACTGCTTCCAACAAACGTATCCCACGATAACTCCCACAGTCGATCCTGGACCCCTTTCCTTTGTACAGTGATGTAAGAATTGCATCAACCCAACCCTGGTGGATGGGAACACCCTTCCAGATATCAGTGATAAGATGCAGAATTTCATGAAGAAGCTTATCACCCCCATGTAAGAGGACTTCCACAGGAATACCATCAAACCCTGGAGCCCTCCCAACGTTCACTTCCTTGATTGCATCTCTAATTTCGTTCTCAGATGGGGACTCAGACATTTCATGGATAAGCTTCTGTTGTGATAAAAATCCATTGATGACGTCATCATCAACATTAGAGGGGTTGTCAAAGAGGTCAGAATAATGCTCATCCAACGAAGGAGAATCTTGTTAGGATCCTTTATAAGGGCAATTCAATCATTTGAGAGTTGATAGTGTTTGAGGACCAAAAGCTTTTTTAAGCAAATGCTACATGCGTTTAAAGTTTTTACGATCAAAAGTCATCTGGATTTGGTTGGTGAGTTTAGCCCACCACTGATTCTTCATTTGGCGGACTCGCTTTTGGAGAAGACCGTTGCTTGCTTTAAGTGACTGTTGGAGAGACTCTCGACCTCCATGAGAGGCAGACAACATTTTATGATGCAACTCATTTTTAGCACTTAAGAGTTGAGTAATTTCAGAATCATTATCAGCAAACCAATCCTGATGTTTAGATTTGCGGAAGCCAAGAACATCTACACACATCACGTGTATTTTTAAAATGCGCCCATGACTCATCAAAATCAGTAGAATTTACTTCGTATCGAAGCTTTTCACGTACACTTGAATCATCCAGCCTGGACACATCAACCCGCCTGGGAATCTTAACACCACCCGACCTACACTTCCTACAGATTTTCAACTTCCCGCGTACCAAAAAGTGATCTGTGCCGCATTCAGCTCCACGCATAACATGCACACTACAGACGTCCTGAAAATATGCCTTCCTGAAAATAATGTAGTCAATCAAGTGACCTTGATTTGAACGAGGATGGGTCCAAGTAAACCTATGGACTTCCTTGTGGCTGAAGAACGTGTTACAGATAGCAAGGTCAAACTGATTGCATAGATGGAGAAGATGCAGACCATTACTATTGACCTTGCCTACACCAAACCGACGAGTGAGTCCTAGATGTGATGATCCTTGCCAACCCTCACATTTAAATCACCCATGGCAAAGATCTTTTCAGATAAAGGAATAGTGGAAAGGCTATTATCTAATCTTTGAGACGTCCGCCCGACGTAGCGCACACCGCAGCTACATTTAAATAAATAAATAATAGAATTGTTATGGTGGGGGGGGAGAGAACATCTTTACAAATTCTATTACAATTCTATTATTTATTTATTTGAATGTAGCTGCGGTGTGCGCTACGTCGGGCGGACGTCTCAAAGATTAGATAATAGGGTAAAACAACATGTTCCATCCAAAATTCGAAATGGAAACTACCTACCTTCGGACGTTTTGAACAATACCCATGGCTCATCTATAGGAGAGCACCTTATAAATAATCGTATTTGCGCTTTGAATTTTAGTGCGGACTTTTTTTCCATCCTTAGTAAGTCGCATTCTCTTTATCATCTTAAAATTCTAGAAACTATATATATTAAGACTCTGAAACCTTCTCTTTGCAAACAAAAAGAGAATCTTTTAGGGCTTAATCTAGTTTCTATTTAATAATTAATTCATCCCCTTTTTTTTATACATATATTCCTCCCTACTTTTTCATCTCCGATTCATTGTTCCCCCTTTTCTTTTAAAACGTAATTAAGCTAGATTTTAGCTCTGTTGAGCGAGCTTCGAAACCGGTCAGCTGACACATTCATTTTTATTTTTTAATTTCACAATCTAAAATAATGTTTTCGAACAAGTTTAAATTTAGTCTTTACATAGCCATAATAAAATTTTGTACCCCGCAAAAAATATTTCAATATATATATATATATATATATATATATATATATATATATATATATATATATATATATATATATATATATGCTGATTATCTAGACGGCTATTTAACAACAGGTGAACAGTTTGAAAGAGAGACTAATAGAGAGACCTGCAGAAAGACAGGAGGATTAATAATTATAGATTTAGACAGATAATCTGCGAGAGAGAGAGAGAGAGAGAGTGAGAGAGAGAGAGAGAGAGAGATTGACTGATACGCTGGCAGAAGTTAGTTTGATAGACAAGTTGACGGACAGATATACCGACAAAACGCAGCGCATAACTGACCTCGTTAGTGGACGTGTTTATCGTCATGAGATTCGATCATAAATCAATTAAAATGGCATCTCCTTATTCATTCGAATGTCGTTTACGGCGATCGACATGGAATTCGAGCGACATATTCAGCTAACGTGACCGGCGAATGGTCCGACGAATGCTGAAAAATAACGCGCCTCGATGAACAGCGTCACGGTTCTAGATTCTAATCGCTTCCGGCTGTCCACTTCCGTGGCCGACGACAACATCGATCAGCCTATATTTTGGCCGGGTACTTTTATGTTAAAACACAATTTTCCAATGGAAATGAGATATGCTGATAAGTTTCGACTTTTGCACTCATCAAATAAGACGGCAGTGTATAGATAAGGAAGGATTGCGCATTTTGCAGCATAGAGAGCAAAACGAAAAAGTGGCCAAGAAACAAATATATAACAAATTAATGTTACCAAAGGCAATGTAAGTTACTCTTCTACATACCTGGATAAGTTTTTGGTCTTATAACTTATGTTAAAGCGTTTATTTACTTTGAAACACAATACTTAACACAATAGACTCGTAATAAGAATGAATAGGAATATGACTAATTATTAAAGAATTATATTATAGATTGTTATAGACAAATAAAAAAATAAATCAAGGAGTGAATTGGAAGGAAAAGGAAGAGGAAAAAAGAGGAGAAATGCCAGAGTAAATGTTCTTTATGTGTGAATAGATATTTTTGTTAGTCAAATATAGAAATCTAACTTAATGTTATGCTATGTACGCTAGCGGCCAAAAATCTGGGACAGTTTAGTTTTTTCAATTACTCCAGAACATTCGGTGGGGGATTACAACTAAACTTACACACATTTAACATATCTCTTATGTTGATAAACTGTATTAATTACATTTCATTATAAAGGATAGAAAATGTTATGAACATTTCAAGTTTTTTTTTTTTAAATTAAAGTGGCCAAAACCGTGGGACAAAGCAAAGAAAATAATTTTTTGTGGACTGTGTAGTCAGTTTTTCCACTTTTAAAGTACGAAAATGACGAAAAAGTCGATTGCGTCACTTTGTAGTCATTACAGCCGATTCCACCATCATTATGACACCTAAAATTGATGCTTCCGTCAAAAAATCAATTATTTAACTTCATGGGGAAAACCATTCAATAGAGAAGATAGCTGATTCTTGAAGCTGTCGAAAAGTACTAATATATATTAATGCATATGGATCTGACGGGAAGAAATTTATAAGTAGGTTTGCTGGCGAAAGATTTAACAAGAATAAAAAAGCACTGGAAATGCAAAAGGATATAGGAATGGTATGCCAAAAAGTATACAAACAAGATACCTATGGATGGCTAGGCACATGGAAATAGAATTGCATCCAAAGTATAGCCCTATAGCTTTTCTCCAATCTTCATTCCGTGCGATCATTACGGTTGTAAAAAGCTATAGGGCTATACTTTGGATGCAATTCTATTTCCATGTGCCTAGCCATTCATAGCTATCTTGTTTGTATACATTTTGGCATACCATCCCTATATCCTTTTGCATTTCCAATGCTTTTTTATTCTTGTTAATTAGTATTTTTACTTACAGTCTTATTTTTAAACTTACATTTATGATAGTATTGTCTTTTTTAGGAGGCGGCTCATTGCCGCCTCCATTAGTAGCAGGTCGCTTCCTGCTGGGTTTTAGGTCTTTGGGTTTTGGGCCTTAGGAGTTGCCTCTTGGTCCTCCATCGGTTCTATATTACATAGAGAGTGCTACCGCATCTCTGATAAAAAAGTTAGAGTATTATAAAGTTCTAAAATGTTCATACCTTCACTATTAAATTTTTCTTGGTTCATTCTTTGGCGTTTTGGCAAAGATTTGGCAGTTTTTGATATTTATATTTATAATAGTTTGTGCATGAGGCAGTTTTTTCCCCTTGGGATCCCTGTTATACCGTGCCTTTGAGTCAGCACGTGAGGCAGCCTTCTTTATGCTGGTTCTTTGTTATAAAGAGCACGTGAGGCAGCTTTTTCCCCTCGGAATCCCTGTTATACCGTGCTTTTGAGTCAGCACGTGAGGCAGCCTTCTTTTTTTCTGGTTCTTTGTTATAAAGAGCACGTGAGGCAGTTTTATCCCATCGGGATCCCTGTTATACCGTGCTTTTGAGTCAGCACGTGAGGCAGCCTTCTTTGCCTCAGGATTTGCATGATACTTAATTTTTATTATTTCAGCATTTTTCTGATAGTATTCTTTTTGCTCAGATATTACCTTAACTTTGTTTTTTTCATAGTCTATATTTCTCTGAGCTTTTTTACTACGTGCTGACTTTGGCATTTTTTATTAAATGTAAACATATAACACTTATGTGTATCTTACTATAATATCACTTATCTTATAGCAAGACAACTCTCGTAGAATTGAGATACTGCCCTGTCACCAATAGTTAAAGTGTGGAACGGTATATACACCAATAGTGTAGTTGTTATCTTTATATGAAGTCCGAACCAGTGACAGTGTGAGGTTACTTGGTTAATTTATTGTAGTTTATTTTAGAAAACTTACTTGTTTTTATTAGTATATTGTGTATAGTAGCCACAATATCTAGTTATTTTTGTGGCTAGGGCTTGGATTTTGATTCTTTTTGGTCAGCTTTCAGTGAGTTCTTAGAAGATGACTTTCTTGCAGTTTCTTTTGCGGTTAATTTAACTTATTTCCTTTGGCGTTTGGTGAGTTCTTAGAAGAACTGGTCTGATCTACTTTTCTTAGCGAGCGAAGAGATTTAGCTGCATTTAACAATGGTTGCTATAGTGTATTTTTGCGCATGCGTGAGAATTTCAAGTTTCCTCCTTATTTTTCAATAGTTTGACAGTAGTCATGTGTCTTTCTGCCAAGAGCGACAGACGTCAGTGTTAGCCGTGATCGTCTAGAGGTTAGGACCCCACGTTGTGGCCGTGCTAACCTAAGTTCGAATCCTGGTCACAGCATTGACATTTTGTACATATTTTACAGTCCAAAATCTGAAGAATTATTTGTTTTTATAAGATTGTTTTTGACGTCGTACTTGCTGATAGATTACTCTTATAACAATTTTGATCAACTGAGATAAAGATTTCGTGGTTTCATTAACGCTGGTGGGTTACTGTTTAAAGAAAAAAACCTTAACGTTCACCTCAGATATTCAGGGTCCAAGAAATATAGGCCACTGGCAAACTGGAACGTCTGTGAGCATCCGGTGTATTATTTGGAGCTGTCCCTTTTGAGAGAAGTTCCGTGTTCGAAGTGGTCTGTCTACATTGGGTATATAGCGTTTAAAACTTGTTATTACACGTAATCTTATTTAGTTATGGAGTTAGCTAAAAAGCGATGGGTCACTGCACTTCTCCGTGTAAAGAGCAGTCGATTGATGCTTGAACTGTTGTCAGAGACCGTTCATACACCGAGATACATCGTCTCAAAAGAAAGAAGAAAGCAGAAGAAGAAAGAAGAAAGAAGAACAATTGGCCATTTTTGTACCTTTTTTTTTTGCTCTCTTTTGACATTTTGACCGACGTTCTGACACTCGCTGGATTCATAAGACGCTTCTCTGTAAGAATATGTGCTTTTTGAAACTTATAAGTTGATTTTAGTTGAGATTTGGATAGTTTTGTTTTGTAGGCGTATATAGGCGTGTACGGGCCATCCCTATATAGAGAGTGCTACCGCTTCTCTGATAAAAAATGCACGAAAAAAACGGTTAAGTTTTGATGACCCCCCTGTGGCAAGGCTAAGCATATAATGGATGTTTCGGATTGGCCTCCTCAAAGTCCGGACCTAAACCCTATTGAAAACCTATGGTCTACTTTGGGGAACAGTTTCTGACCCTTGTGTCACATCTTCCCACCAGTAGTTATCCGATTTTTGTCTTCCATATTTTTTCAATCGTTTCTTTCAAATTTTTTGCCATGATTTCTTCCATATTTTGTCAATTTTTGTCTTTCATATTTTTTCATTATTTCTTTATATTTTTACAATTTCTTCCTTCCATATTTTTTCAAATTTTTTCGTTCATTTTGTTTCCATTATTTCCTTCCATATTTTTTTAAATTTTTTCGTTCATTTTGTTTCCATTATTTCCTTCCATTTTTTTTCTAAATTTTTCGTTCATTTTGTTTCCATTATTTCCTTCCATACTTTTTCAAATTTTTTCGTTCATTTTGTTTCCATTATTTCCTTCCATATATTTTTCAAATTTTTTCGTTCATTTTGTTTACATTATTTCCTTCCATATTTTTTCTAATTTTTTCGTTCATTTTGTTTCCATTATTTCCTTTCATATTTTTCAAATTTTTTCGTTCATTTTGTTTCCATTATTTCCTTCCATATTTTTTCTAATTTTTTCGTTCATTTTGTTTCCATTATTTCCTTTCATATTTTTTCAAATTTTTTCGTTCATTTTGTTTCCATTATTTCCTTCCATATTTTTTCTAATTTTTTCGTTCATTTTGTTTCCATTATTTCTTTTTTTTTTTTACACAGTGATCAGCACTTATCAAGGCCCGGAAGCCACTCAGGGATAAGGGTTATTGCAAGTACATTACGTTAGTGTGGAGATTTGATGAAGTGTTTAATTAAGGGGGCGGTTCATTAGGAATTTGTTAACATTGGACTTGAAGACATCCAAGTTGTAGTCCGGAGGAAAGCAGGCAGACGGAACAGAGGTCCACAGGCGTTCAGTTCTAAGAAAGAAGCTTTGTTCATGGAATCCGCGTTTTGCTTTAGGCACATATATAGAGTGGGGGGAATTTTTCACAGTGGATTCAGCTCAGCGGGTGTTTTTCGTGAACGATTGGCGAGGGGGGACCAGGGATTGGAGTTCAGACGAGCACCTGCCATGAAAATAACGATAAAACAAGGATAGGCTCGCAACGTCTCTTCTGTGGGAGAGAGGTTGTAGGGTAGAGAAAAGGGCATCCCCCACTAAGCCACGAAGTCTATTTTGTACTCTGTCAAGGCATGATAGGCTGTTTTTGGCCGCTCCTGCCCAGATATGGCAACAGTATTCCATCCTTGGACGTACTTGGCTTTTATATAGATAGAGAATTGCATCAGTAGTGAGATATCTTCTGGAGCGGTAGAAG
This sequence comes from Euprymna scolopes, assembly GCF_053919585.1. NCBI lineage: Eukaryota > Metazoa > Mollusca > Cephalopoda > Sepiida > Sepiolidae > Euprymna > Euprymna scolopes. Next base: position 107,568,962 of record NC_136507.1, read on the forward strand.
GATCCCACCATCTTTCCAGCGACCTTGGCAACAGACTTGATGTACGTGTTCCATTTCAGATCAGGAGTAAAGGTCAAACCCAGAAGCTTGTCAAAACACGGGGCCTCGCCCAGACGAGAGCCATCCATCACAATTGATGCAAGCTGGGGATCAGAGCTTTTATGATGTAAGGATAGGAGTTTGGTTTTGGATGCATTAAAGGTAACCAACCACATCTTCCCCCACTGAACTACGCGCTCGAGATCAGAGGAGAGAGAATCAGAGAGAACTTTGTCATTTACAGCCTTTGATGTGTTGCCGTAGATGGTCGTATCATCAGCATAGATGTCAACGAATGATTTAAGTATGTGTTTAGGGAGGTCATTGATGTAGATCAGGAAGAGAGTTGGGCCCAGGATTGACCCCTGGGGGACTTCAGCATTTATATTGCAGGCCTCCGATTTTTGTCCATCTACCACTACTCTTATGAGCCTATCGGAGAGAAATGATTTAATGATTGAGAAAACATTTCCAGTTATACCGTAGCTGGAAATCTTGTGAAGTAGACCCTTATGCCATACCTTGTCGAAGGCATTTGATATGTCAAGAGCAATTGCCCTAGAAAGGAAGCCTTTGTCAAGAGATTCACTAATCCTGTGGGATATAACCGTCAGCACATCTGCAGTAGATCTTGCAGAGCGGAAACCATATTGTGTGTCACTAAGAAGGCTATTCCTGCTGAGATGGTTGACTATTTCTCTATTTAATATGGATTAATATTTCCTTCCATATTTTTTCTCTCTCATTTTGGTTCAACTGTTTATTACTTTAATTCTTTGGAATAATGACCGTGCTATCGTTGGAATTTTTAGCCAGTTTACGAAAAGCCCAGAAAGATGCGGAAACGCTGGCCAATATAATCGAAGTAGTCAACGCCATTTAATAAAAAATTTATTTACTATAATTGAAAGAAATACTTATGTTGTTTTAGACAATTAAATCATAAAAAAAGCACATAATGATAAAAAAAAAATATTTACGGAAATTTTAGTTTAAAAAGGCAATTCAATGCGGATATTATTAAAAAAAAAACATTTGTAAATCAACTTTTTCGACGTCATAGCGTCCTCGTCAGGGCAGAGACAGTTTTTTTTTCTTTCCTTTTGCCATAATGCCATTAAGTAAAAAAGATCCGCAAAGGCTTCGTCAAGGTGATGTTTAAATGTCTAAGTCAGTAGATATGCGTGGTCGCACGTGAAGCGAATTATGAAAACAAAAACAAACATTTTCAGTGATAAAAAGTTGTTTCAATCGAAATTGAAAATGAAAGTTTAAGAAGCCAATAAATGTTTATTCGTGAAACTTCCATTACAATTAATTTTTTTTATTTTTCTTAATTTGAATTTGAATTTTCTTAAATTTTCGTAAAAATTATCAAATAATCAACTAATGGGTTTTCTTCTTAACAAAAAAATATTGTTTTAATTTTTTCAAATTATTTTTCATTAAATTATCTAATAACAGAAATAATATAGTTTTCATTGCACAAAAATAATGACAAAACTTTTCTTCGGCAGTTTCCGGCATTTTACGTAAATGCCCGAAAAAATGCGACGATAGCCCGGTCCTCATTCTGATGAGTACCCTATTTTTTAAAAACATTATCTACTTATTTATATAGAGTGACTCTCACCCCCCCCCCCAAAAAAAACGTATTGCCAGACATGAGCCAGTAAACGTTTCACCATTTTCGAAACCATGGATCACTGGTTACAATAGAACGAAGCAACCTCACGCACTACATGGCAATCATTATAATGTCGTCTGGCCCCTTAAGTTGCCAGATTGATCAATTTGTGATTTTTTTTTTCTTGTGGGGCTATCCCAAGAGTAATGCTTACAAAACTCAACTAAGACATTTGGATGAGTTAAAACATAGAATCCAAGATGTTGCAGTTGATGAGCAATCTCAACAGCAGATTTCGGAAAACCATTCGTACAAGAGGACGCAATTTAAGGACGTATAATTTTTAATGATGAATGTTTTAAGGCTTTAATAAGTGAATAAAATATTTTTCTTCCACCACTTTTTGCTTTATTGGATCGTTACAAATGCCCCGTTTATACAAGATGCCTTCAATAAGTTTCAAGACCGTTTTCATATGGGTTCTTTTATTGATTGTAAACATATGAAACTCTAGTCCTCTTCGAAGTTATCCCCTCCGACTGCAACACATTCGTTATACCGTTCTAACAACTTCTGAAAGCTCTATGGAAGTTCTCTTGTGTGAGCATGTCAATGACCCTCGTCACAGCCGCTTTCATCTCCTAAATTGTCTCATTACAACAGCCTCTTAGATTTTCCTTGAGCTTAGGGAATAATCAAAAGTCACAGGGAGCAAGGTGTGGACAATAGGGAGGGTGAGGAACTGTTTCGATGTCCATCTTGGTCTAGTAGTCTTCTCTTCTCAGAACATCCTTGGGACAAACTTCATGAAACTTTTCAGCATCTTCAGTTCCTTGCAAATTATTGTGTGTACAAAATATTTTTCTTCCGTCACACTTGGCGTTATTGGATTGTTAAAAAGTCCCCGTTTTTTGGGAGGTCACCCTATATTGATCTTAAATATGATTTTTGCCATTGCTTTTTATTTTGTTTATTCTTACATTTTATTCTTTTATTCTAACCATTTGTTTTTCAAATGCAATTTTTAATTCTTTTATTTTTTTCTATTGTCATTCTTCCCTCTCTTAGCTTCATCGCATTCTCCGACGTTAATATTTACACCCACCTTCTTATTAATTAACGTTTCATTTGATTGTTTACCTTGTGTGTTATTTTCTAAATAAATATTGCAACCCTCCCCTCTCTCTCCCTGTTCATAACACCGACATCCTCACGACTGACCTGTAACACCTCTGACTCGACCCACGCCTGCGCACAACGCCTTCTTTTGATAAAATGGCGACGCCGAGGCGCCCTCTAGTGACTATAATTATCTCCCTTGTGCCAGTGTCTACAATTAGCAAAGGGTTCAGTCGACCAGAAATGTTTAAATGATGCACTATGAATTTGGTCCGTATAGAAATGAAAGACACTTTGAATTAGACGAACAGGGGCACAACAGAAATACTTTTCACTGGAAGGCACACACACACACACACACACACACACACACACACACACACACACACACACACACACACACACACACACAAATAGACGTTCACTCTCACACACGGACAAAAATTATGGAGCATTTTATTGTGTCACGATTTTCAGAAGGTCTGTACGCGCATGTCCACACAAACTTGCGAAAAAGGCGTTTTTGTTGAGATTAAGAATATAATTATCAAGTTATTTTTGGCGCCTCCCTTCATTTAGCTATTTTTAACCAGTTACACCTGCAAACAAATTTTTGTGGGTTAAGTTGTAATGACACGTTTATCAGTTATAAGATACGATGTCTGTTGCGTTTGACGAAGCGATTTGCAACGACCCCTTTATATATACTAGTGTGCGTGGGTGGGAGGCTTTGCTCGGTCGTAATATACGTTCCAATATAATATTTTAATTTGTCCAGATTTCGTATATATTTTTACAGAGTCGTGATTTCAAAAATAAAAAAGGATTTGGGTGCCATCAGCTGGAATCGAAACCAAAAGCAAAACTGTAGCATTCGAAGCTGGTGACATTACCACTATACCAACGTGCACTGGTGCACATGCACTGGTTAAAAATAAAATAAAATGAATGTACAAAATATATAACGAGTTTTTCAATTTGACTCCTTTTTGACCCCTTAAAAACTATTTTAACCTTAAAAACTATTTTAACCGGCTTAAGATATATAAAAGAACGGCCCATGAAAAAATCCAATCATTTGAGTTCCCTAGCGCCGCTCGGCAACTTTTAGTTTTTGAAAAGATAAAATTTGAAAATAAGGAGACAATTAGACAGATAAACATAGTGAGTTTTATATATATATATATATATATATATATATATATATATATATATATATATATATATATATACCCCTACACACACACACATATATATATATATATAGGGAGTATCTTTCTCTTAGGCATATTTCATTAAATGAAATAAACGTTTTTGTTATTAATTCTATTTTTGTTCATCCTTTCCAACTTCCGAATTACGGTTTTCACTTCTGGCCGGAATTAGCTGATGTAATCGCTAGATATATTGTAAGACCGAGTACTTTCCGATCCTTCTGGATTCATCATCAGGGATGGATTAATGAAACTGATTTTCAATAATTTAAATAATTTTATTTTTTTAATGAATTATTTTAACGTGCATATAAAAAATACACAGGTTAGATAAGTTATATATCGCTTAGTCATCTCATAACATGTATAGCAATAATATACTGAATTGTCAAGAGTTGAAATTTTAAATGCCTGTAGAAAAAGTCTGGAAACTATTTGAATACACTTTCTTATATATAAAGTATTATTGGGCGTGGAGATGTCTTAGGTTCAGGGTTAGGGTTAGTTAGTGTTAGTCTTCTTTAGTGTTGATATAATTAAAAATTCATTTTCTCAGAAAAGTCATGCCACTCATATATGTAAATATATATATATTGTATAAACAATAAAAAATCGATCACAACGGGCTCGTATATTGCGTATGGTTATGTTGTAAAGAAATCGATATAAAATATTTGATGAATGTAAAATCGATTGCAGTAAAAATTATGATTCGCCAATCGACAGTCATATTAAATCATAGAATTAAGTAATTAATTAATTTTGTTATACATAGATTGTTATTTTTTTATTATAATAATTATAATCTATTACTATTATTTTTACCATTTCTGATGACCTAAAATATCAACCGTTCACCTTATATGTTGTGTGAAAGATTTCTCTTCAAATTCATTTCAAATAACTGATTTGTTTTTTGCTTTCTCCTTTCTCTTAAACACATGAAATATTTTTGCCCAGCACATATTTTTTGACTCGCCAGCTCTTAAGATGTGTTTCCTGACATTCACCTGGTATTTAAAAAAAAATTAGTCTCAAGTACTATTTCCTAACATTTTCCTAACTAAGGTATCATGTTGCTTCTTGTCGGAAGGTTGGTCCTTACAACTTTGAAAATACTGGGGTCTCATTTCTTAGTGATGGTGGTGGTAGTGGTAATAGTATCAGTAGTAGTACTTATGTTAATAACAGTAGTAATAGCAATAGTAATATTTCTAGGGTTGACTCCCTGTTGATCTTTCTCGTTGCTATGAGAGACAAATTGTTTCTCATCTCCGGTAGAGAGCTTGTTATTATTATACTTGGCCGTATGAGTATGATGGAAGTTATCACTGTGTATCATAATAGATTGTGTGTGCGTTTAGATTCTTAATCCGGCAGGGGGATGTGATGCGTCTAGTGAGTTAGGTACAAGTTAGTGTTAAGTTCATGCATGCATGCCTTCTCGCTTCCAGCTTACACCGCTGGCTAACCTCGTGTTGAAAAGGGAGCAGCTATGCAGAAGTCTTCCCTGCCAGTACATAGCCTCTCCATCATCAAGACTCCTACAGTTCCTCCACGTTGACCACAACGGTAACTGGGTGTCTTGCTGCCCCAGGCTATACTTGTAGGTGATCTTGGAGTATTATGGGACCCCAGAGGTAGTGCGTAATGGCCTACCGATGTGTGGACATACCCTGGCTCACTACCAACCCCTACCCCCACTGTCTTGTGGGTGCTCAATTGGGCGATGACTAGGGGAACCAACCCCCAAATCAAACACCACTGCCTTGTGGGCCTTATCACAGCAAAAAGCTAAGAGATGGGAACTCTGACTTCAAATCCTACTGCTGCCTTGCAGTTTTCATTAAAACGCTATGGAACCCCATCCAGAAAGAAAAAGCGTAGTAGCGGACACGATAGGGCGACTGTTTACATCACTAAGATTACTTTCGTCCAGAAGCTGCGGTCTCCTCTGCTGCCAGTCGTCGCGGGTTCGCTCCACTGGGTATGAGCATTGGAGGTTCAGAGGATGCCTATCTGATGCGCAACAGATACTGCACCTAAACTGCGCAAGCAAGTTTGGAGCCAAGGTGGAAAGTTCTGTGGCGATGGAGTGAGACTACGCCAACACCGAGGGATAAAGCACTGAGCTCCCAACTAGTCATCGTTAAAATTGACGAACAGCATGACTGTCATCCTTTAAATATGATATATATGTACGTTTATACCAGTTAAAAGTGATATTAAAAAGTTTATTTCATGTCGGTTAATACTAAAACTTCTACTGCTAAGTTTTCCTTTAATGTAAATAATGTTTCTTTAGGTTTTAACTCTGGATTTTTTAGGCTTGTGTCATAACCAACCGACCATCTCTGTATAGTCCAATGCCACATTTAAAAAAAAATATATTTAAGCTGTGCAGAATACATAGGGCAACAAGGTCGAAATACCCCATTTGATTTGTTATTTATGTATTCACAGCTTTCGCGCCAAATTCCGACACAACGATCGCGGATTGTAATCGTTTATAACTAACACGTTTAGCAATTATAATCGCACAAAAGGCGATCATGTCAGCCACAATTAGCGCTTAATGGTCGACGACATTTACCAAACGTGTTTTCTTTCATTCAATCCTTCTGACCCCAGGACACTCTCGGCATAAAGAGACCGACAAATCGGTTGAATGATAATCAGGCGATTTTGAACGATTGCTACAATCCGACATAATCTCTTGTCGTTCACTCTCGAAGCTTTTGTGAAACATACATCATTGCCCGCTGCCATTTAAAACGCTCGTCTTTGTTTCGTCTCTTGATCCTAGATTAACTTGATGGTCAGAAACTGCCATTACGTTACTGGTCAATATGGCGGCTCGTTAATACAAGGTGGAACGATAAAAGTGTCACCCTAAACAAAACAACACTACAAATTTATTTTAAAATTTTTATTGAAAAAAGATCAATTCAGGTACTTGATTATATAGTAGACATTTATTGAATGTATCCGTCTTCAGCCTCAATCACCAACCCCATACGCCCGGAACTGGGAGCATGCCTTTTCAACAAGCGCTAACGGAGCTCGGCGAATACTCGGCGGATAGCGGCTTTAGTGTTCAGTGGTGTGATCAGGCTGGCTTTGGTGTTGTGGGAGGTCATGTTGGTGATGTTCTCGACGTATAATCAAACGAAGTAGTAAAGTGGGTTCAGGTCGGGCTCAGGTCGGAGGAAGATGGGGGTGCAGTGAGAGAAAATTACAAAGTCTTAGCACTTCTTATGAAGCCAAGCCTGGGTCTATTTTGACTTGTGAGACGGCACCGAGTCGTGCTGTCACACCTAGGATCTCTCAGGGGCCACCTAATTGCACCGAGGGATCATAACACTTTCCAGCACACCCAGATACACTTAGGTGTTGACTTTCAAGTCGACTTCGAAGGTGTGAGGTGGCATGATGTGGCCCCTCAATTGAAACCACACCAAAGACTATAACCGTGGCCGTGGTGTATTCATCACCCTGAGCATGTCTCTTCTAATCGTGACAACCCAGCGATGCATTTTGAGAGTGCTGGCAATTATCTTGTTGATGATAGCACCGCATTTTCCCAAAGCACCATATATAATTCCATCAATAGATTTAACTACCTACCCGAGCAGAATGCGTCTGACGTTTTTGATAGGAGATACAAAGATTTATTCACTGTTTACTGCCAAGAGTGAAGCAATGCTCGCAATGTTCGCAAGTTGGAATTCTCTGAAGCGATTAAGCTCTTATCTGAACTTTTCAGCCCGAACGAGATGTTTTTTCATGAGAGATAAAAGTGTTTCAACCTGGCAATACGCGACGACGAAGACTATCTCGCCTCCGCGTCTATTGTTAACAAACACTGTAACGATTTTCGACTGAATTATCAGCGGACGATTTCACATGTTTGATTTTTGCACAGGGTCTCGTCTCAGCAAAAAAGGTAGTGCTAAGACGACGAATCCTATCTAGACTCGAAAATGAACAAGGGCTCACCCTGCAGAAGTTGGCCGAGGATTTCATACGTGTAATTAATGTAAAGAACGACTCACGAAACATCGAGGAAATAGACGTGTAATACGTACAACGGATTAGTTTCAGACCAAAGGATTACTCTCATGGAAAAAAAAAACAAACGAAAAAAATACAAAAACAAACGAGAAGATAAATCAGGCACAACCAAAGTTTGGTCATTCAATCTCCAAATCGAATTCGCCTACAAGGCCGTGCAAGCACTGCGGTTGAACGCATTTGTCCGATGTTTTTACAAAAACAAAATATGCAATGAGTGAGGCAGTATTGACAAAAGAACACAATGAACGATCCTATGACGTCACTTCCGTCCATGACGTCACTCTCGGGGAACGAGAAGCGGTTTACAAGAGTCGATCACAGACACGCTAAGCAGATGGTCGTTCACAACTAATCCTGCTATGAGCAAAGATATTGTTCAATTCCCACGTTTATGTATTTTGTTATTACATAATTATTTCATTGTTACTGTTTTTTGTCATTTATTCAATCACTAACACTACAATCAGCTTATATAATAATATAAAACTTTTACTATTAAAATAGATTACATTACAATTAGAAAATAAAAATATTCTTTTTAAGTGTTTCTGGAGAGTTCTAAAAATAGAACAGAAAAATGTTCTTTTTCCCGAGGGCCCCAGAAAGTTCCAAGTCGCAGTGTTCCATTTTAGAAATTCTAGAATGCTGCATCCACAACGACTATAAATAGACGCTAATAGCCTCAACTTCAGTTATTAAATTAGCTCCGAGAAGGAGCGGTATGTTGGGGCGAAGAACTGGACTCTTGGTAAATATTTATTTTCTGATCTTATATTCTGACCAAAATAATATATTATTGCTTCTCAAACTCGAATATAACTTACATAAAAGCTAGATTAACCTAAAACCGCATTTACTTCCCTTGGCACCTTTTTTCTTGTAAATATTTGTTTTCACTGTTTTTTGTTCACTACATTCTTTTCTTTTTTCTTTAAATCCGTTTAGTTTTTTTTTTTTCAATATATGTTGTGCGTCTAACCGTAGACATTTTCTTGCACTTAACAATATGTGTGTGTGTGTGTGTGTGTAGTCAGCACCAACCCTATTCAGGGTTTAACCGGCTTCTTCCGAAGGAGGAAGTTTCATGGGAGTATGAAATTGACAAGCGGTCCCCAGTCGCATGTATATTCCCGTTAGGGGAGATGACGTCGTTAGGTTTTTGCAACTTTTTGCAGGGAGGTGTCGACGTCCTCCTACATACAGCACCTGGACTTCCCAAATTGGTTACCCATTTTTAGTAATGACCAGGCTCAACGTTGCTTAACTTCGGTGATCTGACGGGAACCGGTGTGTCAACGTGATTATGCCGTATACTTAACAATATGCATAAGTTTAAATGTAACATTGATAAGCATAGTTTTAAATTTTCCTAGGTATGATCCCAAATAGTAGCCCCTTACGTCCAAGTGGCCATATGCCTTGTTAAGATCGAACGTGAGTAAAAAAATACAAAATGAAAAATGCGACTCATAGAGCATTCGAACATAATGTGATACTATGAACGTAATAAGCCAAGAATTCCGACATATGATGAAACCATTCATTAACAGAATGAAAATATAATAAGTGAGGTTAGTAGAGAGACGATAGTTGGAGACGTTGAGATCTTTGGAACTCTTGAGACAAGAAGACGCCTAATGATTGATCAACAGTTTCCGAATAGTCAACTTAGAGTGGCTGATAGAGCAAAATACCAGACATAGGATTTCCGATTGTGAGTCAATAAATTTAGGAGTCAGAATTCGTTTGGGGACAGTTTCCAGTTTTCAACAGTTACGACAGTGCAACTTGAAGTAGATCGAGCAGGGCTTTAGAGAATGAGCAGATAAACTCATTAACCGATCATCAAAGATGACAACAACCAACAGAAAATGTTTAGCGGTTCTTCCTCACACACGTTAAAAGCACAGCTGGTCTGTGCACAAGATATTGGAGTTGTGTTTTCTTGTGAGTTTACATTGTTTTATTTTTATCCTTGTAAACCACTGTTCGCGCTATCGGCAATCGTCAATGTGAGAGACGACGACATGGGAAAAACAAATGAAGCCGAATAGAAAATCACGCAAATAGTGTGAGGCTCGGTGGCGGTCGTAAGGGACGGCATTATTTTACATTAGGTTTCAAGCGGTCTAAGACACCACCCTCATTAGATGGCCTCTCAAGGTTCAGAATCTGTACGAGTCCCAGTTTTCATTTTGTATTTGTGTTATTTATTTCCAGTCCTGTGGACTAAATTAATTGTTTATTATATGATATTACATTCCCAAAGATTAGCACTAATAAAATCGCCGCATAATATATAATGCTCTCACTATGTCTAATCTATCAGGCTTTTGCGTCACTGTACTTACTTTTTTATTTTCAGTAATGAACGGGTTATTTATATACTAGCTGATTGGCTCAACGTTTTCTGGATATTACAAACACACACACACACACACACACACACACACACACACACACACACACACACACACACACACACACACACACATATATGTATATTAAAACAAGAAAATGAGTCGATTTTCTTTCTTCTGTTTCCTTGCGACCGAGTCTACAACGTGTTGGGTCCATTAAAATATAACAGTGCCGCCAACAAAGGTGTACAACGTTACAATAAGAATAAAAAGATAATACAATGTAACAGACTGAACACACAACACATAGGGTTCCTGGTTCGATCCCGGGCAACGCCGAGATATTAAACGATAAATCAAATAATCGAATGTGATAATCAATTTCGAATAGAAATATCGATCAATATCATGTTGATTTTTTTATTCGCTTCAGTGCAGACATGCGGATGTGTTTGTCATTTGTCAAATTTAAAGAGAAACTTAACACAAATGTTTTAATCCACTTAATTCCAAAATTACTGGCAATGAAAGATTTATTTCGTTTCTCTGCGACAAACAAACGAATTGTAATCCCCGATTGTAACTTAAAACTCGTTTAATCCGATGGGTTACAATAGCGTTCAAATTCGAAATGAACCTTGAACGGGTTTATTTATTTATTCTGAAAATCATTTCAAATGAAATCGGTTATAGCCGATAACCAATCAGCGATGGGCAATACGAGTTGCTAGGTGGGGACAACGTGGTTTCAAAGATACACGCACGCACGTATACGCAAACATAGGTTTCACAGCACGCACATACATATATCAACATACCAGAGAGAGAGAGAGAGAGAGAGAGAGAGAGAGAGAGGGGGGGGGGAGAGATAAAGGCGTTAAAGAAAACGAGAAAGAAAAAAATCACAGAGACCTACAACGCAATACGAAAACAGGCGACAAAATGAGGAAAATTGAAAGATGGGAAAGAGAAGGATAGATAGAATGTTGCAATGAGTATGGCAGAGAAAGAAAGAAAGAAAGAGAAATAGAAAGAGATATAGCTATCAATCTTATCATTCTCTTAATCTATCTAAAAATAAAATTTATGATGAGTGTGAATTAATTACATTGTTTGGTTTTGCAAAAGTAACTAATGATATATATATATATATATATATATATATATATATATATATATATATATATATATATATATATATAATTATTATTATTATTATTACATTTTCACCTCAAACAAAGCACACTGCCACTTTCTTATAGGAGGCTACTATCAGGAACATAAGTTACAGGGGTACTATGTGGGGAGTTGGGCAGCAAGATGTCGGTTCACGTTACACTTGAACTTCTGCATGTCAGTACAGTTGGGGAAGCAGGAACTCGGATGGACATTCCAAAAATAGCAGTTCTGGGAATGAATTACAGGAGAAGAAGGCTCTCTTACATCTCAACTGCGAAGGGGTGGGATTTTGCTGCTGGTCGGGTTTGTCGGGGGTATTTATGTCGAAGGGGTAAAAGTGCTTGTCGGAACATTCACCGTTAAAGTACTTGTAGAACAGGCAGAGTAATGCAACATTTCGTCGATGGGACAGAGGCTGAATGTTAGATGACAGTTCAGGACCTATTAGATTGGCGACTCTCCTTTGAACATTGTTTAGGATTGAGAGACTAGTAACAGATGAACCAGCCCAAATATGACAACGATACTCCATACATGGGCGAATGGTGGCCTTACAGAGGTATAGGATACTTCCGGGCGTTAGTATCATTCTAGTACGGTAGAGAGAACCTACCTTCTTTGCAGCGGTCCTGGCAATGCTCTCAATGTAATTGTTCCAACTCATGTTTCCTGTGAACGTTAGGCAGAGGAGTTTAAAAGATGTACTTTCAGATGAGTCTTTGGCCATTGCTATAGGTGGTAGAGAAGGTTTCTTGTAGTTATTGAAGGAAACAAGTTTAGTCTTGGCAGCATTGAATGTGACTATTCATTTTTGCCCCCATTCCACTACAGATCGGAGGTCATCCTCTAGTGTTTTTGCCATTTCTTTAGATATGTGTTCATTTGTTTTCCTGTCGTGTCTGTTATAGAGCGTGGTGTAATCAGCGTATATACCCATCTCACAGACAATTTTGTCAAGGAGGTCATTTATGAATATTAGGAATAATAGAGGTCCAATGATAAACCCCTGAGGCACTCCCACATTTATATAATACTAGCGAGGGATACCCGGCGTTGCCCGGGTGTTTGGAGGTGTGTGTGGAAACTCTGGGGTGGGGTGGGGGTTAAAATAAAAAAATGTTTTGGTAGGTAAGTATGAGAATCGAACCCGAACCGTTGAGGCAAAGTTGTAAATTAAAGTGTGAAAAAAAAGAGTGCGACGGTTTTAATCATTGGGCCACCATGAGATGCTAACGGAAACGCGTTTGAATTTATTTAATTACTTGGATTTGGCAGGTGCACGTTTTAATGGCTTAATGAGGTCAAGTTGTCATTTACTTCGGGAACGCTTTTTTTAAATTTTTATTTTCCCAAGATGTTATAGGAAAAAGACTAACCCACATGCGGCGAGTGACAAATGTTGAATATTTATCTTCCCGAAGTCGAGCAAATTAAATAGACAGGCGAGCTTCGTTGTTAACTCTGAGATATTATATGTGATATAAAAAGTTTTAAAAAGTTGTGAACCGACCGACCGACCGACCGCTTCTCTGAAAAAAGCCTTTTGTAGACATACAGAAAAAGCGAACACATACATACATACATTTTCGCTTTTATATTTATATCATATTGCTTAGATGTACGACCGTCGAGGACAAGCTGGATTTTTCTCTTATCTAAGAAGGATTTAATTATGTTATGTATTCTTCCAAGTAGGAAAGCAAGAGAGGCGCTTTCAATAAGTTTCTAGACCTTTTTTGTTTTTAAAAGCATTTAAGATTGTTGCAGACTCTTGAAAATTCAATCTGTTATTGCTATACATCTTATGAAATGACCAATTTTTATGATTTCAGCTTCCAATGAACAGCTACTGCAGGAATTGGAATGCACCCTACTAAAGCATGATTGTCAAAGCTGGTGAATTTCAAAAAGGCAATAACGACCTGAACACACTTTAGAAGAATTTTATGCAATAAAATTATGTTTCAAACTTGGAAAAAAATGCCACAGAAATCTATGAATGCGTCAGACTATTTTGGACTATCTTGCATGAACCGAGCATTAGTTTTTGAGTGGCATAAGAGATTCAAGGAAGGCAGGGAGTCTGTGAGGGATGATGAGAGATGTGGGAGGAGTAACGAAGTCATAACACCAGAATTGATTGGCCAAATAAAGAATTTCATGGATAATGATCGTCGTGTGTCTATGGAAACAAAGAGTGCACAGTTTGATGTCAGTGTGTGAACTGTACACACAATTATACGTGAGGTACTTAGGATGCGGAAGATTTGCGTGGTTTATCCCAGGGGTGCTCAGAGAAAACTAGAAAGAAAGACGTTCTCATGACAGCAGGGAGATGGTCAAGCTGATCAATTCAGATCCCGCAGTTCTTGATGCCCTGGTGACCTGCGGTGATAGCTGGATCTATTGCTATAAAGCTGGATCTACTGCTATAAAGCTGGATCTACTGCTATAGCCCAGAGATCAAGAGACAGAATTTCCAGTGGAACCATGTTGGCTTTTCCAGATTCAAGGAGGCCAGACAGAGAAAATCCACCCAGAAACTTAAGATGTCTTTTTTTTTTACAATACGAGCATGATCTACATACACTGGGTACCTACTGGACAGCCAGTCAACAAGGAATACTATGTTGAGGGTTAAAGTGAATTCAAGAAGAGATTCTGTCAAAAGAGGCCAGCACTCTTCAAATCAGGTCAGTTGCATTTCCACCAGGACAATGCAGCAGTCCACAACTCAATCACTTGCCATAGACTATTTTCACCAAAATGGGCACAAGGCAGTTCCTCACCCCTTCGATTGTTAAGACCTTGCTCCCTGTGGCTTTTTGATATTCCCTAAGTTCAAGAATAATCTAAGAGGCTGTCGCTATGATACAATTGAGGAGATGACAGAGGCTTTGACGCTCACACAGGAGGACTTACATGAAGCTATCCAGAAGTTGTTGAAATGATACAACAAGTGCATTGCATCTGGAGGAGATTACTTCGAAGGGGACTAGAGTTTAATGTGTGCACTATCAATATAAGTATCCATATGAAAAAAAGTCTGGAAACTTATTGGAGACACCTGATATATATATATATATATATATATATATATATATATATATATATATATATATATATATATATATATATATATATATATATATATATATATCCGGTTGCCCTCCCTAGGGATGCCTTTCGGGTTAAAATAGCTAAAATTGACACTTTTGTGCTTATAAAAAAAAAATGATGACTTGAATTCTTATAAAATTTTCTGAAAAGTTGTAACTAACTGATTTCTATATAATTTTATTTGTCTATACTTCGCGATAACACTTGGGTGTGTCACAGGGGCTCTTTTAGGGCTAATAAAAACACTCCAGTTTGTGGACTATTTTACCATATTTGTCCAAAATTTTCTGTGTATGTCTATTTAGCATTTGTGAATTGTGCTGAACTCAAATTTAAATATTTAAAGCCTTGGGGATTTTTGGGGCTAAATGGGAGGAGCTAATGATGGACTTAGTCATTTCTTGTTTTCATGATGCAGAACTCAAATTTACATATGTGAAGGCCTAAAACTGCATTGTTTGTTCATTTTCACCAGGATTTGACGTCCCCTGGGGATTTTGGGGCTAAATGGGGCTGGGGAATGCTGAAGTTAGTCATTTTTTTATGCCTCGTTCACTTTGCACGTACGGGAGACTATGCATGCTTCACTTGTTTTTTTTTTTTAAGTTTATTGATGTGTTTTTCAATGCTCCCGCCAAAAAACCAACAATATACAAAATGATTCATTGCCAATTTCGCTCTAAAATGACCGCTTAACAAAACATGTCAGTTAAGCCTATTTCATAATTCGTTTAACATTTGTTTTTTTCTCATTACCGCGGTTTTTGAACAGGATTAACTTATATAAAAAGTATTACGTAAACTTTGAAAGGCTTTCTATTGTCAATACGAAGTGTCTAAAATAAGTTCCCAGACTTTTTTCGTATTGGCACTATTATTGATAATACACACAGGAAACTCTAGTCCCCTTCGAAGTAATCTCCTCCGGCTGCAATGAACGTGTTGTTCCGTTACAGCAACTTCTGGAAACCCCCATGGAAGTCCTCTTGTGTGAGCGTTGCAATGACCCTCATCAAAGCAATGACCCTCATCAAAGCAATGACCCTCATCAAAGCAATGACCCTCGTCAAAGCAATGCCCCTCATCAAAGCAATGACCCTCATCAAAGCAATGACCCTCATCAAAGCCTCTGTCATCTCCTCAATTGTATCATAGCGACAGCCTCTAAAGTTTTCATTTAGCTTAAGGAATAACCAAAAGTCACCGGGAGCGAGGTCTAGACTGTGGGATCTGAATTTATCAGTTCGATGATCTCCCTGCTGTCATGACAACGTCTTTCTGATCTACCTGCTGAGAATCCTTAGAACAAACTTTGCGCAAATCTTCTACATATTTAGTTTCTCGCGAATAATTGTATGTACAGTTCCCACACTGACATCAAATTGTCTCTATAGACACATGACAGTCCTGTCCATGGAATTCTTTATTTGACCAATCAACTCTGGTGTTCTAACTTACTCCTACCACACCTCTCATCATCCATCACAGACTCCCTGCCGTCCTTGAATGAAGACTGAGTCTTGCAAACCGTTCCTGACGTAGCCGTCATCACATAATCGTGGTTACGCGCTGCTGTCTTGGAGGCTGAAATTCACCTACAGGGATATTCCACTTTTAGACGTGTTAGAGTCAATAGAACGGGTGGTGATGTTATTGCCTACGTGAAATCATCCCTCAAACCAACCGACGCCTGCCAGACGATGAACTACGATGCTGTCCTCTGCCACATTTCTGTCGCTACGCTTCCCATACTGATCGTTTATCGATCTCCCAAATCTGAACTTTCTGATGATCAATATCTCTTAGCTGCCATAGAATTAACATCCCGAACGCATTAAGACTGTCTTATTATCGGTGACTTCAATACTCCCAGAGTTTACTGGTTTGCCGCATCATGTATGTCCCAAACATCTGCCTTCCGCCAAAGTCTTTTGAAGGTGTCGGAAGATTACTTCTTGTTCCAGCATGTAAACCCCTCCACCCCCAACTATTTCCGTGGTGGAAACCGACCATCGACTCTTGATCTGTTTTTTACGTCGTACTCCCGATCTGCCTCAAACGTTACCATCCTGACACCTTTAGGGTTGGAGAGCACTGCGTATTGAGTTTCAGCATGCTTATCTCCTCCTCAACGCATGTTCTCAGCCACCAATATACCAACTTTTTCTGATGCTGCAAACACTATTGATTGGCGGACCATAAGCTCGTTGACTTCAAGCGAAGATCACTGGCAGCGTTTAAGCATGCAATTGCTTGGATCACAGAACTTCCTGTTTCTCTAAAGAATCCGCGACAAGCCAAAAGTAAACTGTGGGTGACGAAAAAAGAAGAAGAAGAAAAGAAAACAGAAGGACGTAGCTTGACAGGAGTACATAACCACAAATCAGATGCCGCCTACGCACAATACAAAAGGCAACGAACCCATGCCGCTAGCACTGAGAGGCAAGAGCGTCTGAAGTTCGAAGATCGTATAGCCAACGACGCTAACTGAAACTCAAAAATGTTCTTTGCGCATGTCCAACGAAATGCCCGCCTAAACAAGACCCTACTGAGCAATTTGCCGTTTTTGTAGCGACCTTCTCAACTCTCTTCAGAACAGATGAGGGCAGAGAACCGCCATTGTTTGACTGCGACACCTCACCTATGTCGCAAATCGAGTTTCGCAGAGAAGACGTTGAGCGGATCCTCAGATCAATGAATGCAACAAAGGATCCTGGCACTGACAGTATCCATCCCCAAATCCTCAAAGATCTCGCCGTTTTCATCTTTACCCCCCTCACGTGCCTTTTTAACCTATCTCTGACTACCAGCATCGTTTCCAATGACTGGCGTGATGCTACGATCTGCCCATCTTTAAGAAGGGTAACGGAGAAGACCCTATAAACTACCAGGTTTTTTCACTCACTTCAATTGTCTTCAAAGTCATGGAAGTGTTGCTGAAAAGAGCGATGACGTCCCACCTTCAACGGTCCGAGCAAATCTCTCACTCCTAACACGGCTTCGTGCTGACGAGGCCTTGCTTAACGAACCTTAAGGAATCGTTGACGAAGATCATGGACAAGGGAGACACTGCGGACATTGTTTTGAACTTGCCAAAGCTTTCGACTCTGTAAGTCATCGTCTATTTTTCAACATGCTCCAACCGTGATGTCGTACAGTGGTCGGTGCCTTCCTCGCTGACCTCGCTGATGGTGCCTTCCTCGCTGACATGCTCCAATCGTGAGGTCGTACAGTGGGTCGGTGCCTTCCTGCCTTCCTGATGTATGCAGTGCAACAAGTAGTATGCCACAGGGTTCAGTCATTAGACCCCTGTTGTTTCTCATCTTCGCCAATGACAAGTATTTTCTCAGCTGTCCCCCTCGAAAATTCTTAGCTCCCCCAGCGACTATGAAGAACTTCGGCGATGCCTCCATGAAGTCTTGTGATGCTCGCTGGACTGAGATCTGAGTCTAAATGCCACATGGCAGTGGAAGTTCGTGGGCCAGCATCCCCCAACTCCTCCATTCCCCCTTGACTTCCAACCGGTGATCCATCAATCCATCAGTCAAGCCAAAGCCGATAACTTCGTATATATATATGCACGTATAGACGTGCGTAAATAATACATATAGTGTAATATAAAACAAGGGAAAGATGGTCGTCTTCTGTCAAGAAGTGACAATTACCATATATATATATATATATATATATATATATATATATAGAGAGAGAGAGAGAGAGAGAGAGAGAGAGAGAAAATAAAAAAGGAACAAACCATTTCCATTATTTTCATATATATATATATATATATATATATATATATATATATATATATATATATATATATATATATATATGCATTTTAATTCTGTAACGTCACGCTCACGTTTAAATACTGACTTGACATTAGCTCGGCACATGAGTCATCAATATGCTTACGTATTTAAATGACGGAGACAGCAACCACGTTAAATTCTTTTTAGGAAATTTCGGTCAGATCTGAAAGATGTTTTGTTTTCAAGACAACTATTTCGATGAAAATAATTGAAATAGTGGTTCCTCTGGGCAGTAGCTAAGGGATGTAACATGGCTGACTGTTGGGTCTCTCTTGGAATACTTTCATTTGTATAAATCACCCAAATAATATCTAATCAGATACATCGGCCACCTTCGTTTTGTAAAAAATGTTCAGAAGGATATCAGATATAAGCCATCTCTTTGAGTATCGAAAATAAAACCGCGGTGGAAATGGACATAAGATAATTTCTTTTAAGGAAATCGCCCCAGACAACGCATGAAGTTACTCGATGTAAAAATAGCACTTCATGGTGTTATATGGAATGGATTTCGACCCCGAAAATATCACTTCTTCCTTTTTGTCAGAGACATCACTCGTGGAATATAAGATCTTTGAAAATACCATCAATCATTTTCTCTTCTCTTTATCTGTGCCTAAACCTAAACGTAGATTACATGAACAAATCTTCTGTCTTAGAACTGCACGCCTGTGGAACTCTGTTACGTTTTCCTGCTTTCCAGCTGATTACAATATGGCCGTCTTCAAGTCCAATGTAAACAAGTTCTTGAGCCGTGCCCCCTAAGTAATCCAATTTACCAAATTAAAACTTCTAACGATTACTATATGGTACTTTTGACGATTTTACACTCTTTAAGTCTTATCCTCGAGTGGCCCGCTGGGCCTTCATAAGTGGTGATTCCCCTGTAAAAAAAAATAAGGGAAGCGGAAGTTACGCAACCACCGAAAGTAAAGCCAGCATTCGCTTTCTATTCTCCTTATCTATGAGATTTGTTTGTCTTTTTTCGAAAGCTGAATGACTCGACGATCTCAGCGAAAACGGGAGAATATATGTGCACTGTTCACGGCAATTTGTCAGAAAAAAAAACAGCATCTGGTGAACGTGTGAGCTTGATTAACAATTTGAGTAATCTCATATGCAAGGGGAAAGTTTTAGTAGAACCTCCTTTCATAATCGATCTCGTTATTAATCTCGCTATCGACATGAATACTAGCAGAAGAAGAGTCACCCAGGAACTTGTCTACTGTGTACGAAATTTGCTCCATAACAATGACGCCTTCGCTGAAAAAACGATAGAAAGCAAAGATGAAACAAAGAAATGTATATAGGGTGAATCAGGGTCTTCGTTGGAAGTTTCGGGAACACATGGGAAATCGCCACTAATGAAGGTACAGATGTCGTGACTGTGGAGATGCTTGAGGTTGAGTTTTGAGGTCATTTTTGAATAACCTCTAATCATGAAGTCATCTATAGAAACTGCGTGGCTAATGACAGTTTCACACAGAAGTAACAGATCCAGTTTGGTCTCCTCTGGAATAGTTGTAGAAGGAGACCTGGTGAAAGATGTCTTCGTTAGAGACAGAAGTTATAGTTATATATTAATTTAAAAAAAAAATTTTATGGTGTGATTTGGAAGTTTAGTAGAAGGTGTCATAAGGAGTAATAAAAGTAGATTACAGAGATAGTGAGTGAGAGAAATACATGTTTTATAAAACATTGAAGAAAAAAATGTCGTAGCAGTTCCCATTAATATTGCATCGAGAGGCCCCACCAGAAAGTAGGCATAGTCCATATTTTATACACCAATACAAAGGCCCCTGTTATTTTCAAGCTGCTTATAGGACGTCCTCCTCGGCAGTTACTCTAAGGTTCAAGCCGATGTCAGCCCAGGCAAAACGTTTATTTTCAGCACATTGATTAGTGACATGTCTGCAAGCATAGAAAACGCTATTGGCACATTTCGCTCTCAAAACGGAACAACCGCTGACATAAGTGAATGATCTTTTCTCTTTGTTAGAGACGATGTTTATGACGAACGAGGATCAAGAGATAAAGAGAAAGGAGAGTTACATGGCTGCGGAAAAAATACATCCACGGTGCGTTTTGTAAACTATGCTGAATTAGGCGAATGGTAAAACAAACTCAAAATACGCCCTTTGGTATAAGTTCCCCCAACCGGATTTTAGGAGTGGCGTTTGGGATATTTTTTTAAAACAAATTGAAACTTTATATATTATTTTATTATTGAGATGAGTAATTTGTATACGGAAGGCAGTAATTACTAAAGATGAGGAATCAGCATCCCTATCCCATCGCGGTTAACCACCTGAAGAAGGCCAGAGGAATAGTTGTCCGAAACGTCGTGAAACAACAACAACTATGAAGATGAGGATTACTGTCCGCAAATAAAATAAATAAATTGAAATTTATAGCGTTGAAAATTTTGTGGTCAAGTGCGCACAATTTTCAAGGTTATAAGTTTAGATATACATTTGCTGAAACACACAAAGGAAAAGATAACAAAATATCAGGACCTAAAAAATGATCTAAAAACGACATTGTCTATGAAAGAAATAAACATTATACCGGTTGTGATAGGAGCAACTGGCTTAATAAAAAAGAATCTTCATAAATACTTAGAAGCAAACCCTGGAAGACCAAGCTGTAATGAAATACAGATAGCAGCCATAAAGGGAACAGTATCTATTCTTAAAAGAGCCCTCGGATATAAATTTGAATCATAACAGAATCAAGCGTTAGCTCCAGGAGGGATTAGCCCCTTGATATCTTAAAACTTACTGAAGTAAAATAAAAATTAAAAAAAAAGGTCATTCCCATTTGCATCCACTTGTGTAAAGTTATTTAACGTCTATTGAAGATTCTATTTTTTATGAAAATGTTACAAAAATATTTTCGAATTTACTTGTCTCATAAAATGTTCAAATTTCTTTTCGCACTTATTTGATAAATGTCTATAAATGACTATATATTTATATTTAAACATCAGTTTAAACATTTGTGCCAGTTACGGCTCCAGAACTATGACGTATACTTCTTCAACATACGTTAGCTAATACACATTTTGTTGATTATATCAGTGTGTGTGATTATTACCGAGCTGAAAACCGGCAACAAAAACAAAAAAGTTTATATTTGAAAAAAAAAAATAAAATAAATAATATATATATATATATATATATATATATATATATATATATATATATATATATAGTGGAAATGGTAATTAATAAAAACCGAAGAAAGTGATCAATACCGTTGTAGAGCAAATATGCGTTTTATTTTTTATTACCGTATCTTTCTGTTAAGTTACATTATTGTTTCAGCTATTTGGCCGTTTTTTTTTGCCGTTGGTAGCATCCTCAGACTTTTACAGAAATACATTTCTGTAAAAGTCTGAGGATGCTACAGACGGCCAAAAAAACGGCCAAATAGCTGAAACAATAATGTAACTTAACAGAAAGATACGGTAATAAAAATAAAACGCTTATATATATATATATATATATATATATATATATATATATATATATATATTTAATGGCGATGAAGTTATATTATTTTATTAATTAATCGATATTTTTGACAAAACAATGAAAAGGAAAACATTATGGTCGCTAAATTTTGATGATCGGATATTTATTTCTGTTTCTCTCTTTTTTTTTTTTTTTTTTAATAATCGATGAACATTCTGATCACTTGCGCCGATCTTGTCTGACACGCGATCCGGGTGGTCGCACATACCCGGTTATCTTAACATGACATGCACAGTAAGCGATGATTTTTTTTTTCGAGTGTCAGTTGATAAATTCAGTTGGTGGTGATGGTGGGTGATGATCAGAGGTTTAAGTAATTCTACTGATTAGGAGTGGGCGTCGATTGTGCGTCCCTGACTTTACCGGATTTATGCGAGATTTCGGTGAAGTGCTTGTTGCTATGTTTATATGAAGGTGGCCACCGCTACTCGGGTAGAGAGTGTAAAAGCCGACAGATGGATGGTCGCGAGATTCTCGTTCTGTTGACCAATGAGTGGAGAAGGAGGAGGAAGAGGACGATTTTTTTCTCAACCGCATTATTTTTCCGAAGAGTCCTTGTCATTCCCCCTTCTTCGTTTCTATGCGTATGTGTGTGTATGTACACTTGTGTATGTGTGTGTATGTATGCGTGTGTATGTGTGTATGTATGCATGTTCGTTTGTGCGTATGTATGTATGTGTATATATGTGTACGTATGTGTGTGTGTGTGTGTGTGTGTGTGTGTGCGTGCGTGCGAGATGGAGACGAGGTGCCCGTAGGCGTCGTTGCGACTCTTGAGAACTGGCTATTATTTACGACCATTATTTTTGCTTCTTCCAGAAGAGAAAATGATGACGGTCTACCCTAACCTTGTTCAATGGAGAATCTCACAGCATTCTCATGAAGCTCCCTACTGCTCTTGCCTCCACTCCTTCTCTCTTCCCAGCTCTCTCTCTCTTCATTTCTTTCACCATCTCTCTCTCCATTTCTTACTTTGTCTCTCCCCACCTCTCACAGTTTTTCCCATCTCTCTCCCTTTCTTCGCCCTCTCTCCCCATTTCTACGCCTCTCTCTCCCTCCCCATCTCTCTCTCCCCATCTCTCTTTATCCCTCCCCATCTCGCCATCCCTCCATCTTCTCTACATCCCTATCTCTCTCTTTCCTTCTCTCTCTGTCTCTATATTCGTCTGTATATAAAATCCTGATGAATATGCTTGTATTTCTACATATTAGTATGTGCAGATGTCTACACATAGACAAATATGTCTATATATATAAATAAAAGATTTTATGCGTGGCTGTTCACGCATCAGTTGTCCACGGGTTTTCTCCGAGTAAAATCAATAATATATGTGGAATTATCAGATAGCTATGGATATTTTGTACTCTGATTTAAAATAATTAAAAACTTTTTATTCATCACAATTGTGTATAATAAAGGAGTACGTTCTTATGTTTAACGATAAACGCATACGTGCATTAATTAAGCAACTAGTGACGCCTGCGATAACATACAGTTTTGCCATTTTCAACTGACCACAAAATGACATAAACAGACTAGATTCGAAAATAAGGAAAATGTTATATATTATAAAATGTTATTGAAGAAAAAAATGATTTATCTATTGGAATCCTTTAATATGAGTAATTTGTGTATTTATTTATTTGCAGACTGTTGTCCTCATCTTTATAGTTGTTGTTTAACCACGTTTCGGCCAACTATCTCTCTCTGACCTTCTTCAGGTCATTAACCGCGATGGGGTAGAGGCGCAGTGGTTGGTTGTTTTTGTTTTACGGCATATCAACCCTTTTCGGGTTATTTAATACTGAATCTGAAGATTCAGAAGAATTTTTTTTTTAATAGAATGTATTTGTTGTTTTCACGTCGGTTTCTATTTAATCCATAGTTGGGACCCTAACAGGTACTACCACTCCGGGTCAGAGTGGACCTGGGAGCAATGGTAATTAAAGGGTGGCTCCACACTCCCCAAAGCCCACAAGCTGGGGCCTCACCACTGGATATAGTTTAAGGTCATATCCAAGACCCCCATTGAGGGATTTTTATCCTCTGCAGGGGGGCAGTCGGCATATTCTAATGCCTCAACGACAGGGCCCAGAGGCGCAGTGGATAGAGGCGCTGAGTCTCTACGGTTCTAAGTGGGCATTGTCTGACGATAGCGGTTTCAATTCTACCCAAAGTAGGCCAGAGGATTTGTTGGCCAAAACGTGGTGAGGCAACAACAACTATGGAAGGCAGTAATTACTGAATATATTATTAAGAGAGTTAGCATTCCTATCGCGTCGCGATTAACTACCCGAGGAAGGTCGGAGGAATAGTTGCCGAAATCTAGTGAAACAACAACTATAAAGATGAGGATAAAAATGTTCGAAATTAAATAACTAAAGGAAAACGTTTTCCGAGGAATATTATTGAAATAATATTAAAACTTTGTAGAACAATGAAAAAAGAAAGCAAAATTCTTCATAAATTCATCCACGAAAACGTTTTCTTTTGGATGATTGATCCGAAGAAGTACAGTGTAATGTGAAAACGATGTATTTGTTTATTCGTGCAAGTAATATAACTTGAATTTTTTTTCTTTTCCACTTTTCCACTCCAGCATATTGCCACATGGAACGTAAGGGGTTACTTTTTGGGATAGTGTCTTACATTAGACCGCGGGGAGTTGAGCAGCAAGACATCTGTTTGCATTACATTGAAAATTCTGCACGTTAGCACAGTCAGGGAAACAGGACACAGGGAGGGAATTCCAAAGTCTAGCATTCCGATGGAAAACACTATTATAGTAGAAGGCTTACTGGCATTTAGAGCCCTCGACAGAGAAGGGATAGGATATTGCCGCTTATTAGGTTAGTCGAGAATATGCACGACGAGGGGACACAAGGGCTGTGAGTTGATCAGAACACACTATATGATAACACCGCACATAATAACATACATAAACCAGTGTTTGCCAAAGTTGTTTCTGCCCACAGGAACAGAATGTATGCATTTCTCAGAGATTGACTATTAGCATCGTGTCAATATTGTGAGCATCAGTCCCCAAAATCATTTTAAATGTCAATATCTCGAAAAAAAAAAAACTCAGTGTATCTTAATGAAACTGCACTTTCTGTTAAACATCATAAGTTTTATTAGTTAACTTTTTAAAGAAACAACAACAAAAATTTTTAGATTCTATGACCGATTTCATAATTTTCACAAATGTTCAATATGAGCGCTGCCTGTGACGCTGCACACATTAAGTCGGTAATTAAACTTCCTTGAATCTCTTATTCCACTCTAAAACTGATGCTATACTCAGGCAAAATGGTCCAAAAGCCGTCTAAAGCATTTCATACGTTTCTGTGGCATTTTTCCAAGCTTAAAACTGAATTCTATTGCATAGCATTTTTCTAACGTGTCCCTGCGTTCAGATTGCATTTTTGAAGTTCACCAGCTGTGTCAATCAGGCTTTAGTAGTATGTATTTCAATTCCTAGTGTAGCTGTCGATTTGAACATGAAATAATAAAAATTGGTCAGTTGTCTCATAGGATGTATAACATAAGATGTACAACAACAACTGAATTTTCAAGAGTCAACACCAATTTTAAATGCCTGTACAAAAGTCTGGAAACTTATTGAACGCAATTGATCGCGGTAAATATCAACTTGATCTACAGGTTGCTGGACCAATCAAATTAGAGATATATTTCTACACTTTATCAAGAATATTCAAATGGGACGAGCCCAAATATGACAACAATCAACTCCATAGGCTTCAGCCTCTGGCCCATCGACGAAATGTTGCATCCCTCTGCTTGTTCTACATATACTTTAATGGTAAATGCTCTGATGAACTGTAAACACTTGTACCTCCTCGATGTAACTATCCCCGACAAACCCGACAAGCAACTAAGTCCAACCCCTTTACAGTAGAGATCCCTAGGTGTAAGAAAGCCTTTTACTCCAATAGTTTCTTCCCCAGAACTGTAAGTCTTTGGAACTCCCTTCCGGGATTCTGCTTTCCCAACTGTACTGATATGCAGAAGTTCAAGTGTAATATGAACAAACATCTTGCTACTCATCTCCCTTCATAATGCCCCGCCAATTGTCCTCGATAGTAACTCCCTACTTCAAAGTGGCACTTGCCTTGTTTGGGGTGAAAATTGACAAAAAAAAGTCTGAATGTAGATTAGCCTATCTATCTATCTATCTATCTATCTATCTATCTATCTATCTATCTATCTATCTATCTATCGATCCAACCAACCAACGACTTATCTACGAGTGTTGTTCTAAAAATAATGCCTCCTATTTTTATTCTGCCCGAATAGATAAAATTTCATTGTTATGATGACTGATCTTACGCATTCATGATATGAAAGTTTCATCTCTCTGTTGCAGATATTGCTAGTGTGGGACTCTAAGAAAGAAACTTCTCCCATAGACGTGTATTAGAAGCTGAAATTCGTCATTGAATTCTTCTATACAAATCGTTAAATCCATCCATTATTCTAGCCGTCTATCCCGCCACCTACCCATTAATCTTTCTAACATCCCGTCACCTACCCATCAATCCTTCTAACAAGCAATCCATTTATCTCTCAATCTTTCTAATCATCTATCAAATTAATCGATTAATTTCTCTATCTCTCGATCTAAGATTTATATTTACATTTGATTAAATATCTGATTTCCGAAATGGTAACCTCGATAACATCGCCTTATAAGTAACCATCTATTTCACCCTCAATACATGTGAGTGTTTTACTTGCCCTTTTTCCAAATGGCACTCAATAATTTTGTTTCTCTATCATTTATTAGTGGCCGTGCACAGAGTAACCTGAGCGAATATCAAATACGTCTGCTTGCCAATCTTCGTATCAGCCACGCGTGTCGATTACAGCAAAACGAAATGATATCGCTTTTACGCAAGAATTATCGTCTCACATTTTAAAACGCATTACCTTAACGAAAAATTGAGAGATACCTATTTAATAGATTAGCAAAACACAAGCCAGACATGACGTCATTTATTGACGCATATTCTGCACTTTTACAACGATAACATGGACCATGTGTGATTGACCTTAGGTCAACGTATCAGTCGATAAACTGATTTCAAGGTCTGCTTTTGTGAAAATAGTCGGCCAATACCTTATTATGGCCACATTTGAGTAACTTTGAGAATGACCAATAAAAGATGCACACTTATTTCTTTAATCTTGCCATATCTATTATGAATAACGTTCACTCTGTGTTTGGCTTGTCCACCGAAGTTCGATTATGAGTGGCCAACTGTCTTTGTTTTATCGCCATTCAATGATACGTGATTGCCACATTACGAGCAGGTGTGACTCTTCACTCTAGCGGGATCTTTATGTCGGCATTAATATATGTTCATCTAATGTCAATTATGTCGATCAAACTTATTTATTTTGGGACTGCAGCTTCATACTTACTGTTTCTCCACGTTTCGGCCAACTCATCCTCTGGCCTTCTTCAGGTGACGTAGTCGTTAGAGGCGTTGAATCTCTACAGTTCCAGGTGAGCATTGTCTGGAGATAACGGTTTCAAGCTTACCCAACTTCGGCCAAAGGATTATTTGGCCAAAAACGTGGTTAGACACAACAACTTTTTTTTACATTTTCACCCCAAACAAGGCACATCGCCATTTTGATGTAGGGGGGCTACTATCAGGGACATAAGCTGCAGGAGTACTATGTAGGGAGTTGGGCAGCAAGATGTCGGTTCACGTTGCACTTGAACTTCTGCATGTCAGTACAGTTGGGAAAACTGCGTCCCAGAAGGGTATTCCAAAGTCTAGCGGTTCTGGTGAAATAACTACTGGAGTAGAAGGCTCTCTTACATCTAGGGATCTCTACTGTGAAGGGGTGGGATTTAGCTGCTTCTCGGGTCTGTCAGGGGTATTTACGTAGAGGGGATATAAGTGCTTGCAGTTCATCAGAGCATTCACCATTAAAGTACTTGTAGAACAGGCAGAGGGGTGCACCATTTCGTCGATGGGACAGAGACTGAAGCTTAGATGACAAGTCAGGACCATATTAGGTTGGCGACTCTCTTTTGAACCTTGTACAGAAGCGAGAGACTAGTAGCAGATGCACCAGCTCAAATATGACAACAATACTCCATACATGGACGAATGGTGGCGTTATAGAGGTATAGGATACTTTCGGGCGTTAGTAGTTTTCTAGCATGGTAGAGAGCCTACCTTCTTCGCAGCGTTTCTAGCAATACTCTCTGTAAGTGTTCCAACTCATGTTTCCTGTGAACGTCATGCCGAGGAGTTTAAAAGATGTACTTTCAGATAAATAGCTTTTGGCCATTGCTATTGGTGGTAGAGAACGTTTCTTGTAGTTATTGAAGGAAACAAGTTTAGTCTTGGCAGCATTGAATGTGACCATCTATTTTTGTCCCCATTCCACTACAGATCGGAGGTGATCCTCTTGTGTTTCTGCCATATGGAAAGGCAGTAATTACTGAGAATACAGTTAGAAGATTGAACATTCCTATCCTGTCGTGGTTAACCACCTGAAGAAGGCCAGAGCAATAGTTGGCCGCAACGTCGTGAAATAACAATAACTATGATGAGGATAAGAGTCAGTAATAAAATAAATAAATACACAAATTACTCATCTCAAAGGATTTCAATAAAAATAATATATAATTCATTAATTATTTGGAAATTAAAGTCGTGCCAAAGATTGGAGTGTGCTAAACTAATTGACAATTTTCCGTATCGTATATTTAGCTGTCCTCGCAGCACAGTGAAAACGATAAACAAAGACTGTTGGATATTTCTGATTAAACCTTGGTGAACAAGTCAGACGGTTGAAATGTAGACAAAATGCAAACTATTTTACGATACTATCGATGGAACTTTAGAGGATGACCTATATTATTATAATTGATATAATATATATACGACATAATCACGTTGACACCAATTCCAGTTAGATCACCGAAGTAAAGCAACGTTCAACTTGCTCAGTACTAAAATGGGTGACCATTTGGAAATTCCAGGTGCTGTGTGTGCTCTCCGCTTATCTCTGCATTGTTTCTAGTCGTCTATCACTTCTTGCTACTGGACTCAAGAAGTACCGATTCAGTAGAGTGTGGTTAGAGATTGTACAACTCTTGCCTCGTAATTACTTGCACAGTTACCCTTACAGGGCGTATCCATTGTCTCTTGAGACTGAATGGAGGTATATATATATATATATATATATATATATATATATATATATATATATATATATATATATATATATATATATATATAGTTCTTAATTCCCTTTATTCATCGAGGTAGAAGTTCAGCAAATGAAGCAAAACATGGATTTATGGCCGGGTTCGAATCTCATGACCAGTGGAAATTGTTACCGTACACTGATGATTGCGTAAGCATGAAACACTAGTGTCTGTAGGAAAAAAATCAATAATTATTATTTAATTATAATTATACTTATATATTGTTGTTTTGGAAAAATATGTTTTTTCAATTATATTTCGCTCTTTGTGTCTAGCAATCCTTTTAATTCTAATGCAAATATAACAACGATTAATATATAAAAGGATAAAAACATAATTACATTCAAAATCCAAATATTTTTTCATGCAAAACAGCTTCTCCAGCATGTTAAAAAATGTACCTAAATTTTAACATGCTGAAGGAGCTATTTTGCATGAAAAATGTCTTTTGCAAGCTGTGAATTAATTCAGAAATGTTTCTGGCGCAGGTGAAGTATCCACTATCACTGAAATAAAACTGTTGTTCTGCAATTCCCATCTACATTCAGTAGAATCCATGGCCTCATCATTTTGCATTCAAAGTATCACTTGAATGCAAATCCAAATGGAATGATACTTCGTCGCAGAGAACCTCGGCGGCAGTCGTTCGTATACAACAAAGCTTTTGGCTTAACCAACATTTTGGCAGAAACTAGAATACCTAATTGCAGACCGATTGTCTCAAGGTTTGCCCCTCGAACAATTCAACCATCGCGTTTCATCCAGCGTCTCCAATCTCAGCCATTTTCTTTTTTTTTTACTTATGTGTGGAAAAAATCTTAACAAAGCTCTTTAAAGCCAATTTTCTTCCAAACTTTGTGTAGAGCGGATTTTTTTTTTAATTCCCCAAACTGTCTTTCTGTCTCTTTAGCCGCTTCTCGCTTACTCTCTAAGCCAAATGAAAGTATCAACGAAAACTAAAAATAAGGTCAAAACTAAAATTTTAATTGGAAATTTCGCTGACATTGCGCCTGTCTTCCTTAAATATGGTTAAGTTGACCAATCGTATCCGCTTCCGGTATACCGATCTTTAGCTAAACTTTAAGATCATAACATGACAATGATACTTCAAGACTTATAGAACCTGGGAAATGCTATCGTTATTGATTTCGAAAATCATATTTATTGATGCCAGGTAATAAAAGACAGACTAAACTTTAGTTAAAATATCGCCGAAGCAAAATATCTACTGTTGTTCCGGAATTATGAAAACTTTCCAATTTATCAAAATAGAAAAAATACTAAAATCATTAAAAATGATTTTCGCTACGTTTCAATCACATGTAAAGATTTTTGGAGTCGACGTCACGTGATTTTATTTTATAAATCAATTCCTTTAATTTTCTCAGCGTGAAATAAACACGAGGAATTCATTTTAATCAAGGAAGTCTCCAAGGAAATCGAATCGACTCGAATGAGTCGATGGAGAAATTATGCTCAATGACAGAATTTAATCGATTTCTGTTTGAAAAATTTAATTTCTAAATATTAAAAGTACACGAATTGGGTCAGTAATACAAAGTTCGAGTTCATATGAATCCAACTTTCTTTTTCTCCGTGGAAATAAATAATTAATGAAAGAATAAATATTTGATCTACTCCTCCTCCTCCTCCTCCTCCTCCTCCTCCTCCTACTACTACTACTACTACTACTACTACTAATAATAATAATAATAACAACAATCTATATATTAATACCGGAGTAGCTGTGTCACGGTTTCCAGATTATAAATTATTCGATCGGAAGTTTATTAAAAAGGAGGCTAGAACGTCATAACATATTACGAACATTACATCTATGTATACTAATAAGTTATATCTATATACTAATAATGTATATCTATATATAATAATAATTTTAATGTTTGTAGTATGTTATCACCTTCTATCCTCCTTTTTAATAAATAGGATCTCCCGATCATCGAAGACGCAATGTAATAAATAAATAAATAAATAAAATAAATTTTGTCGCTTTTGGGCCGTACGTGAAACGAATATATACCTTCTTAGTCTTCTGGCTAGAATCAAAGAGTAGGATTTGTTCTGTCTAAAAATGATATAATGAGATCGTGAGTTTTCCGTTCCCGCCGGGTGTCCATACAATGGAAATATGTCACAGACTCCTATAAGAATATTGGAGATACATCGTAATAACCAAATATATTCTGACACTGTATTAACGATATTACTTATAAAAATATTTTTACAGTTTTAACAAAAGGGCTACAATAATATTGGCCTTTTGGTTAAGATCAAAGTGTAGTATTTGTTCTTCAGAGGCGGCACTTCCATTTCTCGTTCTCTTTTAGTGGAGGAGAAATCCTTAACGACTGAGACAATTTATATTTTTGTACCTTTTCTCCACGTTAAAAAACGACCCTGGTGTCTAACTCTGTCCCGTGGGGAGTCATTGTAAATAGGTACAATAATATCGTAGAATCTTCATCCATGCTGAACGTCCACAGAATGCCTAGCAGCAATATATTACATATGAAATATATTGCATATGCAATATATTACATATGAAATATATTGCATATGAAATATATTACATATGAAATATATTACATATGAAATATATTACATATGCAATATATTACATATGCAATATATTACATATGAAATATATTGCATATGAAATATATTACATATGAAATATATTACATATGAAATATATTACATATGCAATATATTACATATGCAATATATTACATATGAAATATATTGCATATGAAATATATTACATATGAAATATATTACATATGAAATATATTACATATGCAATATATTACATATGAAATATATTACATATGAAATATATTGCATATGAAATATATTACATATGAAATATATTACATATGCAATATATTACATATGAAATATATTACATATGCAATATATTACATATGAAATATATTGCATATGAAATATATTACATATGAAATATATTACATATGAAATATATTACATATGCAATATATTACATATGCAATATATTACATATGAAATATATTGCATATGAAATATATTACATATGAAATATATTACATATGAAATATATTACATATGCAATATATTACATATGCAATATATTACATATGAAATATATTGCATATGAAATATATTACATATGAAATATATTACATATGAAATATATTACATATGCAATATATTACATATGCAATATATTACATATGAAATATATTGCATATGAAATATATTACATATGAAATATATTACATATGAAAGACGCCGCTGTGGAATTTCCACAGGTCCCGCTAATAATAATAATAATAATAATAATAATAATAATAATAATAAGAAGAAGAAGAAGAAGAAGAAGAAGAATTCAGTTACACCTCCTAAACGGTCGCAATAAATTGCAACAGAAGTAAAACAAAAATATAGCGGAACACTACATGGAACCAAGAGAACTGAAACCGCAAAATTGTAAGTTAACTACGACCCTCCACTAAAATGAAAAAGAAAACGGTGGTGTCGGCATCGATTTGTGCCACACCGAATAATCATTAAGGGTCAAGGAGAATAGAAAGGCCAATGCGAGAGAGAGAGAGAGAGAGAGAGAGAGAGAGAGAGAGAGAGAGAGAGAGAGAGAGAGCACTATCCAGACCTCAACCGGATGTCCAAAGAGGACAAGGATGTTGGGGAGACTTGTTGTCACCTAAATTCTAGTGAAGATGAATAATTGTTGCTAGCGAGAAGTCAATGCCAAACGACTGCTATTCATTTGCAAAGAGGTGGAGTGTACTGGAAATCCGTGGGGACTTCTTGTCATCCAGATTTCAGGGAACACCACCGGTTATGTTCAGTAAGTAATCCATGAGAATGACTTGTGCGAGGACTCTTAGTGAATACAAATAATGATGAAAAGAAAAAAAAAAAAACGAAAGTATGACAGCTTTAGTTGCAGACTAATGGGGCTCGAGGAATTTGATGACGTAGCATCATGAGTTGCGGTCCTATCGAAAAGGTGTTGGTAACCAGTCTACATCAATGAGTGAACCTTCGACTACTTTCTGCACTTCTGCAGCGACGTTTTCAGTCATCTGGCCATGCTGTCTCTTGTCAAACAAAAGAATTGGTGTGATACATTAGCTTTCTACCTCCACTACAAAACTGCCACAAAACACGTTGTTGAACAGCTGAAAAGCTGGGAAATATAATAAAGAAGGACCTTGATAAAGCTTACGGTTCACAAGTTCTAACCTTTGTTGATGGAATAGGTGTGGCGCGATCCTGTGTATTTATCGACCTAAATGGCTTCCGGATTTGAAATTCATCGGAAAGAAACTGTTATTAATCCGAAGAGCACGGTATATTATGTTTCCTTATATTTCGACCATCTACTGGATTCGTGTTTATTATATGGTTTGATTTTATTTGCACAAATGAATTTTAATATTTATCACGTTTACTTTATTTAATCTATCAGAAGATGTACCCGGCGTTGCCCGATATTAAACGTAACGTTAAATTATTTAAAATAATAATAATAATAATAATAATAATAATAATAATAATAATAATAATAATAATAATAATAATAATAATAAAAAACAGGGGAAAAAACAGAAAAAAAAACCCAAAGACATGTGCATGTAAGTATTATGTTTTTCCTAAAAAGTTCACTTTTAAAAAAATATATACTCGAGCAAGCTCTAAAGACAGTTAGTCAAGTACGATAACCATTATGCCAGCTTGACACATTTGTTATATTATAAATATATAGATTATTAGTAAGAATTTTATGCAAACATTCATTCATTTTGTTTTCCATTTATTTAAATCATTTTAATGTATTATATTTAAAAATACTTTCAGTATTAATTATTTCTGTAAGTACTTTGTGCAAATGAACATATTGAATTTTTTTTGCAAATAAATTTATTGATTTTTATTTAAAATATTCTGAAAATAAACATACTGATTTTTATGTTTAATATTCCGTAAATAAACATATTGATTTTTATTTATTTTTATTTTTATTATCTTTTTTACGTAGGAGTCACCATTTATCAAGGCCCGGTGGCCACTCGAGTATAAGGGTTATAGAGCGTACAGTAGTAAATGGGATAATATTGTAGTAATCGTTAGTAATAAAAATTGGGTAAATTGGCTTACTTAAGGGGCCAGTTCATCAAGAATTTGTTTATGTTGGACTTGAAGACAATCAAGTTGTAGTCAGCTGGGAAGCAGGCAAACGGAACAGAGTTCCATAGGCGTGCAGTTCTAAAAAAGAAGTTTTGTTCATGGAATCTACGTTTTGATTTAGGTACAGATAAAGAGTGGGGAAAATTATTGACAGTGGTTTCAGCCAGACGGGTGTTTTTCATGAAAGATTGGCGAGGTGAGACCAGAGATTGGAATTCAGACGAGCACCTGTCCATGGAAATAACGATAAAATAAAGACAGGCTCGCAACGTCTTTTCTGTGGGAAAGAGGTTGCAGGGAAGAGAAAAAGGCATTCCCCATTAAGCTACGAAGTCTATTTTGAACTCTGTCAAGACAGTTCTAGCAGTTCCTGCCCAGATGTGGCAACAGTACTCAATCCTTGGACGTACCTGGCTTTTATATAGGTAGAAAATTGCTCCACGAGTAAGATGTTTACTGGAGGGGTAGAAAGATCCCAACATTTTTTCAGCGACCTTGGCAACATATGTGATGTACATGTTCCATTTCAGATCAGGAGTAAAAGTCAGACTCAAAAGCTTATCAAAACATGGAGCCTCCCCAAGACGAGACCCATCCATTTCATTTGATGCCAGACGGGGATAGGAGCGTTGATGATGTAAAGATAGGAGCTTGGTTTTAGATGCATTAAAAGTAACCAACTGTAAATAAACACATTAGAATGAAAAGAACTAGTTTGGGGTCTTCAGATAAAATAACACCGTTTACTTCCGACGAGTTTTAAAACCGGAAGTACCTTGTATCGGTAAATAATCAGGATCACCGATAATGATTCATAGTTATTTAAAGACGAGGAAGTTTTCATGAAAGGGAGATAATTTTTAGAAAAATGCCTTTAATGATGAGTCACGAGGTATGAAGGCTAAAAGCCACTAGAAGAGGAGGAACAATGAAATTGATTAAATGCGCAATTCAAACATTCTGATGAATATTGAATAGGATTGTGAACATTTGCTGATTCTATGTCTGAAGATGATGTATATCGTTGAAATTGCGTTGATTTAAAACAAATAAAAGTTTTTTATAAAAATAATATGCGTTGTAATGGCTTCTTAAATTTACATACTTAAACATTAACGAATTCTGAGGTTAAATATGAGAAATCAACACGCCCACAACAGAAATGTTGATTGGCTGAAAAACATAAAAGCAGTTGTTTAGTCAACTAGAGAAGGAACAGAAATCAAAATTAATAATCAAAAAACTCTTTCGAAACGATTATAAGAGAATTTGGAAAACTGAAATGTGCTATGATAGAATTTATGTATATTTGTTATATAATTTGTGTATTCTATTTAATTTTTTTTTTTTGCAGACTGTTATCCTCATCCTTTGGCCTTCCTCAGGTGACGGGATAGGAATGCTGAGTCTTGTAACTGTATTCTCAGTAATTACTGCCTTCCATAGTTGGTGTGTGTCACCTCGTTTTTTGCCAACTAATCCCTTGGACTGCTTTGTGTGGGATTGAAAAAAAAAACAAAACAAAAATCATCATCATCATCATCATCATCATCATCATCATCATCATCATCATCATCATCATCATCAACAACAACAAAAACAACAACAACAACAACAACAACAACAACAACAATGAAGATGAGGATAACAGAACGCAAAAAAATGAATACTCAAACTATGAAGCCTTATTTCATAGGATTCCAAAAAGTAAAAATAAACCAATACATAATACTGGTTTTACAAATTCATGGCATTGTATAAAGCGTAAAAGCTGAGAAAATATATGCACAAGTAAACATTCCAGTGTGGATGACTAAAAGAAGAACTATATTAATATTAATGCAAAAGACAGTAAAAAGGATCGACTCCAAGCAACTACAGACCAATAACTTGTTTACCAATTATGTGGAAACCATTTAAGGCTACACCTTGAATAACAGATCTACCACTTCCTTAATTATACATTATACATTTCCCAAAGGACAGAAAAAATTATCTGCTTTGCATTAAATCAAAAGATCCTGAAGGAGATTAAAAGGTCAAAGAAAGCAAGTATATGAATAGATTAAAAAATAAAATAAAATAATAAAAAAAATAAATAAAAATAAAATAAACAACAGAAAAAATAAATAAAATAAACAAAAAATAAAAATAAATAAATAAAATAAACAAAAAGTAAAAATAAATAAAATAAACAAAAAAAAAGAATATATAGAAATAAATAAATAAATAAATAAAATAAACAAAAAATAAAAATAAATAAAATGAATAAATAAATAAATAAATAAAATAAACACAAAGAATAAAAATATATAAATAAATAAATAAAATAAACAAAATATAAAAATAAATAAAAATAAATAAATAAAATAAATAAATAAAATAAACAAAAAATAAAAATAAATAAAATGAATAAATAAATAAAATAAATAAATAAATGAAATAAACAAAAAATAAAAACAAATAAACAAAAAAAACAAAAATAAAATGAATAAATAAATAATTAAAATAAATAAATAAATAAATAAAATAAACAAAAAAATAAAAAATAAACAAAAAATAAAAAATAAAAAATAAAATAAACAAAATAAAATAAACAAAATAAACAAACAAATATAAATAAAAAAACAAAAAATAAAATAAACAAACCCATTAAATTGATAAAATTACCCAAAGAAGAGGAAATTAAGGCTCTTGGCGAACATGTACTTACCAATATTTGAGAGTTTTAGAAGCATCCACTATCACATTCAATGAAAGGACAGATCGGAAAAGAATATCCGAGACAATATATAAGAATAAATTAAAACACATACTTACCAATAAATTATTTCGATTGGTCTCTTTTAGGTAAGGTCTATTAAATCCAACATAAAGAGTATTTATGGGAGATGGTGAGGGCTTTAGAAGGAAAAGCAAACTAAATCTAAATATAATTACATTAATATTAGGTCAAAGTGTAGTATCTGTTTTGTTCGGTCCGAGGAGATGATTCTCCCAGTTATTACACACTAGTGTAAGGAGTGGATATGATCCCTATTTGTGTCACCCTCGTTCGCAAAATTAAAAAGAATGTAATTATGAGATTCCAACAAAAACATTTTGGTGCGAAAAAATGCTACGTTCGAAAAACGCGCTTAAAAAAAAGATTCATTCGAGATGTAGCAGCGTACGGAGAGGACGCAACTATGCGAATCAATGGCGTAACAAACCCAACGTCATGCGTCCAAGTCAATGCACAAGAATTAATTTGAGGCAAAAAAGCGAAGCCGATTGCAGATTTGCTGCTTTGCACAGAGTTGCAAAGGGACTTAAAACCCATGTTTGAATTTTAATCGCATCTACTTGTTGTAATGATTTGTGTGGACATTAAACTGTTAAATGAAAAGAAGATGGACGCACCCCCACCCCCATGATTAAGATCGGCTAATAACCAACATGAAGCTTTCGCCAAGCGACATACGGAGCCTCAAAGTCAAGTCTAAGGAAAATTGACCTTCAGCTATGCCATGAGAGATTACTTGCCGAAAGATAATCTAACGGAAATATTTACTGGAGAAGAACAAAGACAATTTCACGTTAAAAAAAGGGGGGATGAAGAAAAAGATTATTTGATATCGAAATCATAATGCTGTGTACCGGCATCTCAGAAATCTTTGGAGTCGAACACATTATTTCCTTTTGATCATGTGCTAACGAGCTAAACATTTGATACCTTCTGTCACCCAATCGCCACATCCATCAGCTTCCTCATCCTCAGTGAACAACTAATCTAATTTTATAGCATTCATGCTTGAATGTTCTTTTCATTGTCGACTCGGGAAACCTTTCTAATAATAATATACAACAAAAAATAATAATACATTTTTCTTCTTTTGTGTCCCCCACCCCACGACCCATTGATATTTTGAATGGAAATTTGTTTTCTAGGATGTTGAACCCTATATTGAAATAAAAAGTATTTTTTATATAAATCAACAGTTGTTAATGCGCTTTGTAATTTTTTTTTTTTTTTGTCATCCGTATGCTCTACTTGTTTTTTCATGCTAATGACTGATCTGAACCAGGTAATGTATTATTAAGGGGATGTAACTTTTATCACCAGCAAATATTCGTTTTTTTTTTATTTATTATTATTGCGAGAATGTAGAGAAATATTGCTATTTAGTAGAGTCATAGATTTTGCACAGGCAACTCTGCCTGATATAAAGTTCTGCCGGCTCGCATCGTGATAATATATATTTACTTGAAATGTTAATCAATTAGTATATACCATTCGTAATGAAATGAATGATAAAAGCAGTAAGGTGAGCATCTAATGAGTAAACGACTGGAAATGCAGCAAAGACATAATTTTGTCGACTTCTGATTCGCGAACGAAACAATATTGTAATGTATACTTTATTATAAATTATCAACAGAGATACACCCCCACACACGGACCAAATCAAACATATCAAAACACTCACGCACACTTGCCACGTCCACACATGCACACGCACGCACTCCCTGTGCTTTCTCTCTCTCTCTCTCTCTCTCTTCCTCTTACACGCATAGACACACACATAGACACGTGCACACCCACAGACACACACACGTGGAAAGAAGAAATATCAGATTCTAATCTATGAACACACATACACAAACGCAAAGCACAACCACTCATCCTTATACACACGCACACACATACACATGCACGCACTGACACACACACACACATCAAAAAGGAAAATATCATAAAAATATTCACCAAATCGACTTAACGCCTCCGACCCACCAAATGGACTTAATACTGACCGAATTAACCCTTAACCAATCTCACTGGAGACATCCAGTCTCACATCCGCATATTTTTCGAAAGCACAATCGTGCTAGCCGAAGTACATGATCTCTAATATGGAATTCCATAAACTTTTCGCCTAAAAACAAACTTCTAACAAAAAAAATTTTAATTAAAATATAGCTGAAGAGAGCGACATAAGACTCGAAAGGCATTATATTATGAAAATATTTTAAAATATCAAAACATGATAAAAGTTTTAAAATCAACAATTGTTACTGGCTACAATCTTTTAAATATTTTAAATCTACGTTTTTCTCTCGTTGGAATCACACAACCATTACTTTACACACACACACACACACACACACACACACACACACACACACACACACACACACACACACACACACATATGTATAGTTCAATTGATAACTTATAAAATGCTTACGAAGCAAATCGCGGTGAAGGTCGCTTTGATAAAAAAAGGCGGAAGCTACGTAGGAATCATGGGAAAACCGGAAACGTTCCAATGTTGTCGACCTATTTTTTCCCGTTCATGAAACAATTTTCTTTTCGGTTGCTCTAATCTGAAAACTGACAAATGAAAAGAATATTTTAAAAACTTTTTTTTTTGTTGAAGATGAAAGAAAGTTGGGCGATAAAATTTTTCATTTTATTTTTTAATTTAAAAAAAAAATGTTTTGTTTATCTTTAATTTCAATGCATCTACGTATCTTAATATGTGGTTCTGTCTGATCATCAGTCTGTAAAATGTTAATCTCACTATCATTATATTATTATAATGATATCATATTACTATATTATCATAATGATATCATATTATTATATTATTATAATGATATCATATTATCATATTATTATAATGATATCATATTATTATATTATTATAATCATATCATATTATTATATTATTATAATGATATCATATTATTATATTATTATAATGATATCATATCATTATATTATTATAATGATATCATATCATTATATTATTATAATGATATCATATTATTATATTATTATAATGATATCATATTATTATATTATTATAATGATATCATATCATTATATTATAATGATATAATATTATTATATTATTATAATGATATCATATTATTATATTATAATGATATCATATTATCATATTATTATAATGATATCATATTATTATATTATTATAATGATATCATATTATTATATTATTATAATGATATCATATTATTATATTATTATAATGATATCATATTATTATATTATTATAATGATATCATATTATTATATGTATATATATGCTATATGTTATCACAAGCAGTTTTCACACAGGGCATCAAAGATCTCTTCTTGAAAACAGCCTGTGGTGTTCCCTGAAAGCTGAGTGACAACAAGTCTCCCCAGATTTCCAGTACTCTCCACCTTTTTCAATAGTATTTGCAAATAAATTTGCATTATCGCCACAGCTGCTATCAATAATTGTAATATATTATTACTCTCCTCTCTTTCCCCTCCCTCTCTCTCTCTCTCTCTCTCTCTCTCTTGGTATATATACACATTGCTATTTATTAATACCTCCGTTTTATTATATATATATATATATAAATATATATTTTCTATTTCTCTCTCCCTCCTCTCTCTTTCTTTCTTTCTCTCTCTCTTTCTCTCTCTCTCTCTCTCTCTCTCTCTCTCTCTCTATATATATATATATATATATATATATATATATACTACTGATCAAAAATCTAAGACCACTTAAAAATCTTTAAAAAGAAACCTTTTTTTAAGGATAGATTTTAAACTCTTTCGATTTAAGGTTACTAATACTACAATCTGAAATGTTATGGAAACAAAGCGCTACATTCCAAAAAATCTATTTAAAAATTTGTATTTTTATTAAAGTAATCAAAATTATAAGACCAAGGGTATAAATTTTTAGATTTATGGTAATTCTAATGTTTTTAGTTCAGTTAGAGATTAGCAATCACTGTGTAAAGGTGTTACCACGCCTAAAGCAAGAAAACTAACCGAAGTTGAGCGCTCTCGAATTCTAGGATTCCATAAGCAAGGTTTGTCACAGCGAGTGATAGCAGCTAAGGTAAATCGCAGTAAAACTGTTATTTGCAACTTTCTAAAGAACACTGAGAATTATGGATAAGCAAAATCCTTTGGTAGCCCCCCCCCCAAAAAAAATTCTCTTGCATTGAGTAGGAGAATCAGACGGGTGGTTATGAATGAAAGAGGACTTTCTTCTAGTCAAATTAAGGCGGTTACAAATGCTGATTGCA
Organism: Euprymna scolopes; assembly: GCF_053919585.1. Taxonomy (NCBI): domain Eukaryota; kingdom Metazoa; phylum Mollusca; class Cephalopoda; order Sepiida; family Sepiolidae; genus Euprymna; species Euprymna scolopes. The sequence continues at coordinate 107,610,598 of NC_136507.1, forward strand.
GTCCAATAACCATCAGACGACACTTATAACAGAAGGCATGGTAAATAAAAAGCGTAAACAAATTCCTCGATTGCCTCCACGTCACAAAGTGGACCGCTTAAGATTTCGTCGTGAATACCAAACCTGGGTCGATGAGAAGTGGAAAAAAGTCCTGTTTTCTGATGAGAAAAAAATTCAATTTAGATGGTCCTGATGGCTTCAAGCGATATTGGCATGACAAAAACATGCCCCTTGAAATTTTTTCCACACGTCATAGTGGTGGATGATTCGTAATGTTATGGGGTGCCTTTTCTTATAGAGGGGCGATGGTGCTCCAGGTGGTGCAGGGTCGTCAGACAGCAACTGGTTATGTTAGCATGCTACAAAAAGCATCTTTGATGATGGAGGGTCATTCCAACAGGATAATGCTGCAATTTACACTGCAATATGGACCTTAAGTTTCCTACAAGAAAAGAGTCCATCTCTTGGGACATCCAGAATGCTCACCGGACTTGAACCCAATTGAAAATGTTTGGGGATGGGTGACAAGAGAGGTTTATTGAAATGGCAAGCAATATTGAACAAAAAATAAACTTCGTGAAGTCATCTTCAGAAACTGAACCAGGATCCTCCGCACCTTAATGGAAACCCTTATTTCTAACATATCCCAAAGAATGTTTGAAGTCATCAAAAGCAGTGGAGGTAGAACTCATTATTAAGTTTGATTGTTGAATGTTTTCATACACTTTTTGTACAATTTAATAGAATGTTTGTCTCTGGTCATATAATTTTGATCATGTGTAAAAAGCCTAATTTAATAAAAATGTAAATTTTCAAAATAAATCTTTGGAATGTCACTTTTTGTTTCCATAACCTTTTAGATCGTTTAGTCGGAAGAGTTTAAAATCTATCCGTAAAGAAGTTTTTTAAAAAAGATTTTTAAGTGGGCTTAAATTTTTGATCAGCAGTGTATCACATATAAGATTTATATATATATAAGGTTTATATATATATATATATATATATATATATATATATATATATATATATATATATACATATATATATACATATATATATATATATACATACATATATATATATATATATATATATATATATATATATATATATGTATGTATACTAGCATGGGTGCCCGGCTGTTACTTCTCGGGTCATAATGTGGGGTTGTAAAATGTTTTGGAACTCCGAAGAAGTGAATTATATAGCATTATCACCAACCAGGTAATCAACAACACCAAAACGAGCGAAAAACTCATGTAACAAATTAATGGTTACCGTTGTGGTAGGTTTCCTGCATCTTCAAACCTCTGGCCATTTGGAAAAACTGTCCACTACTATAAAGTAATAGAATTCATCCAGTGGTTCCGCAGAGTCTATATGTATCCTGGATCACGGTTCGTTCGGATTTGGGACAGGGTTTGTAGATAATCGGTGGTGCTTTTGCAGTCAAAGGCACGACCTTGCCTAAAACGCTTATCTTTTATAACTGTAAAGACATCGATGGTATTTATGCAGAGTAATTTAGTATTCTCATTTTCAACTGGAATCTGTACAAATGCGTCGCTTAGATCGATTTTCGAGAAAATCTGCCCACCGTTTAGTCTTGTAAAAACTTCCTCCGGACTCGGCAGGGGATAGTGAGAATTCTCCGAAGACACATCAACCCCGTCGAAAAATCTGCCGCAACGGGTTTCCTCTGATTTCTTTTTAACATATCGTAGGGTCAGCCTACTGACTGTATCCTATTTTCGATATAATGCTCACATTTTCTAATCTGTCAAGCTCCTGGTCGATTTTTTCCAGGGAAGCAACTGGCACGCTGTGTTTTCTTTTGAAAACTGGTTGTACATTCCACTTTAATTCCGCGACCATTTTTCTACATTTTCCCAGGCCCGTTGCGAATACTTCCGTAAATTTATTTTATAAATTCGCGATTTACGTCGTCCGTTTTTGTTAGCATTAATTCTGTTTTTCTGCAGAATATAGATATTGGCAGATCACATTAATTAAATTTATGCTTCCAATCCGACCCGACTAGGTTCGTACATACATAAAAATACATAAGTTTTTAATTTTTTCGTCTTTCCTAATAATGTAACGTTCGTTAATTTGCGTAGAGTTAACGGCCTTTGCTGTTTTGCATATTCTCAGCATTGTAGGTTTATTCAATTTCTTCCAAGTATTTAAATTTACTATCGAAAAGTTTTAATCCAATCTGAGTTGCATTTTTATTTCTTTATCATCAATTTTTTAGTCACATATTTTCGCAATCCTTGTCCGTTATTTACAGTCTCCGCCAAACACACTTTGGTTTTGTATGTAATTTTATTTCTACAATGAGTATTTTTGTGTCTATTTTTTTACATATTAAACATTTTCTTAATAAATATGGATAGTTCATAACCCAACACAAATAACCCCATCGATTACACGGAGACGGAATTTTTCTTTCTTCAAATCCTTTCTTAGCTATGAGTCGATATGTGTGTGCTTTTTTCCTAACTTGTATTCTATTTTTTACGCGTTTTTTTAAAAGTGTCTGTCTGCTTTGTATCTGCGCGACTGTAACTTCCATATCTATCGAATCTTTTTTTTTTTTTTAATAATTTCTATTTTCTGATAGTCTTCCGTTAACTTTTGTAGGGTAAGGTTTGGTTAATTTTCTAATTTTGTTAGGACACGGCTTTTAATTTTCGCATCTGGACCAGAAGTTAGTCGTGCCGCAAATACTAAACATTTAAAATTGTCTGCGCTGAGGTCTGCAAGTTTGAATTCGTCGCAATGTTTATTTACCACGGCTGCGTACGTTGCAAAATCATCTGTAAATTCAGACATGACCAACGCTTATGGAATAAAGAAACTTTCGGACTAAATAGTTCTGTAAGAAGTTCTACCGTCATCGCGAAAATTAATTCTGACGTGTTCCGAGGTAAAATAAAATCCACAAACTTGTTATGCTCAGCGGTTTCTAGTTTCCGCTATCGTAAACGAACCTTTTTCTGGTCCTACCACTGTATCAATCGATATCAAAAATTCTTCAAACCGACGAAAATAAGCTTCAAATGATTTACCTTCTTCAGGTCCATAGCAGAAAATGTCAATCGTATTCCATATTAAATCTTGTGAAAATGCAGTAGAATTATCGGCGGACATATTTTTTATGACTTGAGTAAGCAACTCTTTTATGTGTTGTTGATTTTCATGTTGCTGGACCTCTAGCCTCATTAGTTATTTTTGTTGCGTTTCATTTGAGCGTTTCTGGTTTTCAAACAAGTGTTGTTGTTATTGCCGTTATTATCCATTCTGTAGTTTTAATAACTGTTCCTATGTACTTTGTAAGGAGTCCATCTTTAATGTATGAAATACTGAATTTACAGAGATTTAACAAAACCGTGTTCAGATAAACCAAATTCTAGTATTTTCGAACTACTTAGTGAAAAGGAAATAGTATTTCGTTTCCTTTAATAACTTTGCAAACGAACGTCGAACATACAGTTTAAAATTCGTTGGAAAGAATATTTCTTTAAAAAAATGTCTTTTTCGCAAACAGGAAAAATATATATGTCGAGAGAAATATTCAATACTTTTTCAAGAAACTGACTTTTTTTCTATAGAACAGAAAAAAAGTTGACCGTGACGAAAAAGGCTGACACACTTATTTAATGACGCAAAAAAACATATTAACTCGTACTTCTCTTTCTTTTGAACTTACGGGTGCGCCAAGATGTCGCGACAGGGATGAGCAAAGAGAAGAAAGAAAATATGAAAATATTCTTACTTTCCACAAGTTTGCAATTCAAACTTTTATGTCTACACATTTATTTGGTTTTCGCGAGTTCCTCTCTTTGTTCTTTACTCAATGTTTTCTGAACACTTGCTTGGCTTAATTAAGCTTTCCGTCGTCAGTTCTTTTGAATGTGGAGGATATTTTAAGCAAGTGACCACCGTGAATTCGAAATCCGACGTCACCACTGTTATAGTCCTGTTAAAGGGTTGCTAAGAAAAACAGAACGCCAAAATAAAGTCACAGCATGTATTGCAAAGCATACAATAAGTGGGTCGTTTGTCTGCTACGACAAACGATCTATGTTGGTCCACCGGATATCGACTGACACTTTACAGCTTAGTCTTCCGGTATTTATTTAAATTAGAATAGTCTATTAAGTAGGTAACATAGATTAGTTCCGCCACAGCAATTATATTTCACTGTTTATTATTACCTACGTATATATATATATATATATATATATATATATATATATATATATATATATATATATATATATATATATATATATTTTACCCGGTCATAAAATACGCATATGATATTTTGATTAATGCATATTTCGTATTTATTATTATATTATATTGGATCCAATATATAGTAATGATTTAAAAAGTTTTTTTTTAATTGCTCGTGTGCCACCAACGAGAATCGAAACCGATACTTTTAGCTTACGATTTACCTTTTCGTTTGATGTTAATACTTGAGCTATGAAGACATGTTTGCTGCAAGGCTAACAATTAAAACATGTACCAATAGCTATTACATTACTCATGCATATTCATAATGGCGCCGTAAATGGTGATCAACGTTTCGTCCCCCATTTCAAAGGACATCATCAGGATTTAATTAAAACTAATGCCGAGGAAACAGGTTACAGACCACAAGCGACTGAAGAGGGAAAGAGCTTAAAGTTCCTTCCAACTCTGGAAAAGAATTTATAAATGCGCCAGAGTTCCTTCTCTCTTCACTCGCATGTAGTCTGTAACCTGTTTCCTCAGCATTAGTTTTAACATAATCCTGATGATGTCCTTTGAAATGAGGACGACACGTTGATTACTATTTATTCATTTTAGGTTTTCCTTTTCATTCGCATAACGTCCACCATCGTTTGTACTCTATTCTTATTTATTATTGACGAATTACGAACTTGGCAAAAAGATTCCCGAATTCTGAAAGATATACCTGTAGAAGATCGGAGATTGCATGGATCGAAACGCTGTAAAAATAACACGCAAGATGAGAACAATAATCTAAAGAATTTTAAAAATGCGAATAATAAATACTTATTTTAAAAAATTCAGAAACGTAGTCATGATGACGTTTGAACTATTTTTTGTGGCGTTAAGCGCGCAAGTTGAATATATGCATGTTTAAGATATTTTTTTATTAACCTTCCCTTGGCAACTGCCTTTAAATTTCCGCTTTCCTTTAGGGTGTAAAGACGGGGAAGTTGGTGTGGGATGAGCTGTCATGTTGAATTATCCGAATTGATTTCAAAAGTCATCAAAGCAAGCGAATTGTGGATTGGAAGAAGAAGAAGAAGAAGAAGAAGAAGAAGAAGAAGAAGAAGAAAGAATAAGAAGAAGAAGAAGAAAAAGAAGGAGAAGAAATAAAGAAGAATGAAGGAAACGAAGTAAAAGAAGAAAAAAGACACGAAGAAGAAGAAGAAAGAAGAAGAAGAAGAAGAAAGAGAAGGAGGAGGAGGAGGAGGAGGAGGAGGAGGCGTTGCACAGTAAAATTCAGTAATGCGTAAAAAAAAACTACAACGGAACTGCGAAAATGACGAAACGAAATCCGGAAAAGAGGTGGAAATCAAAGAAATATCTGGCGTTTTTGTTTAGGCAGCAGTTACTACAAACTTGCTGATTTTGCAGTTAAAAATATTTGCTTTATTTATTATCGTTTTCTTTTTTATATTAAACAGTACTTGTGGAAACGTGAAATATCTGGAAATGACGTGAAATTTTTAGCAGTTGTTGTAGTTAGACAAGTGTCACCGGGTCATAGATTTAAGCTCAGTCGAGCACCTGAAATGAAAATAGCGATAGAGCAGAGATAGACTCGCATTGTCACTTCTGTGAGAAAGGGGAACCCACCCACTAAATTGCAAAACCGATTTTAACCGTGTTCAGGCAGGAAAGGGTACTCCAGATTTGGCAACAGTACTCCATCTTTGGACATATTTGGTAGAGCGTCCGGAGTAAGATACCTCTTTGAGCGGTCCTATATATAAACATTTGAATTCACTCGATTGTATCGCACCAGTTTACCCATGATTTTTCGCGGCGATTCTACTTGGAATATAAGCTTCATCAATATTTTAGGATTTTTATTTCTTTCCATCCTCTAAGCACCTCCGCAACTATTTTCCGTGGTGCCACAGTTTCTTTCTTTTTTTTTACATAGGCATCACCACATTATCAAGGCCAAGAGGCCACTCAAGGATAAGGGTTAAAGAGTGTACAGTAGAAATTGGACAATATAGTAATCATTAGTAATGAAAATTTGGTAAATTTGATAACTTATATGGAACGGCTCATCAAGAACTTATTTACGTTAGACTTGAAGACAACCATATTGTAGTCAGCCGGAAAGCAGGAAAACGGAAGACAATTCCACAGGCGTGCAGTTCTAAGAAAGAAGCTTTGTTCATGGAATCTACGTTTAGGTTTAGGCACAGATAAAGAGTGGGGGGAATTATTGATAGTGTTTACAGCTAGACGAGTGTTTCTTGTGAAAGTTTGGCGAGGGGGGACCATAGATTGAAGCTCAGTCGAACACTTTCCATGAAAATAACGATAAAATAAAGACAGGCTCGCAACATCTCTTCTGTGAGATAGAAGTTGCAAGGAAGAGAAAAGGACATTTCCTACGAGGCTACGAAGTCTATTTTGAACTCTATCAAGGCAGGCCAAGTCCTTTCTAGCAGCTCCTGCCCAGATGTGGCAACAGTATTCCATCTTTGGACGTACCTGGCTCTTATATAGATAGAGAATTGCATCAGCAGTGAGATATCTACCGGATCGATAGAAAGATCCCACCATTTTTCCAGCGGCCTTGGCAACAGATTTGATGTACGTGTTCCATTTAAGATCAGGAGTAATGGTCAACCCCAGAAGCTTGTCAAAACGAGGCCTCCTGAAGACGAGAGCCATTCATTTCAATTGATGCCAGATGTGGATCAGAATGTTGATGATGTAAAGAGAGAAGCTTGGTTTTAGATGCATTAAAAGTAACCAGCCACTCCTTACCCCATTGTACTACATGCTCAAGATCAGAGGAGAGAGAATTGGAGAGAACTTGGTCGTTTACTGTGTTAGATGTGCTACCATAAATGGTAGTCGTTAGCATAGATGTCTACAAATGATGTAAGGATGTGATTTGGAAGATCATTAATGTAGATCAGGAAAAGAGTTGGGCCCAGGATGGACCCCTGAGGGACACCGGCATTAATACTGTGAGCTTCTGATTTTTGCCCCTCAACTACTACTCTTATGAACCTATCAGAAAGAAATGATTTAATAATTGAGAAGACATTTCCAGCAATACCATAGCTAGAGATCTTATGAAGTAAACCTTTATGCCATACCCTATCAAAGGCCTTAGATATGTCAAGAGCAATTGCCCTAGAAAGGTTGCCTCCGTCGAGAGATTTGCTAATCCTATGAGATATAACTGTAAGCACATCTGCTGTAGATCTAGCAGAACGGAAACCATATTGAGTGTCACTAAGAAGGTTATTTTTGTTGAGATGGTTGATTACTTCTGTATTTAACACAGATTCCAGCAACGTACTCATGACGCACAGGAGACTTATTGGCCTGTACTGAGAGGGGGATGAGCGATCACCTGAATTCTTAAATACAGGGCATACTGATGAAATTTTCCAGGGAGATGGGAAACTATTCTCCTTAAGACAACGTTTAAACAGTTTTGTAAGTATGGGCGCTAGTTCAGGTTGAAGTTTTTTGAGTACTATAATTGGAATACCGTCAGGGCCAGTTGCTTTACTGGAATCAAGGTTTTTGATTAGCTTGGCAACATCACGTACAGATATACGTATATCACATAGCGTGTTTTCTGATAGAGGAGGAAATATTGGGGGTTGGCGGCCTTGATCGCAAAGGGTAGAATTAGCTGCAAAGTTCTTGATAGAGGTTGGCTTTGTCTGATGCTGACGAGATTACCTCGTCCATTGATAATAGTTGGGATGGGGTACACGCTTCTGTTCAGGATTCTGTTTGCTATTTGCCAAAACTGGTGGGAACCAAGCCGCTGCTCAGCTACTTTGGACTTAACAGATTGAGCATACAACTCTCTTGCATTCTTTATTACTTTCTTACAATGGTTGCTGGCAGTCCTGAAAGCGGCTTTAGTTTTCATACATCTATTACGTTGGAAACAGTGGAAAAAGTGATTTCTGTGCGCAATTGCAGCAGCACATTCTGGAGAGAACCATGGCTGGCTGTTAGGTTTTTGCTGAAACTTTTTCGAGGGTATGAAACGGTCAATACCTACAATTAAGCATTCCGTCAGTTCTAATACTATAGAGGACACATCCTTTTTAAACATGGAATGCAGAGGTAGATCAGATATAAATGTACGGAAGCTATCCCAGTCAGCCCTAGTGTATCGATATACTGTACGATGGAGAGGTACGTCTGGGGACTTATTACATTTCATTTTTATCTTAATTGATACAACAGAGTGGTCGGAAGATCCAAGAGGCGACAGAACAGAAACTGAACATAGTTCAAGGCAAGTTGTGAGAAAAAGGTCTAGTAGGCTCGCATACTGGCCGTCATTGTCGGGCACACGGGTTGGTTCCTGAACAATCTGAGTGAGGTTATGGCCAATGGAGAAATCATGACAGAACCTCCCCTCATCATCGGTCTTGTTAGAGTGGGTCAACCATTCGACGTTGTGAACATTGAAGTCACCACATACGTGAATGTTAGCTGAAGGATAAGCAGATAAGACTTGGTCAATTTTCTCAGATATGCTTTGAAAGATAGTAACTCCGCTGTTATGGGGGCGATAGAGAGTAAATATAAATGCCGTAGTGTGAGCTAAAGCAACCCGGAAGCACATATAGAGTAAGTTAGGATCTTCCCTGGAGATGTCCCTACCACATGGAAAGTTATTCCTAATATAGGCACATATTCCATGCCCATGGCGATCTTGGGGGTCAGATTTAGAAGTTAAGTTAGAGTATCCTTTAATTGCGAACTCTTCTAAGGAAATAGCCTGTCCAATGCCAGTTTCACTTAAAAATAAAAGGTCTGGTTTAGTCTCCCGCAATTGGGTTTCAACCTCTGGGAGGTTAGAACGTAGACCCCTGATGTTGGAGAAGGAGACATGGTAGTAGGGGTCTACGTTGGAAGTTGGAGAACCGGGTTTAATCGTGTATTTTTTCTTGAAACTTGTCATGATGAATTTTTTGAATTTGTGGACTAGGTCGTCAGATTTACTTAGAGCAGGACAGAGAGGGGAAACTAAGAGAGAAAAAGAAACGAAGAATTTCTTTTTATTTTTTTCTGTTTTTCTTTTGTTTTTTTCTTGAAAGCTGCAAGTGATACGTTTTATTAAGTTATGTAACTCAAACTGGCAAAAGTCTTTAGATTTCCCGCCTTCTCCGCTAACCATTCATTTTTTTAGATGAGGATTAATGATTCGTATTATTCGGATTCATCCAACTATTTTCACGACATTTCGGTCGATCGAACTGCCGACTTTCTTCAGGTGTATCTTGTCGAACTCGGGAATATTTCGTCGAACTCGGGAATAGGATAGAACTTAGAACGGAACCCTTTATTTATTATGTAATGTTATGACCCTTTAGGCTGTGATCATAGCGTAGTACCTGTTTTAACTGTGGAAAGCAGGGCCAAGGGTCAAAACATTATTATTATTATTATTATTATTGAATTGTAGCGACGGCAGGTTGCTCGATCAATTATTATGATTAGAAGAATAAACAATTAAACTGGGGAAAAATGATTGACATATAAATCGCAAAAGGAATTTGAAAATAGAAAATACATGTAAACATTATTTTTGGGTTTGCATAAACAAGTAACTAGATTGGGGTTACATCAGGTTGGTCCGAGACACATAATGATGTGACGTAAAGAAACACGTGATGTATGTAGATTTGGGGAGATTCTAGTCAGTCGATATCTGGACATTTTTTTGGTAATTCTAAGTTTCAGGTTTCCCAAAATGCTTAGAAAGGGTCGACTGACAGCTAGTGAAAAGGAAGGTTGCAGAACGTTCATCCCTCGTAGATCTAGCCAAACATCAAACCAAAGAAAGACAAAAACACAAGAAATTCAGTTTCTGCTCATGATGCTAGAAAAATTCGCTGTCAACTTATCAAGCAGCGGGGTAGCAACAGTGCTGCTATATTTAACAAGGCTGGAATACCGTCTTTGTCCAGAAAGATACACTGCAATGTCTTAAACGAAATTGCAAGAAGCATTAAACCCATAGCAAGACCTGTTTTAAACCAAACTCATAAGGAAAAACATTTGGCTTGAACTCAGAAATATATGAAAACCAGCTTTAAAAATGTACTTTTCATCGATGAAGCCAGAGCAACCCTTGATTGACCAGATGGGTGGATGAAAGTTTGGAGTCTTCTTGGATTCCCTACTCCTCATCAATTCCATCGTCGAAGGGGAGGTGGAAGTGTCATGGACTGGAATAATCTGCGATGAACTTATTGGACCATTTCGAGTGCCAGAGGGGTTCAAACTGACAAGCCAGTCTTATATATTATTTTTGAGTATTTGTCACCATTGTTTGACGCGTCACCGGCCACGGTACAACATCCATCCCTTCAGTCATTAGGCATTAGTGGAGAAAATGTGATGACATGACCACCTTGTTCTTCAAATATAAACCCAACTGAACTGCTCTGGTCAATAATAAAGATGAAGGAGGTGTTCAATTTTCGTCGAAGGATGAACTTAGGAGGAAGATTTTGGAAGTTTCCTATAGCATCACATCATCATAAATCCGCCGATTGACATCATCAGTTGACAAGAGGCTATTCAAAGTGATTTTGAAAGTTGGAACTATGTTGATAAATAAACATTTCCTTAAACTTATTTTGTTTAAGGAAATATTTATTTATTTTGTGAAATTCTTTCTTGTATTTTGGTTAATATTGTTACTGGATATGTTCTTTCTTTCATATAAATAGAAATATGAAGTTTTATTACCGAACATATACATTTTAAACACTTGCATTAAAGTGATACACACTTAAAATTACCAGAAAATAGAAAAATTAGCATAACTTCAAAATATTTGTTCAAATTCCATAATTTCAAGAAAATAAATCACCTTGTTCTGCTCTTTCAGTGCACCTAATTTAACTTCTCTGCGTTTCATAGCAATTAAAAAAGTTTGACCTGCAATAAAGTTTTATACAGGGTTTATATATATATATATATATATATACATATATATATATATATATACACACACATATATATATATATAATTATTTATACAAACATTGATGGCTACATATGTGCATACATATTTCTGTAATCACCAGTTATTGGGGAGATTACGTCATCAGGCCAAGAATTACCTTGAAAACTGGTAAGGGTAATTCAAGTGTAATTGGCCTGAAGACGTAATCACCCCAAGAACTGGTGATTACAGAAACATGTATGCACATATGTAGCCATCAATGTTTGTATAAATAAATTTAATATACCTGCTCTGTTTACTCATTGAGCACTTTTTGTAGACACATGTTGTTTCATTGGATGTACTTCTAGGAAACTAAACTCTACTGCCATAATATATATATATATATATATATATATATATATATAGGCTTATTTATAGTATTCCGAATTTTATTGGGTTTATATAATTAGAAAATTCGGTAATCGTTCAAATGCCAATAAGTTTTAAATTAAAATGAGATGACCCAAACTGTAAGCTACAAAATTATCATATTTCGTAATTGAGTGTTCATATATTGTTTTAAGAAAATCAATTTAGATCCTTAATTTTAAATGAAGAATGAGACTTCACTGAATATAGAGTAATGTTAAAAAGATTTCCTTATGGAATTAGTTTTAAACAAAAAACGCTTTTTGAAATTACACAAACAGGTTTGCCGATGTTTTTTGTAAATAAACAAAGCAGATTTCAGATACGAAACTAACATAGAATTGAAACAATATAACTGAAGACTTAGTTGATTAGTCCGTATTAAAAAAATAATTTAAATTAAATAAAGTAATTTAATTTAAGAAATTAATGAATCGTATTAGTAAAACATATTTAGTGAACATAGGTAATTAGTGGTAACGTTGTATGATAATTTGATGGAAAATATTTTTTTTAATAGAAATACGAAAATAGGTAAAAAACATGAGAAAATATTTTATCCTTCCAACGTTTTTTTAAAGATTTATATATTTACCTATTTTTACCTTCCATAATGTTCATTGTTTAAGTGTTTTTTATTCAATACGTCTGGCTCAAGGCGGTTCTTGTGAAAATTTTCAAACGATATAAGGTTTGAATTTGTCCGAATAGTCTTGAACTTGTAACTAACGATGAAATACACTATTTGTTGCTATCAATCTATTTCTTAATGTCCCCATTTTGTTAAAACACTATATATATATATATATATATATATATATATATATATATATATATATATATATATATATATCCTTAATTTTTTTTCAGTAAAATATAGAATTTTCAAAACAAAATATTATTTTTTGTACAAGGAATACACTACATCTAAAGTTCTTTTCTTAATCCATGGATTTCTGAAGTAAACTAATCTCTTCGGAGGAATATCTTTAGCAAAATATTTATTTTGGATAAACATAATTTTTCTTTTGTACCACAAACATTGAAAATAAACTAAAAATTAAAATATTTTAAAGGAAAACATTATTTTAAAGTGATCCAATGGGAGAATTGAATTGAACAAGAAAAAGGATATGCGTTTCAGGTACAGCATTTGTGTGGTGCGTTGCGAATAGAGATGAATGTTATTTTTATGTTGCAAACTAGTTAATAATTCCAGCAATGACGTCCAAAATTGTCGAATCAAGCATCTAGATGTTCTTTAGCAATAGTAGACGCTTAGAGATAATAAATCCCATTTCTTTTGGTATTATGCAATCCGTAGAAAGAAATTATTATTTTTATATGTAAAATCCAACCGGTCCATGTGAATTTTTCAATTAGCAAAAACAGTCATTATGCATATATAAATTTATATATAGATTTAAATTTAGAATAATTGGACGTTAACCTGATGAAAATTTGTTTTTACTTATTGCTGTATATATTATCTATTATTTATAATTAACGGTTCGCATTTCTATACTAGGTCTACTAAATAATTAGTAGGGCTATGACAACAGCATATTATTTTCATTGTTTTGACTCTCGGGTGTGTATCCGTTGATATCTTATATGTTTTTATGTAGAGTGATGTGGTTCTCGGTTGATTAACTGTCTAACTGCGTCGGATATATACTCGAAAGTCAAAATGAAAGTCAAAATATTGAAAAGAATATGCTGTTGTCATAGCCCTAGTAATTGGTTGTCTCCCAGCATATGTACGGCTTCTTTGAGCCGTCTTACTCTCCACCGTGCCTCTATGTCGATAATTTTTACTTCATTCCATAATGGTAGATGTTTTCCTTTTCCCCTCCAAATGTCGTCAGCCATACCCGATTTTTCAATCTCCCTACGTATTACAGCTTTTTGATGTTCTTCTAACCATACTTTTAGTAGACGACATGGCTCACCTTTGTATAGTTTATTGCATTTACATAGGATTTCATATATACAGTTCATAGGAGGCTTGACTTGCACAAGATGCTTCCAGAGAGTTGAATCACTTCTGAATACTGCCCTGATGTCAAATGAATTACATATTCTTCGAAGTTTTTCAGACAAGTCTTTCATTTATGCTATACAAACTGTGATGAGTTTCTGAGTATTTTTGTATTTGATCCAGATTTCTTGGAGGAGTTCTGGGCTTGACCATTACTCCTGATCTTAAATGGAACACGTACATCAAATCTGTTGCCAAGGCCGCTGGAAAAATGGTGGGATCTTTCTATCGATTCGGTAAATATCTCACTGCTTATGCTATTCTCTATCTATATAAGAGCCAGGTACGTCCAAGGATGGAATACTGTTGTCACATCTGGGCAGGAGCTGCTAGAAAGGACTTGTCCTGCCTTGATAGAGTTCAAAATAGACTTCGTAGCGTCGTAGGAGATGTCCTTTTCTCCTCCTTGCAACCTCTATCCCACAGAAGAGATGTTGCGAGTTTGTCTCTGATGTATCGTTATTTTCATGGAAAGTGTTCGACTGAGCTTCAATCTATGGTCCCCCCTTGCCAAACTTTCACAAGAAACACTCGTCTAGCTGTAAACACTATCAATAATTCCCCTCACTCTTTATCTGTGCCTAAACCTAAACGTAGATTCCATGAACAAAGCTTTTTTCTTAGAACTGCACGCCTGTGGCATTGTCTTCCGTTTTCCTGCTTTCCGGCTGACTACAATATGGTTGTGTTCAAGTCTAATGTAAATAAGTTCTTGATGAGCCGTTCCATATAAGTTATCAAATTTACCAAATTTTCATTACTAATGATTACTATATTGTCCAATTTCTACTGTACACTCTTTAACCCTTATCCTTGAGTGGCCTCTTGGCCTTGATAATGTGGTGATGCCTATGTAAAAAAAAAGCTAATGTCATGTTCTCTGCATAATTGTTTCGATGGAGGGTGTCTCTTAAACTGTCCATCTCCTCTTGATATGCACTGCTGTTACTACATATTGCTTTTGCTCAGTGTTGTAAGCAACAGACGATTCCTTTCTTTACATTATATGGATAATGGGAGTTGAAGTTTAGGTATTGTCCAGTGAAAGTTGGCTTTCATATGTACAGTATATATATGGTATACAGATGACATAAACCCCTGACCAGTGTGGGTAATCAGCACATTTAGGAATGATACTGTTCTTTTTCCATTATGAAGTGTATTGTTTGATCTGATATAGTTCACAAGTTTGAACATCTTCCTCATGGGACCAGAATATGAATGTGTCACCCCCATATCGCAACTACACTGTTGTATACTATCAGGTGAGTGTAGCTTTCTAGCACAGTAGAGGGAGCCTACCTTTAGCTTTCAAAATATTTTCAAGGTATTTGTTCTAATTCATGTTGACTCTGAATGTTAAGCAGAGGAGTTCGAATGAAGAGCTCGCAAATAGCGTATTATTCGTCACTAGAGACGAACCTGTGGAAATTTCACGTATGAGAAATATATTTAATAAAATAAATATATTTAATAAAATAAATATGTTTAATAAAATAAATATGTTTAATAAAATAAATATGTTTTTGTAAAGCTGATATTTTCTGGATAATGCAAAACATTATTTTTTGGAACAGAAAACAACAATATGAAGCAAATATGAGTTTATTAACATTACTATGAAAATATTTTTAACAAAGAAATGACCCAAATGAGATAAATTAATAAGTACTAATAAACACTAAGAAAATAATATTGTGCTACATAGTTCAATACAAATAATAAAATCACATTGTAAGGGACAATCTTTAATTTACTCCTTTTGCATCGCACCCCTTCGCAGACAATGTTCTTTTTTTGCACTGTTTCTTTCGAATCTTCCCTTTTTTACATAATGTTCTACCGACAACTTTTTTTGGTGAAGAACCGCTGCATATTGAAATTTCTATGCATTTTTAAAGCGAAGTTATGCGAATTTGGCCTTTTTAAAAAGCATTTTGGCCTTCAAAAATTATATTTGGCTTTTTTTTTAATAATTGTAACGTATGAAATAACTAAGGTAGGAACAAATAGAATATTATGTAGAATAGCAGTAACATGTTGTTGTTTGTTGTTGTTGCTGTTTGTTGCTGTTGTTGTTGTTTGTTTTTGTTGTTTGTTTGCTGCTATTGTTGTTTTTTTTGTTTGTTGTTGTTTTTTGCTGTTTGTTGTTGTTTTTTTTGTTTTTGTTGTTTGTTGTTGTTGTTGTTGCTGTTTGTTGTTGTTGTTTGTTGTTGTTGTTGTGTGTTATTCTTTTTTGTTGCTATTTTTTGTTCTTGTTTTAGTTGTTTGTTGTTGTTTTTTGCTGTTGTTTGTTGTCGTTCTTCTTTGTTGTTGTTGTTGTTGTTGCTTGTTTTGGTTTTTTGTTCTTTTTCATTGGTCTTGTTATTTATTTATGTTTGTTGTTGTTATTTGTTGTTGTCGTTTATTGTTGTTGCTTGTTTGTTTTATTTTTTGCTTTTGGTGTTTTTGGTGTTTGTAGTTGTTGTTGTTTGTTGTTGTTGTTTATTGTTTATTGTTGTTGTTGTTTATTATTGTTGTTTTTTATTGTAGTTTGTTGTTTGTTGTTTCCGTTTGTTGGTCTACTGTTGTTTTTTGTTATTGTTGTTGTTGTGTTTGTTGTTTTTTGTTTGTTATTATTAGTTATTGTTGTTTGTTGTGTTTTTATTGTTGTTGTTGTTGTTGTTGTTGTTGTTCTTCTTCTTCTTCTTCTTCTTCTTCTTCTTCTTCTTCTTCTTCTTCTACCAGCTTAAGCTTTTCGAAAATATCGTCTTTCTGACTTAATTTCTCTAAACTTTGATGTTATTCGTATTATTTCGATTCATCGCAATACTCCTCTCATCTTGATAGTTAATTGTACAACGTTTCGGTCGATGTAATCTCCGACCTTCTGCAGGTGGATCTTCTCGAAATCGGGGATGTTTTTTTCCGAATTCGAGAATTTGGACAAAATTTCAGACGAAACCCTTTATTTACTTGATGGGGGTAGCATGGTCATGTTCAGCAATGATTGAATATAGATCTGTATTGTATTTTTTCAGTCGCCCACGCTGAGAACTGAACCTTCAACCTTCTGGAGAATATTACTTTTACAATAGATTTTTCCAAGTACTCTAACCACTGCCCTACAGGTGAATAAAGATCCGTAGTGTTACATCGAAACGTTGTGGAAATGACACTCAAGATGAGAACAGTAGTCTTACGAATCCAAATAATACTATTAACTAATCCTCATCTAACAAAAATTCAGAAACTTCATTTAAATTATTGTTTTTTTGCAAAACTCAATCATGTTCTTTGTAAAGACTCTCATAAATATAATAATGAGTCTCTACGGTTCCTGGTGAGCATTGTCTGAAGATAGCGGTTTCAATCCTACTCAAAGCCGGCCAGAGGATTATTGACCAAAATTTGGTGAGAAAACAGCAACTATGGAAAGCAATAATTACTGGGGATACAGTTAAGAGATTTATTTATTCATTTTATTTATTTATTTATTTTTTTTTGCATGGGGATCACCACTCATCAAGGCCCGGAAGCCACTCGGGGATAAGGGTAATTTTGTGTACAATAATCAATGGGATAATATGGTAATAATAGTTGGTATTGGAGATTTGATATAGTGTCTTACTTAAGGGGGCGATTAATCAGGAATTTGTTTATGTTGAACTTAAAGACATCCAAATTGCAGTCAGGTGGGAAACAGGCAAACGGAAGAGAATTCCACAGGCGTGCAGTTCTCAGAAAAAAAAGCTATGTTCATGGAATCTACGTTTTGATTTAGGCACAGATAAAGAGTGGGGAAAATTATTTACAGTGATTTCAGCTAGACGAGTGTTTATCATGAAGGATTGGCGAGGGGGACCAGAGATTGGAGCTCGGATGAGCACTTGCCATGGAAATAAGGATAAAACAAAGTCAGGCTCGCAACGTCTCTTCTGTGGAAAAGAGATTGCAGGGAAGAGAAGAGAGCCCCCCCCCACTAAGCCATGAAGTCTATTTTGTACTTTGTCAAGGCAGGATAGGCTGTTTTTTGAAGCTCCAGCCCAGATGTGGCAGCAGTACTCCATCCTTGGACGTACTTGGCTTTTATATAGATAGAGAATTGCATCAGTAGTGAGATATCTTCTGGAGTGGTAGAAGGATCCCACCATTTTCCCAGCGATCCGGGTAACAGACTTGATGTACGTGTTCCATTTCAGATCAGGAGAACAGGTCAAACCCAGAAGCTTGTCAAAACATAAAGCCTCCCCAAGAGGAGAGCCATCCATTTCAATTGATGATAGATGAGGAACAGATCGTTGATGATGTAAAGTTAGGAGCTTGGTTTTAGATGCATTAAAAGTGACCAGCCATCTCTTCCCCCACTGAACCACGCGCTCAAGATCAGAGGAGAAGAAATCAGAGAGTGCTTTGTCATTTACGGCCTTTGATGTGTTGCCGTAGATGGTCCTGTCATCAGCATAGATGTCAACGAATTATTTAAGTATGTGTTTTTGGAGATCATTGATGTAGACCAGGAAGAGAGTTGTGCCCAGGATGGACCCCTGAGGGACTCCAGCATTAATACTGTGGGCCTCTGATTTTTGCCCATCAACTACTACTCTTATGAACCTATCAGAGAGAAATTATTTAATTATTGAGAAACCATTTCAAGTTATACCGTAGCTGGAAATCGTGTGCAATAGCCCTTATGCCAAACCTTATCGAAGGCCTTTAATATTTCAAGAGCAATTGCACTAGAAAGGAAGCCTTTATCGAGAGATTCACTAATCCTATGTAATATAACTGTTAGCACATCAGCTGTAGATATAGCATAACGGAAACCATATTGCATGTCACTAAGGAAGTTATTTCTGCTGAGGCGGTTGATTACTTCTTTATTTAATATGGATTCCAGTAATTTACTCATGACACACAGGAGACTTATTGGTCTGTACTGACAGGGAGATGACTTATCACCTGAGTTCTTAAATGCAGGGCATACTGACGAGGTTTTCCAGGGTGTTGGAAAGCACATATACTTAAGGCAAAGTTTAAACAGTTTTGTAAGTATGGGGGCAAGTTCTGGTTGAAGCTTATGCACTATAATTTGAATGGACAGTTGCTTTACTGGAATCAAGGTTCTTGATTAGTTTGGCGACCTCGTGCACAGATATTTGTATGTTTGGTAGTGTGTTGTCTGTTGTAAGAGAAAATACGGGGAGTTGATGACCTTCGTCGCAGAGGGTAGAGTTAGCTGCAAAGTTCTTGGCAAATAGTTTGGCCTTGTCTGATAATGATGAGATGACCTCAGGTCCATTGATGATAGTTGGAATTGAACGCACGCATCTGTTCAGGATCCGGTTTGCTATTTGTCAAAACTGGTGGGAACCAAGCCGCTGCTCAGCTATTTTGGATTTGATGGACTGAGCATATAGCTCTTTTGCATTTTTTATTACTCTTTTACAGTGGTTGCTGGCAGTCCTGAAGGCAGATTAAGTCTCAGTACATCTATTACGTTGGTAGCTATGGAAAAAAAGTGATTTCTGTGTACGATGGCAGCAGCACATCCTGGAGAGAACCATGGCTGGCTGTAAGGTTTTTGTTGGAATTTTTTGGATGGTATGAATCTGTCTATGCCTACAATTAACCATTCGTTTAGGTCTGATACTATAGAGGATACGTCCTTTTTTAACATGGAATGCATAGGTAGATCAGATATGAATGTCCGGAAGCTATCCCAGTCAGCCATAGAGTATCGGTATACAGTACGGTGGAGAGGTACATCTGAAGACTTATTGCATTTCATTTTTATCTTAACTGATATAAGTGAGTGATCGGAGGATCCCAGGGGAGATAGAACGGAACATAGCATAGCATAGCATAGCTCAGGGGAAGTGTGAGAAAAAGATCTAGGAGGCTTGCATACTAACCAGTAGTATCGGACATACGGATGGGTTCGTGACCAATCTGAGTGAGGTCACAGGCAATGGCAAAATCATGACAGAACCTCCCCTCATCATCTGTCTTATTTGAGTGAGTCAGCCATTCCACATTATGGACATTGAAGTCACCGCAAATGTGAATGGTAGCAAAAGGATGAGCAGACAGGATGAGGTCAATTTTCTCAGATATACTCTTAAAGACAGTAACTCCGCTGTTGTGGGGCAATAGAGGCAAATATGAATGCGATGGTGCAACCCGGAAGCACATATAAGGTAAATTAGGGGTTTCTCTGGAGATATCTCTATCACACGGGAAGCCATCTTTAATGTAGGCGCATATTCCATGTCCATGGCGATCCTGGGGGTCAGATTTAGATGCTAAGTTGGAGTATCCTTTTATTATGAACTCATCTAGGGAAGTGGTCGGCCTTATGCCAGTTTCGCTTAGAAAGAATAAGTCCGGTTTCGTTTCCTGTAATTGGGTTTCAACCTCTGGAAGGTTGGAACGTAGACCCCTGATGTTGGTGAAGGAGATATGGTAGTAGGGTCTGGGTTAGAGGATGGGGTTCTAGGTTTATTAGTGTTTTTTTTTTTTTTTTTTTAGATATTTCATGTTGAGATTTTAGAGTTTGTGGAACAGGTCGACAGACTTGGTTAGAGTAGGACAGAGAGGGAAAGTAAGAGAGAGAAAGAGAGGATTTTTTGTAGCACATAATAAGATAAAGCCGTAACAATTACCCACTAGTATGGCATCGAGAGTACCCACCAGAAACTACTGCATGGTCCAGAATCCATTCACCAAATGGCAATACAGCCGCCCCAGTACTTTACGTCTGCTGATAGGACAGCCTCCTTAGTGGTTAACCTAGGTTCGGGTCCCTGACTATCAGATGGGTAACGTCAGCCCATATGAAACGTTTACCTCCAGCACCCTTGCTAGTGACGTGGCCACAAGGATAGACATAGAAACAGAAAAATTTCCGACATCTCAGGCTACTGTTCACGAAGTATTACCAACCTGAAAAGCAGCTTTTTCTTCACCCTTTGTCAGAAAAATCACTCATTGGAAACGATGACTGAAGGACAAAAAAGGTGAAGCGAGAGTTACTGGAGCTGGCGATAACACAACCACAGTGTATTATCTACTCTGCATTGAAAAAAAAAACGTAAGGACTTATTAATATCTACTTAATATAAGACCGTTACTTCGTTCCCTGTTTAGGAGAATATTTGAAAATAATCTTCCTTCCCATAATTATGCGCGGATATATATTTTGGGGGGCTTTATCTAACCTCGATAGAGAATGATTTGAGCATCCAAGCTTTACATTATAAGATACCGTAATGGAACTTTCAATTTGTGAGGTCGTTTTTTTGTATTAATTTAGTTTTGAAGAACCCGTTTTAAAACTGGTTAAGAGTAGAACAATTTGGCTTGGGTACTAAGTTTAGACTGGTTAGAAATAATGCATACTGCTGAGAAAACGCATTTTTAGTGTTTAGTTAATAGTACAGATATAATTTGGAGACAAAACAAAAGAAAAAAAAGAAAGATAAGTGCAGTTGAAATATTCAGAAATTTAGTCAAACATTGAAAAAAAAATGAATAAATAGAAAATAATGTCTGCAATACATAAGGTTTTGCGATATCAATGAAGGTGGATTTCAAAATTATAGATAGAAAATGGCATAACTTAGCTTTGGAAGAGTTTGCCGTGCGGTCTCGAGTTCATATCGAGGGAGAGGGAAGATCTAGTCGTCCTAACTGGTTTATGCCGGGTACTAAAGAGGAAGTGTTGGGGGGTAGGGGTAGCATCTTGGGTTCTGTATTTTTATTTATTTATTTTTTATTTTTTTAATTCAACAATGCTTTTGTTTTATTTTGTTTTCGTTGGCTTTAACTACCTCGATAGAGAATGTTCGAGCCTTTTAGCTTATATAAGACCGTTACTTCGTTCTCAGTTTATTTTCCCTCACATAATTATGCGTGGATATATATATATATATATATATATATATATATATATATATATATATATATGTATATATATATATATATATATTGGTTTTATCTAATCTCGATAGAGAATGATTTGAGCGTTCAAGCTTTACCTTATAAGATACCCTAATGGAACTTTCCTATCCTGTCGCGATTCATCACCTGAAGAAGACCAGAGGATGAGTTAGCCGAAACATGGTAAAACAACAACTATGAAGATGAGGATAACAGTCCGCAAATAAATAAATAAATAAATAAATAACTTAAAACGTTTTTAGTTTTTTCCTAATACCAGATTCGGCATTAAATAATCCTAAAATGATTGATGTGTCGTTAAAAATCGAAACAACAAAAGTAATATTATTATTATAACAAGTAGTAGTAGTAGTAGTAGTAGTAGTAGTAGTCGTGTATCATCTAAGTCTTATGTTTTTCCCCCAGTGAATTATCTTAAGCAATGTCCGACGTAAGAGAAATAATAAAAAAACACGTGACTTTGAAAACTATTCGTCTTCATTTTCATTCGAATTTTTCTCTTCAATTTTCATTAATGCACTAATTGAACTCCAAGAATAGAAAAAAAATAAAATAATAAAATAAAAAATAAAAAAACCGAAACCAAAACACAACTACAAATGTTGTTAAGATACGTCGATTCAATCTGTTCTCAAAATACGCTTATCCAATCTGGGCGATTTGCGATGAAAAATGTATTCCTAATGAAAGTTTGACAGACCAACTAAAACATTTATTACCCAAAAACGTGAGCGCAAAAATTCGATCAACGAACAGAGCACCTTCCAGAGATGCTTGGGTGCATCGAAAGTAAGAACGTCCATTTTAATCTTCGCTTTTAGCGATGGGAAGTATTTTAGTGATATGTGCTCCGACAAACTACATGCCCTTGTTCCCCCTCTGCATAAATAGCTTCAACAAACCACACTACCGGCAAAATCTCACCACTGTAGAGTAGAGATTCTTAGATGTAAGAATATTTTCTTCCCTAGGAATGCTAGACTTTGAAATTCCTTTCCCGATTCCTGCTTTTCTGACATGCAGAAGTTCAAGTGTAATATAAACAGACATCTTGCTGCACAACTCCCTACATAGTATTATTGCCAATTATGTCCTAGATAGTATCCTCCTACATCAAAGTGGCACTGTGCCTTGTTTCAGGTAAAAAGGCGATGGAAAAAAAGAATGTTTTTTGAGTTTCCTGAGAAGATGAAGTAAGACGAGACGCTCTATAAAAAAAGAAGACAATATGTAGTATGAGTTGTAGGAAAAGCCTCAGATGGATTTAATAAGCTAAAAAAATTGGAGAAAAAAATTGCCCTCAGAGCTAAATCAAGATTTTATAACAGCAACGTTTGTTTACGTTGTTATATGGAACTTGGCATCTCAAAATCATCCAAGAAAAAAAAAATCGCCCAAGGATGGAATACTGTTGCCATATCTGGGCAGGAGCTGCTAAAAACAGCCTATCATGCCTTGACTGAGTACAAAATAGACTTCGTGGTTTAGTGGGGGATGTCCTTTTCTCTACCCTGCAACCTCTCTCCCACAGAAGAGTTGTTGCGAGCCTATCCTTGTTTTATCGTTATTTCCATGGCAGGTGCTCGTCTGAACTCCAATCTCTGCCCCCCTCGCCAATCTTTCACAAAAAACACCCGTCTAGCTGAATCCACTGTCAAAAATTTTCCCCACTCTTTACCTGTGCCTAAATCAAAGCGTAGATTCCATGAACAAAGCTTCTTTCTTAGAACTGCACGCCTGTGGAACTCTGTTCCGTCTGCCTGCTTCCCAGCTGACTACAACCTGGATGTCTTCAAGTCACACGTAAACAAATTACTGATGAACCGCCCCCTTAAGTAAACACATTTATTAAATCTCCACACTAACGTACTGTGCTTGCAATAACCCTTATCCCTGAGTTGCTTCCGGGCCGTGATAAGTGGTGACCACCGTGTAAAAAAAAAATGAGACGCATTTCATTCCAAGTGTCTAAGATAGATTATTGTGATGAAATGTAGCGATCAAATTACCAAACAGGAAGTCAAAAATCGCACTAACCAATAATTCGCATTTTCAATAATCTGCAAACGACGTACAAGGTGCCTTCAATAGCGGTAACTATTTTAAGGCTTTTGACAGGGTATGGCACGAAGGTCTTCTCAGGAAAATCAGATCATATAATATCACTGGAAGAATACTTAACATAATTAAATTCTTCTTAGATAAGAGAAAATCCAGGTTGTCCTCGACGGTCGTACATCTAAACAATATGATATAAATGCTGGAGTGCCTCAAGGGTCTATCCTTGGACCTCTATTATTCCTAATATTTATAAATTACCTCCCTGGCAAAATTGTCTGTGAGATGGGTATATATGCTGACGACAACACACTCTACAACAGACACGTCAGGAAAACAAATAAACACATATCTAAAGAAATGGAAGAAGCACTAGAGGATGACCTCCGATCTGTAGTGGCATGGGGACGTAAATGGATGGTCACATTCAATGCTGCCAAGACTAAACTCGTTTCCTTCAATAATTACAAGAAACCTTCTCTACCACAAATAGCAATGTCCAATGACTCTTTATCTGAAAGTACATCCTTTAAACTCGGCCTAACGCTCTCAGGAAACATGAGTTGGAACAATTACATCGAGAGTATCGCCAGGACCGCTGCGAATAAGATGGGTTCTCTCTACCGCGCTAGAAAGCTATTAACGCCTGAAAGTATCCTATACCTCTATAAGGCCACCATTCGCCCATGTATGAAGTATTGTTGTCATATTTGGGCTGGTGCATCTGCCACTAGTCTCTCACTACTAGACAGGGTTCAAAAGAGAGTCGACAATCTGATAGGTCCTGAACTGTCATCTAAACTTCAGCCTCTGTCCCATCGACGAAATGTTGCATTCCTCTGACTTTTTTTTCCACAAGTACTTTAACGGTAAATGTTCTGACGAACTGCAAGCACTTGTGCCCCCTCGACGTAAATACCACCGATAAACCCAACAAGCAGCTAAATCCCACCCCTTCAGAGTAGAGATCCCTAGATATAAGAGAGCCTTTTACTCCAGTAGTTTCTTCCCCAGAACCGCTAGACTTTGGAATTCTCTGCCGGGTTCCCGCTTCCCCAACTGTACTGACATGCAGAAGTTCAAGTGTAATGTGAACCGACATCTTGGTGCCCAACTTCCCACATAGTACCCCTGTTTGGGGTAAAAATGTAAATAAATAAATAAATAAATAAGTTTCCATTTTTTCATATGAGAACTTTTAATAATAGTACACACTAATTCGGTTCGAAGTAATCTCTTCCGGCTGCAATACACTTTTGTACCGTTCCAATAATCCCTGGAAGGCCTCATAAAAGCCTTCCTGTGTGAGCATATCAATGCCCCTCGTCACAGCCTTTGTCATCTCTTCAATTTTCCCATAACGACAGCTCCTAAGGCTTTTCTTCAGCTTAAGGAATAACCAAAACTCCCAGGGAGCAAGGTCTGGACTACGGGATCTGAATTGATCAGCTCAACCATCTCCCTGCGGTCATGACAACGATATTTTTTCTGATCTTCTCTTACGGCAAACTTTATGCAAATTCTTCGAGAATAATTATGTGTACAGTTCCCATACTGACATCAAACTGTGCACTTATTGTCTCAGACACACAACAGTTCTTATCCATGAAATTCTTTATTTGGTCAATCAACTCTGGTGTTCTGAATTCCTTACTCCTGCTAGACCTCTCACCACTCCTCACAGACTCGCTGATTGCCTTGAATCTCTTATGCCACTCCAAAAGTTATGCTTGATTCATACAAGATGGTGCAAAAGCAGTCTGAAGCATTCCATAAGTTTAGAACAGAATTTTATCCTTTTTCTAAAGTCTCCTCACGTCCGCATTGCATTATTTAAAATTCATAAGCTGTGACAATCGGGCTTTGGTAGGGTGTATTCCAAATCCCGCTATAGCTATTTATTTGAACATGAATTCATAAAAAAATTGGTCAGCCATCTCATAAGATGTGTAACAATAGCATACTGAATTTGCAAGAGTCTACAATAATTTTAAATGCCTGTATAAAAAAATCAGGAAACTTAATAAAGACACCTCGTAACGGTTGATTTTAACATACCCTAAGAATAACCCCAGAGAGAATTTCTACCGAAATGCTCCAGTGGACCTATGATTGGAAAAGAAGGAGCGAAAGATCAAAAAGAACTGAAAATAGATAATCCAAAGAAATTTGATTTCAATGGGAGGAGGCTGGAGGGACACTATGGATCTGGCTTCAGATTTAAAAAAAAAAAAACCCACACACAAAAAAAAAAAAAAAAAAGAAAAACGATGGTCTACTTTGCCTCATGCGTCGCAGGACGCAGTATTCCTAAGTGTAAGTAATACTGCTTGAAACTTGGTCTGGCCGACAGACAGGGGCTCTTATTGATATGCATGGATATATCAAATAAATTAAACATAAAGCAACAATAAAGAAAAAAAATCAATTAGTCCAAAATCGATTTTCTCGCTTCATAATAATTAACAAACAAACAAACAAAAACATTGATTGCAATCAAAACTCAGATGAAAAATAAAATCCATAGAAGGTCAATATTCTTCGATCTAAATGACCTTGAAATAAGAAACAAGTCGATAATAAACTCGCTCTGTCCTGTGTGACCCTTGCCGTAAGCAAAGTTTTCACACCGAGACTAAACGATCGATGCTTTTTTTTTGGTATCATTGTATGTCAGTTTTTTTTGTATCATGGTCTATCAGTTTTTTGCATCATGATCTATCAGTTTTTTTGTATCATGATCTATCAGTTTTTTTGTATCATGATCTATCAGTTTTTTGTATCATGATCTATCAGTTTTTTGCATCATGATCTATCAGTTTTTTCTGTATCATGATCTATCAGTTTTTTGTATCATGATCTATCAGTTTTTTGTATCATGATCTATCAGTTTTTTGTATCATGCTCTATCAGTTTTTTGTATCATGATCTCTCAGTTTTTTTTGTATCATGATCTATCAGTTTTTTGTATCATTATCTATCAGTTTTTTGTATCATGATCTATCAGTTTTTTGTATCATGATCTATCAGTTTTTTGTATCATGATCTATCAGTTTTTTGCATCATGATCTATCAGTTTTTTTTGTATCATTATCTATCAGTTTTTTGTATCATTATCTATCAGTTTTTTGTATCATGATCTATCAGTTTTTTGTATCATGCTCTATCAGTTTTTTGTATCATGATCTATCAGTTTTTTTTGTATCATGATCTATCAGTTTTTTGTATCATTATCTATCAGTTTTTTGTATCATTATCTATCAGTTTTTTGTATCATGATGTATCAGTTTTTTGAATCATGATCTATCATTTTTTGTATCATGATCTATCAGTTTTTTTTGTATCATGATCTATCAGTTTTTTGTATCATGATCTATCAGTTTTTTGTATCATGATCTATCAGTTTTTTGTATCATGATCTATCAGTTTTTTGTATCATGATCTATCAGTTTTTTGAATCATGATCTATCAGTTTTTTTTTGTATCATGATCTATCAGTTTTTTGTATCATGATCTATCAGTTTTTTGTATCATGATCTATCATTTTTTGAATCATGATCTATCAGTTTTTTGTATCATGATCTATCAGTTTTTTGTATCATGATCTATCAGTTTTTTGTATCATGATCTATCATTTTTTTGTATCATGATCTATCGGTTTTTTTGTATCATGATCGATCAGTTTTTTTTTGTATCATGATCTGTCAGTTTTTTGCAGCGATACATTAATTTATGAAATAAATTGTTAGATATAAAAGGGGGAATTCGTGTATCGGTCGAGTATAAAATCAATCATTCAAGGTTTTTTTAATCTTTAAATTATAACAAAAAACATTAAAAAAAATTCTTATACAAACATGTTATTTATTCCAAAGATCAATGTTCGGCATTTATAATTAATTATAATTTAAATACAGTTTTGGACACATCGTCCCGCGGCTACCGCGTATATACCATAATCTAGAGATCCAATTTTCACAAACCCTATGCATTAAATTAGGCTGTATTTCGGCAAAAAGCGCATCGAATGTTGCCTTCTAAGTGATCTATTGTGTCTGGTTTATCAGCGTTGACATTGGTATTTACATATTCCTAAAACAATCTAATGGCTTAAATCGCACGAAGGAGGTGACCAGTCGATATGTCGATTTCCTGAAATTTTTCTTTCATCAAATGCTTTTATGTTTTTTTTTAAATAATTCTTCTTTAAATAATTTTTTTTAAATAACTTTTTTTTAAATAACTTTTTTTAAATAATTTTTTTTTAAATAATTTTCTTTTTAAATATATTTTTAATAATTTTTTAAAATAATCTTTTTAAATATTTTTTTAATAATTTTCTTTTTAAATATATTTTTAATATTTTTTTTAAATAATCTTTTTAAATATTTTTTTAAATAATTTTTTTAAATAATTTTTTTAGATAGTTTTTTAAAATAATTCTTTTTAAAATACTTATTTTCAAATAATTTTTTATAAATAAACTTTTTTAAAATATTTTTTTTAAATATTTTTTTTAAATAAACTTTTTTGAAATAATTTTTTTTAAATAAATTTTTTTTAAATAATTTTTTTTAAATAATGTTTTTAAAATAAAATATTTAAAATAATTTTTTTAAAAATTAAATTCAAAACAAATTAGCCAAATTTGCAAACGCTACTCACGGGTCTGCTCATAATGAGTTGCTAAACTAAGTGAAATTAAAAATAACCGATAGTTGCCAAGTCTAAAATTATAGAAAATAGAGTTGTCATTTAAATGTCGCCACCTAAAATAAATATATAAAAGAATAAAACACTCTGTATTAATCGATCAATGACCATTTTGACGCCGTATCATTATTGTGTCAGCTGAATGATGCAGAATAATGCAGAAAATGCAAAGAAAATGCAAAAAAAAATGCAAAATGTTGCAAAATAATGCAACATAATGATGTAGAATAATGCAGAATAGCGCAGAGTAATCTGCCCAACTTCCTACACAGTACCCCTGATGCCTTTGTCCCTGATACAACAAAGTGGCGATGTGCCTTGTTTGGGGTGAAAATGTAATAAAAGTTTTTTTTTTTAAATAATGCAGAAAATGCAAAATAATGCTGAATACTGTAGAATAATGCAAAATTATGCAGAATAATGCAAAATAATTAAAAATAATGCAAAATAATGCAAAATGATGCAGAATGATGCCAAATAGTGCAGGATGGTGCAGAATGATGCAAAATAATGCAAAATCATTAAAAATAATGCAAAATAATTCAAAATAATTAAAAATAATGCTGTAGAATAATGCAAAATGATGCAGAATTATGCCAAATAGTGCAGGATGGTGCAGAATGATGCAAAATAATGCAAAATAATGCAAAATAATGGACAATTATTCAGGATGATGCAGAATTAACCGAATAAGAATGGAGTCAATCTGAAGATGGGTTCATACGGGAACGCAATGAGACTGTAGATGTTTAGAAATGGACACCAGACGTTGCCCAGAATTGCAGTAGAATCAATGATTGTTCAATACTTCAATTACTTTTATTGTAATCGAAATCGGTAAAATCGCCAATTTTCAATCAAATGATTGATTGGCTGCTCTGGTCGGGGACCCACTGGGATGTACTGGGAGGAAGCCTCACATGTTTCCCCGCTGTCACTTAGTGCATAATCCATTGCACTGTTGAGAACCTAATGTCCAAGTACAAACCTAGACACATAAGATACATTTGTGCAAATTTCAAAAAAAATATCAGCCGTGTCAGAGTCTATAGAGAACGAACTCTCACACACACAAACACACACACTTTTATATAAGTAGAAATATTTAAAACAACATTCGTTAACGTCTAATAAAAAGGGGAAGTTAAGGATGTTTGCAAATCAAACATGGTGTACACGGGCCCCACACGTTGTAGCGAGTACGTCGCAAGAAACAGAAACAAATTATAACCCCTTCTCTCTGACCTGTCGTCTCAAACGTCGTCCACGTTTCAAACGTAATCTTGAACATGCTCTGTAGCTTGCACTCGAACGTGTTCCAAAACGTGCTCCCGAACATGCTTTCTTGTCTATTGCACACGTTTTTTTTTTATAGTCTTTTTTTTTTTATCCCAACGATGACGTCATTTCGCATTTCGTATGCATTTGCATACGCGCGTCCACACTCTGTTTCAGTAAAGATGTTAGTAAAGTGTGGTTAAATAATTAACTATTAACTGTACTTTCAATTAACAATTTTTGGAATTAACTTCGACAAACGTATGTCAAAGCTTCCGTCTTCAAATTAAACACACTAATGTCAAATTTTATGACTTGGAATTCAATCCGAAAATAAGTCTTTTTTATCCAAACTGGAAGCAACTCATTTGCATATAAGGTGATGAGAAATCTCGTTATTTTACAAGATCGTCAGCATATGTGTATCTATTTGCTTCCCCACTGAGCAAAGAAAGAGTAGCTCTTCTGTTTTGTCTGCAACCTGACATTTAATCTCAGAAAGAAACACGCGTATAAGTATGAACAAAAACGGAAATAGTTTATGCATGAAGAAAGAATATTTTACGCACGTACGAAGGTCAAGTTATGTCTATGTGCATATATAGGCATGTGTCATATATGGCACAACCACGTTGATACACTGATTCTCGTCAGATCACCGAGGGTAAGCAACGTTAAGCTTGGCTAGTATCAGATGGGTGACCATTTTGGAATTCTATGGGTTGTATGGTCTTTTTGTTTATCTCGTCATTGTTTCCAGTTGTCCTGAACCTACATTTGCAACTGGTATTTATCAACGCCGACTCAAAGAGAGATATGGTTGGAGATTCCACGCGCAGGCATCCTTACTGTGGGTATCCATAGTCTGTCAAGATTGAAGGAAGCTAGCATAGGCATGCGTTACGTTATCTAGTCTATATATGTTGGCGGTCGCCATATTAAATTCTTGTCGAACCCCAGGGCCGCATGACCCAGAGAAGGGATTCTGTTGAGTAGGAACAAAGATTGGAATTGGTTCAAGCAAGGTAGATGATATTGTCAGTCCTATTTCCTGAAAAAAAAAGAAAAAAAAAGAGATAGTGAACAGTGTCTTGTTCTACTTATTTTATTTTTTAATAGTTTTCTATCACGTATCCAAATCTCATTAGAGATAGTCCCTGATCGAGTCCAACTGAAGTTGAGTGCTTTTGCATTTTCATTCTTATTCCACCAAGCAAGGTATGATGTTACTTGGATGGAAGGAGTTACTATTTATGACCACGTCTAATAGGGGACTATGGAAAGTTGAGTAGCCTGTTTAACAGTTCAAGGGAGGTATTAGAGTAGAAGGCTTTCCGACATCTAGAGATTTCTACACTGAAGGGGTGGGATTTTGCTGCTAGATGGGTTGACCGGAGGTATGTACACTATTCACTTTTTTTTCGAAGATTTTTAACATGATCATCGCACATCGACGTATCTTCTATACATGTGTATAAGAAATCCTCCCTTCATGCTTTGAATTTAGAACCATTTTATTTCCTGCTTTCCAGATAGCACTGACTTGCAGAAGTTTATATTTAATGTAAACCGACATCTCACTTATTCCCTTATATAGTCCCCTGTAGACATAGCCCCAAATAGTAGCTCCTTGTGTCCAAGTAATAAAAGGCCTGGTTTGCGGTGAAAAGTGTAAAAAAAAGAAAAAACAATAAGAAAAAAGACACAAAACAAAACAAAAAGATAGCGTTACTTGAGATGAGTAATTTGTATATTTTATTTATTTTATTTGTAGACTGTTATCCTCATCTTTATAGTTGTTTCACGACGTTTCGGCCAACTATTCCTCTGGTCTTCGTCAGATTGTTAATGTGGTGAGACGACAATTATGGAAGGCAGTAATTACTGAAGATACGGTTAAGAGATTCAACATTCTTATCCCGTCGCGGTTAACCACTTGACGAAGGCCAGATGAATAGTTGGCCGAAACGTCTCGTAAAACAGCAACTATAAAGATGATAATAATAGCCCGCAAAAAAAACAAATAAAAAAAAGGAATAAGAAAATATAATACAAGACTTTTAACCCAGAACATTCGAATGGAATTCAAATTAGAAAAGTGTGCACTACTAGTGATGAAAAGGGGAAAATTTAAAACAGTAAAGTCCATGGAACTGCCCGACCAGAAAGTGATGACAGCACTCGTAAAACATGATACCTATACGTATCTGAGTTTCTGGAATCGTAGAAAGAGTACCGAGCGTCTAGGATGATGTGCTTTCAATCAGATTCCAGGGAAATCCGCAGGTTTTTATCTGCAAGAATTCAATAGTAACGATTAGTATAAGAACTCAAAGTGAGTTACAATAGGCGTTATACTATTTTACCAGAGTTGCATAAACGTTTTGAGTAAGGTTCCCACTTGGTTGTAGCAGGTAATATAGATTTTGATTGAATTAAGAAAATTATCAATAATTATTCTACTGATCGAATTTGGATAAAATTGAACTTTTAAGTGAAAATTTTTAAAAAGGAGCGCGCGCGCACACACACACACACACGCATACATACATTCGTGCGTGCACACAGCGATATACATATACTTACTCTCACACACACTAACGCATTGCAGGCATTCACGCATATAAACACGCACCCACACGTACACATGGAGCAGAGTGCGAATGCACACATGAATACGAGCACACACACACACACGCACACACACACACACACACACACACATACACACAATATTTGTATATTAACTGCGACATACACACAAAACCAAACCGTTCGTACGTACACGATTCATCGATGTTTTATATTCGTCAGGGTCAAAACTTGAAAGCCACGGACAGACATGACGTCATCATAAACACGTTCACACAAAGCATGTACGTCAGACGATTAGCGTCATAGACTCGTTTGATCTGTTAGGTACGAGAGAAAGAGGAGGGTTAAGGGGGAGGGAGGGTGGGAGATAAGGTAGCGAGAGCGAGGGAGAGATGATGCAAATCAAATCCGTTTCAAAAAAAACAAAAAAACTGAAATATACGCAGCTGGGAATTTTAATCCGTGAAACACTTTCAAAATTATCAGCTTTACCCACAACTCTTATCCAACTCGACTCCAAATTCGACCAACCGTTTTATGAAAACATTTCGCTAAGTTAACCACGTGTTCACGCTTATAAAACACACACGCACACACACACACACACACACACACGCACACGCGTACACACACAACAGCACACACACACATACACACACTAAATGCGTCGGTTTGTGCATGTGTTAACCCGAATAATAATTTCTGTTTCCTAATTTCGCGCCTGCAAATCATTTATCTCCATTTATATTTCTCGGTTTATTAAGTTCCATTAACACCGAACTTTGCCGACAATTTCCGAATCTTATCGACTGCCCCACTTTCAAATTTCTAATACGTGAATGCACTGAATGCTCTTTTCTCTTTTCTGCAAACCCTTTCCCACAGGAGAGACGGTGCGAGTCGGTCTCTATTCTATCGTTATTTTTATGGCAAGTGCTCGACTAAACTCCAATCTATGGTCCCATCTTGCTAAGCTTTTACAAAAACACTCGACTAGCTACAACCATTATATATGATTTCCCTCACTTTATATGTGCCTAAATCTAAACGCAGATTCCATGGACAAAGTTTCTTTCCCAAACTGCCCTCCCGTGGAAGATTGGTCGGCTGGTCTGATTCCCGGTTGAATACAACATAGTAGCCTTCAAATCCAATGTAAACAAGTTCTTGTTCATCCATCCCCATAAATAATCAAATTCTACCCAGTTAACACCATTAACAATTACTATACTACTACCTTACAATCATTAACTTTTATTCTCGAGTAGCTATTTGCCTTTCATAAGTGGTGACTCCCAAGTAAAAAACAAAACAAACAAACAAAAAAACAAAAAACACATGAAATATGGACTGACACATCTCAGGTTTCTAAACAAATATTTCAAAAACGAAATATTCTTGGGTTTATTAGAATTAAAAATGAAATTAAACAAAAAACAAGCAAAGTTTTTTTTCCTTAAATTTTGTGCCAAAATAATTATTTGAGAGCATTGAAGTTGTTAAATATAAATGAGGAATTCTTATTGATGCAATCACAGTTCAAGAAACGTTAAATAATGTTGTTAAGCACCATTCGTTTATTTCATATGAATCAGATGATGATGCGTTTCTCCGATGTCTTCCACATCAGAATTTTTCTAGAAAGACATCAGGTATTTACTGAAATTCCCACATGAAGTTTTCCCTAAGCGAAAGTGCTTATGTGGAACGAACTGAGTTCGAACTAAAATTTATCAGTCTGTGTCGCTAACCACTAAGCTACTGTCACCTTTGTGTAAAATTCGTGTTAATCATATTTTTTACTTATAAAAAAAAAATGTTCGACAACTTTCTTTTAGTTTGACAAAAAAAAAAAAATAAAAAAAATAAAGTAATTCATATTTTTGGTCGAATTCGGACTACTATTCTCATAGTTGGCACACCGACTCTCGTTAGATCACCGAAGTAAGCAATGTTGAGTCTGGTCAGTACCAGATGGGTGACCAATTTGGCAATACGAAGCTCTATATGTAAGAGGACGCCGATACCTCCTTGCAAAATTTGCAAAAACCTTAAATGAACTCAAACGTCATCCACATCTCTAACGTGATCCCATCTCTTTTATCTCTTTTTATAGTCTGTTTCCTTATAGTATTGTCATTCCGCGTTTCGTAGCATTTCTATCCGCTCATCCGCGATCTATCACAGCTTTTCTAACTGAAGTCTATACGTCATTCAGAACTGAATTTTAGTTATATCTTCATTAGCAGTCACAAACTATAATTGTTAAGTATTATATAATTATTAGTATCACCTATAATAAAGATTGAACCGTCACCCTCTAGAATGCTATTATTTGAACTAATCCAAATTGCCAACCCTTATCTGATAAATTTCGCAACATTATCAACTAATCTCGACATTAATATCGTTACTAATACAAGCCTACCTATTTACCTCCCTATTTACGTAAATTTGTAATATTTGTATAAAATAACACTATCATAACGAAATTCATAAAACGCAAGAGAGATAGAAAAACAGGAAGTGTAAGCTCTGTACATAAAGTCGGAAGATAGTACACTTGGATATTTGATCACTCTGTACAGACAAAACTTGGAGAAAGTATTTTGATAAATCGACCTTTTACAAATTCTTTTTTTTTTTTTTTAAATATATTATATATATACATATTTAATATAAAAAACCGATCAGATTCAGGGAATCTTACGTAGGATGACCCCCGGTTGTGTCTGCGGTATTATGGCGAATGATAACTCTAGCTAGGATGAGCATGGGCCAGAAAAGGTACAGTGATGAGGATGATCATAGACCCCTTCCCCCATTTTTGAGTGGCCTTGTACCTATTTTTTTTGGGGGGGGGGGGTTCGATTGTTCTTGCGTACATTTCAGAAAAATAAAAATATATAATTCAAAATAGCTGGAATATTAAAGAAATTCATCGAATGCAGTGATTCGCACCATTACCCAAATAAAAAAACAGCACCAATGTGAATAATACAGACAGCAATATTGAAAACAAAGAGGCAAGAAAACCCAAAAAAGAGAGATCATAGAAATTGCGCAGGAGAAAATGACGGCATAGGAAGGGGAGATGGAATGAGTAAATAAATTACTATTAACATCCGCACCAAACAACTCAAGTAGAAAAAAATCATAAAAGAAAAAATAGACAAATGAATCCAGCAAAACATCAAAGAGAAAAAACGGTAGAGTTCATCATAAGTGAATACATTAAACTGTTGTTCAGTCGATTTTTCGTAACACGATTTTGTTTTTATATAAAATATAAAAAAAATTATTTTCTTTTTTTTTCTATTGTCTCTCGTGTGTGTGCCAAGCCAGAGACGGAGTGTTGACAGGAGGGTTGGTGGATAGAACCACGAGCTCGTACTAATGTTGCTTTGCCAACTGACAGTTTGCTTCTCCCTTTAACTTTTTTCTAGGCTATATATGTGACTTGCTCTCTGCAAGTGCGCAAACCTCAGCAACTGTGTACGTAAATAGTTGACTTTTCACCACCGGCGACATCAATTTGACAATCTGGCCCCAATCGTTCAGTGCATTTTGGCTACCAGCTGCCATGCGTGCGTGTGCGTGTATGCACCCGCAACACGCAACAAAACTATGCTAAAACAAATAAGGAAACAGGCATAATTTGAATAGGAAGTCCAATACAAACTATACGCACGAATTGTCATTGGACATGAAGACAATTTTCACAGGCACTAAAGGAAGAAAATATTAAATATAAACAGCATATATAAATCTTTTATGATGTAGGAACACAAAGGAACTAACACATCCAAGCAAGAAGACCAGATACAATAAAATCAATAAGAAAGGAAATAACAAACGTATAATAGATTAAGTTGTTCTTACAATTCTCAGGGTGAAGTTAAAATGCAGAAAGTTCACTTTTTTTACATAGGCATCACCACTTATCAAGGCCAAGAAGCCACTCGATGATAAGGGTTAAAGAGTGTACAGTAGAAATTGGACAATATAGTAATCATTATTAATGAAAATTCGGTAAATCTGTTAACTTATATGGAACGGCTAATCAAAAACGTGTTTACGTTAGACTTGAAGACAACCATATTGTAGTCAACCGGAAAGCAGGAAAATGGAAGACAATTCCACTGGCGTGCAGTTCTAAGAAAGAAGCTTTGTTCATGGAATCTACGTTTAGGTTTAGGCACAGATAAAGAGTGGGGGGAATTATTGATAGTGTTTTCAGCTAGACGGGTGTTTCTTGTGAAAGTTTGGCGAGAGAGGAGCATAGATTGGAGCTCAGTCGAGCACTTGCCATGAAAAGAACGATAAAGCTGAGACAAACTCGCAACATCTCTTCTGTGAGAAAGAGGTTGCAGGGAAGAGAAAATCACATTCCCTACGAGGCTACTAAGTCTATTTTGAACTCTATCAAGGCAGGATAACTCCTTTCTAGTAACTCCTGCCCAGATGTGGCAACAGTACTCCATCCTTGGACGTACCTGGCTCTTATATAGATAGAGAATTGCACCAACAATGAAATATCTACTGGATCGATAGAAAGATCCCACCATTTTTCCAACGGCCTTGGAATCGGATTTAATGTATGTGTTCCATTTCAAGCCAGAAGTAAAGGTCGAGCCCAGAAGCTTGTCAAAACATGAGACCTCCCAAGACGAGAGCCATTCATTTCAATTGATGCCAGATGGTCATCAGAGCGTTGATGATGTAAAGATAAAAGCTTGGTTTTAGATGCATTAAAAGTAACAAGCCACCTCTTTCCCCATTGTACCACTTGCTCAAGATAAGAGGAGAGAAAATCGCAGAGAACTTGGTCGTTTACGGTTTTAGATGTGCTACCATAAATAGTAGTGTCATCAGTATAAATGTATACGAATGATGTAAGGATGTGATTTGGAAGATCATTAATGTAAATCAGGAAGAGAGTTGGGCCCAGGATGGAGCCCTGAGAGACTCCAGCATTAATATTGTGAACTTCTGATTTCTTCCCATCAACCACTACTCTTATGAACCTATCAGAGAGAAATGATTTAATAATTGAGAAGACATTTCCAGCTATACCGTAGTTGGAGATCTTGTGAAGTAAACCTTTATGTCATAGTCTATCAAAGGCCTTTGATATGTCAAGAGCAATTGCCCTAGAAAAATCGCCTCGGTCGAGAGATTCGCTTATCCTATGAGATATAACCATTAGCACATCTGCTGTAGATATAGCAGAACGGAAACCATATTGCGTGTCAATAAGAAGATTATTTTTGCTGAGATGGTTGATTACTTCTATATTAAAATCATATTCCAGCGACTTACTCATGACGCATAGGAGACTTATTGGCCTGTACTGAGAGGGAGATGAGTGATCACCTGAATTCTTAAATACAGGGCATACTGATGAGATTTTTCAGTGTAATGGGAATCAATTCTCCTTAAGACAACGTTTAAACAGCTTTGTAAGTATAGACGCTAGTTCTGGTTGAAGTCTTTTGAGTACTATAATTGGAATACCGTGAAGGTCGGTTGCTTTGCTGGAATCAAGGTTTTTGATTAGCTTGGCAACATCACGTACAGATATTTTTGAAGAACACCGAACGTAGTGTAATAATTAATTGCTGAGGGTTTAGTTTTTTTTTTGTTTCTTCAGAGCTTAAACATAAACCATGAAAAAGAAACTTTCGAAAAGACCAAAATACACTTCTAAAGTATATTTCTCCTAAGCATAAATTAGACAAAGAGAATAAATAAGGGGTGGAACAGAAAAAAAACCTATCAAGACGTCTTTCAGCCAAACCTTTTCAAGATTAACGTTGGTAGCGGGGAGAAAACATCGTTTAGAAACGTGGTCAAAAGAGCATAAATTAATAGCGAGGGTAAAAAAAAAGTGTAT
Source organism: Euprymna scolopes (assembly GCF_053919585.1). Taxonomy (NCBI): domain Eukaryota; kingdom Metazoa; phylum Mollusca; class Cephalopoda; order Sepiida; family Sepiolidae; genus Euprymna; species Euprymna scolopes. Next base: position 107,648,767 of record NC_136507.1, read on the forward strand.
AAGAACTAGGAGAGAAAAAAAAAGAGAAACAATCTCAGCAAATACCCACAAGTTCTAAATTATAGGTATACTTTCTTTGCTTACACAGAGATGGGTGGCGCAAATTAATGGATACAGCCTCGAAAATTTTTAAGTGAATTCTCGAGCGCGCTCTGTGTAAAACGGAGAAAGTTGCATCCGTGCAAATTTGGCACTGTGATAAATGTTCACCAATGGCCGACCTATGAGTTGGTAAACGCCCGGATGTTGGCCTTTTTTGTGCCTATGTATCGAAGGGGGCATGTTGGGAAATTCTAACCTTCAAACGTTGAATGATATGACCCACGTAGTCAGCTTCACACTGACCGTTAAATCGATAAACAACCATTAGCTGCAAAGTTCTTGGCACAGTGTTTGGCTTTGTATGAGGCTGACGAGATTACCTCAGATCCATTTATGGTAGTTGGGATAGAACATATGCTTCTGTTCAGGATTCTGTTTCTATTTGCCAAAACTGGTGGGTACCAAGCTACTGCTCAGCTACTTTGGACTTGACGCACTGAGCATACAACTCTCTTGCGTTGCGTTTACTTTTTTACAGTGGTTACTGGCTGTCCTGAAAGCGGCTTTAGTCTCCGTACATCTATTACGTTGGAAGCAATGGAAAAAGTGATTTCTGTTCGCAATGGCAGAAACACATTCTGGAGAGAACTACGGTTTTTGCTGGAATTTTGTCGAGGGTATGAAACAGTCTATACATACAATTAATCATTACGTCAGGTCTGATAGTATAGAAGACACATCCTTTTTAAACATGGAACACAGAGGTAGATCTGATTTAAATGTACGGAAGCCATTCTCGTCAGCAACAGAGTATCGATATGCTGTACGATGGAGAGGTACATCTGAGGACTTATTACATTTCATTTTTATCTTAACTGATACAACAGAGTGCTTGGAAGATCCAAGTGGAGACAGAACGGAAGCTGAACACAGTTCAGGGTAAGTTGTTAGAAAAAGGTCTAGGAGACTTGCATACTGGTCGTCAGTATCAGGAACACAGGTGGGTTCGTGAACAATCTGAGTGAGGTCATAAGCAATGGAGAAATACTGACAGAACCTCCCCTCATCATCGGTCTTGTTTGAGTGAGTTAACCATTCCACATTGTGAACATCGAAGTCTCCACAGACATGAATATTAGCTGAAGGACTTGATCAATTTTCTCAGATATGCTTTTAAAGATAGTAACCCCGCTGTTGTGGGGGCGATAGAGAGCAAATATAAATGCAGCAGTTTGAGCAAGTGTAACCCGGAAGCACATAAAGGGTAAGTTGAGATCTTCCCTGGAGATGTCCCTACCACATGGAAAGCCATCTTTTATATAGGCACATATTCCATGCCCATGGCGATCTTGGGGGTCAGATTTGGAAGTTAAATTAGGGTATCCTTTAATTACGAACTCATCTAGGGAAATGGTCTGTCCAATGCCGGTTTTACTTAGAAATAATATGCCTGGTTTAGTCTCCTGTAATTGGGTTTCAACCTCTGGAAGGTTAGAACATAGACCCTTGATGTTCGAGAAGGAGACATGGTAGTGTTTGTGGGGGGGGTCTACGCTAAAAGTTGGAAATTATTATTCACTACATCGTGATTATCAGAGAACTAGAAAGGTTATGAAACATATGTTGCGGACGTAGCTACGGATCATCACGTGATGTTTATGTAAAAGTATGTCTTTATTAGAAATGGAAGAGAATCCTAAAACTTGCCAATTTTGCACTGATTGTGCCTCACAGATACCTTTTGGACAGTATTTATCGCAAAGTTATCAGAAAGATTCAACAACATTATCAACATCTTTTGGGATTCACGTATTTTATTATTATTTGAACTAATTATGTTCGGTTCAACGTTTGGCATGACTAAACAAGTAAATCTAATTGTATGTTTTATTATTAAAAATACATATAATGTTTATGTGTTTCTTCTTGCTTCTAATCGGATTAAGATTTGTATTTTGAATGTTCAACTTTTGACTGTTTTTTTTTTTTACATTTGCTAATCCAGGGATCTCCGAAGTTTTGAATAATGAACGTTTTGAATGGAAGCAGGGTTATATTGCTGACTTTTTAGAGCTATGCATAGCAAATTTAAAACAAATGTTTTATATCGTTTTTCATTAGTTTTGCTTTTTAGTAGAAACTCGTTCTCTAAAACCTCGTTTTTTAAAATCATTTTCTAGAGAAAAAAAAGAAAAACCGCAACACTATTTTCACACATTTCCCTTTTTTACATTTTCTGAAGATTTTGATGTTTTCTATAAGACCTCTTCGGGCTGGATTTAAAACGTTGGAAAGCCGGATCTGACCATCAGGCCGAAGTTTGAGGATCATTCATCATGAGTCGCATCTTCTGCTTGATGCAGATTCTGAACCCACGTGACTTATTTTTCGCCATTCTTTCCGATCCAGGACAAGTTGGTTGATAGGCGCTCAGCTGTTGAGTGGTGTTCAATCAAAAACATTTTCTCCACCTTCTCCTTCATTTCATCTGCCTCTTTTGCCTTCTAACTTACTCTCAAATCATAACATTGACAGACCAATGGTTGAAAGTAATAGTTATTTAGAAAATGGTACACAATTTTTTTGACGAAGATAATTTTGTATAAAAATACATTCTTGTATTCTTACATGCATATATATTAACGTGATATTCTTGCTATATTGATCTTCTTCATATGCTGACGTATGAAATGCTTTTCGAAATTTCACTAAAATCTAAACATGTTGATAATAATTCAGCTGACTCTTGGAAACATGTTTATGGTGAGGATTTACCCCCGAAAGTAAATTTGAATATATTGTAAACTAGCATGGGTACTCGGTTTTGCCTGGGTTGACATTAAGTTCTGTTTGAAACACACCTGCTATACTAATCATTTTCATCATGGGCAACGTGGATACCCCCACAGCAATTCCCAAAGTATAAAAAAACGGATAAAAACACGTAAATGTAATCGCCACAAAAAAAGAAGCACATGGTACTCTCTCCACCAAGTATTTCGGCAGAAGTGTTACGAAGAGAAGAAACTATTCTCCGGATAGTGAGCACTGGAAAGAACTCCCCTCCCCCCAAAAAATAATTAAAAATAAATCATTACAACTTGTGTTCAAATAAAATAGCAGCGAATGCCCGTGCGATCGCAAAAAGAAAATAAATAAATAAAAATAGCCAAGTAGGCAGAACCCCTAAAGAAAATGAAGATCTACCAAAAATTAATTCGCAAAACAAATAAATGAAAATTTTCGTCATATTATGTTTCTAATGTAATCCCCCCCGATATAATTTTTCATATTTCATTTTGTTTATGAAATTGTTAGGTGAAAGTACATAGTGGTCTCATAAAAATTAATTAAATGTATTGTTATTTTATGTATCAAATGTAATTCCCAAACCCTCACCATTAAATTGTATTTGTCCTGTTTTGTTCTCCCTCTTGTTTGCCAAACGTGAAAAAAATGCCACAGGTGACATGTCTCGTTGAACGCTTGGTGGCCAAAAAGTGGGTGCTCATTTTATGTTAGATAGCAATGGAAAAGTGATCTCCCACTCTTAAATGTTAATTTCCCTTTTTTTTCAAAATTTATTTCATATTATTTATGAAGGCTGTTTAAATGTATTGGGTCAAACAAGTAGGTATTCATTTTGTAACGGGTTAAACGACGCTGGGTCACGTCATAAAAATTTACATGTTTTTAATTAGAAAGTTACGTTTGTAATTGATGAGATAATGTGGAAAAAAGTGTAACTTGTGGTATTTAGAGGGGAAGTAGATCTTGATTTTTTATGGTGTTAAACGACGCTTGTTCACATCGTAAAATTTTGTCGATTTCTGTATCGCCGTATAAAGAATAATAAAAACAAACAAATGAAATCTTTTCAGTTTTTCGTAAATGTTATTTTTTTGTTTGAATATGTAAAAAAAAAAACATTAAAAGCCAACATTTTCTATCTACTCGGAATTATTATTTCAAGCTAGAAATTTATTATGATTACCAAATTTTATTTGGTGATAGGTTTTTTGTTTATGTTTCGAAGGGCAATTAACTCTAAAAAAGATTTTTAAAAAATCGATGTTGGAATAATAATTCCAAATAAATTTAATTAAATATATTATCAATATGATTATTGCTTAAAACTTATTAAAAAAAACAATTTTAAATAGAACATTTATAACAATTCTTTCGCTAGAAACATAAACTAAGATACCGTTATTTAATAAAATCGGTTTTTTAAAACATAATATACAAATGAGATGATCTTTTAATTGTATATAGTTTGGAAGAATCACACTATATATAGAAATAAATGAGAGAGTAAAGTAAGAAAAATTTTGTACATATTAATCAAATTGTGAACAAACAGACAAACAATCAAACAAACAGACAGCAATACGAATATATATATATATATATATATATATATATATATTATAAATATGTTTTGAATATTTCGAATTGTACTAGTAAAAGCTCTGATTAATATAACCTAATTATTATTGAGCTTATGTTTAAGATTAATTGCAAATGGATTGAAACATTTCATGGATATGAAATAATTACTCTATTATTCATAAATTACTTTAGTTTCCCTGTCTTGCATTTTTCCGTATATATATATATATATATATATATATATATATATATATATATATATATATATATATTCTCTCTCTCTCTCTCTCTCTCTCTCTCTATATATATATATATATATATATATATATATATATATATATATATATATAGTTCTTAATTCCCTTTATTCATCGAGGTAGAAGTTCAGCAAATGAAATAAAACATGGATTTATGGCCGGGTTCGAATCTCATGACCAGTGGAAATTGTTACCGTACACTGATGATTGCGTAAGCATGAAACACTAGTGTCTGTAGGAAAAAAATCAATAATTACTATTTAATTATAATTATACTTATATATTGCTGTTGTTTTGGAAAAACATGTGCAAGTAGTTAATAAAACATGTTAAAAAACACTTTGGAAAAGAGTTAATAACATATTTAATTTTAAAAGGAAACACTAAATAAGTGGATAGTCATTAATCTGCGGAGTTTCGAAGAAATACTTTCCTTCTCATCAGAGGGTAAGATTTGGCAAAATGCAGGATCGTATTTTCTTTGCAAAAGTATTTGATGAAACTACAAGTAAGTCAAAGATCTTACTTGATAACAAAAAGTGAAGCAGAGGGAATAGGGTGAAGAAAAAAGTGATTTCACGTGAATTAATAGTCTGGTGAAATGTAAAGTATCCAATGAAGGTAAAATCCAAAAATGCAAATCCAAGAAAGTTAGTTAAATTTTCATTCTCACAAGTAAAATCCAAGGGAATCGCGTAATTGGAAGATGGTCCAAAATAATCCAAAAGCCTCGTAAGAGATGTCCTTTTCTCTTCCTTGCAACCTCTATCTCACAGAAGAGATGTTGCGAGTTTGTCTCTGATGTATCGTTATTTTCATGGAAAGTGTTCGACTGAGCTTCAATCTATAGTCCCCCCTCGCCAAACTTTCACAAGAAACACTCGTCTAGCTGTAAACACTATCAATAATTCCCCCCACTCTTTATCTGTGCCTAAACCTAAACGTAGATTCAATGAACAAAGCTTCTTTCTTAGAACTGCACGCCTATGGAATTGTCTTCTGTTTTTCTGCTTTCCGGCTGACTACAATATGGTTGTCTTCAAGTCTAACGTAAATAAGTTCTTGATGAGCCGTTCCATATAAGTTAAAAAATTTACCAAATTTTCATTACTAATGATTACTATATTGTCAAATTTCTACTGTACACTCTTTAACCCTTATCCTTGAGTGGCTTCTTGGCCTTCATAATGTGGTGATGCGTATGTAAAAAAAAGCCTAAATCCGTGGAATAATTCACAAATAGGTACAAGGAAAAGAGGAAAGAATTCCAATTATTAAAAGAAAAGAAGATATGCGTTAGACTGAGTGAAGAAAAAGAGAGAGAAAAATTGAATGGTGATTGAATTAAATATAAAATAGAAAAGCCAATGTCAAAATGACCCAGACAAGCTGACGTTAAAAGGCGCCAAAAATATAGAGCACAAAAGAGGCCAACTGAAATGTACATTGCTTAAGAAAATATCAGCAGGAGACAAATGAAATGAAAACAAAATTAAAGGGAGAGGATTGCCGGTATCTGTAAATTCCGCATAAAGCAAGTAAGTATGTAAGTAAATGGATATAGTAAAATATGTAAATATACATACAGGATATAAATGTGTGGGTAGATTGATATATTTGATAGATAGGAACATTTAAAGACTAAAACGGAAATTGCAGATAAAAAACCGGCCAAACAAAGAAGAAATAAAGAATTAAAAAAAAGGATTATTAAATTATAAAGTATTAAGAAAGTATGTAGAAAAAACGATAAGGTTATAGAAAAATTATATATATCTGAAAGGTTAAAGTAATAGCTATGTAATTTCAAAAATACCCTAATTAAATTTGGACTTATGTTTACAGAAAGAGATCAGCTCGTTTTTAGAATTTATTATATTGTTACTTTGAGGGGAAACAATTATAGTTATAGCTTCGGTTGTGCAGAGGCGACATGACTTAGAGCCTGGACTATAAGACTTAACTTTTTTATGATAGTCCATTTGATTGAGAAGGGGTATTATTAGAATTAAGTTTTTTAATTAAAGATGTTAGAGAAGTTCCTTGGTTATTATTAGAATTATGGTTGTTAAAAGAAGAAATGTGGTTTGATATTCTTTTCTTAATTAATGTTGAAGTAGCGCCGATATATGTATGTACTTTATCAAAAGCTCGAGGTCTGAAATTAATATTAATTTGCTGATTTGTATTAGGGGAATAGTTTGAATTTTGTTCATTGTGTTCAAGAAAGGGTGGGACAATGGACAATGATTGTACGACGATTGTTTTAGAGGGGATAATGAGTGTTGTTAGTGTTAGGATGGCTGTTAGGAGAATTATTATTATTATTATTATTATCATTACTATTATTACTATTATTATTATTATTATTGTTATTATTGTTATTGTTATTATTATTATTATTATTGCTAGTTGTATGATTGTAGATGGAGGGGCTGCTCGAGTGGTATATTGGATTAGTAACTATATCAGATGGAGGATGGGAAGAAGGATAACTTGAAGACAACATATTAGTGTCTGTTATGGGAGGATTGCGTGGGAGCTCAGTATTGTGCATGAATATATAACATCTTTATGGATGCAATCATTATTGAGTGGGCAAAGATGTTTGTTATTACAATTATAGTTAGTTTTGGGTTTAATTGGGAACAGGATTTTTTGGGCTGAGTAAGGGAATTCTCGATTCCAGAACCATTGCATCACATACAGATCCTTGTTTTTCTCCCGGAAACTAAAACAATGTTTCTTTACAAAAATATTAACGATTCATGAATTACTTTAGTGTATCAACTTGAATTTTTCTATATATTGTGATGGGTGAGTCTCGATTCTAATACAATTACATTTCCGATTCCGATACAATTCTAAAGTGTCCTCACGTCCATATTGCATTTTTGAAATTCACCGGCTGTGACAATCAAGCTTTGGTAGTATGTACTTCAACTCCTTCTGTAGCTGTCCATTTGAACGAGGAATCATAAAAATTGCTCACTCATCTCATAAGATGTATAGCAATAACATACTATATTTTTAAAAGTCTATGACAATTTTAAATGCCTGTACAAAAAAGGCTGGAAACTTATTGAAGGCACGTCGTAATTATTAAGGCAGCTTTGGAATGTTACATAAAGTTAAATATTTGGAGTAAATAGAAAATGGCCGAAACAATAACAAACAATAATGGAGCTAGAAGTGAAAGAGTGACGTCATTGTATAGTATCGAAAGAGGTAAATTCTTTTAGAACAAAGAAACAAAGCGGTTAGTAAAAGAGATAGATAGATAGATAGATAGAGAGAGAGATAGATAGATAGATAGAGAGAGAGAGAGAGAGAGAGAGAGAGAGAGAGAGAGAGAGAGAGAGAGAGAGAGAGAGAGTTGATAGACGTTTAAATCATGTAATCTATCAATATCTGTGTGCAAAATTCGGGTTCTCAAAAAATTTACTGGCGGCTTGCGGCTCAACTCGACGTTGTCCAAAATAAAATGCTTAAAATCATTTATGTACACATATCTCTATGCATACACTGGTCTAAATCAATGAAAGCAAATAAAAACATTTTAAGCCAATCACATGCATTTCTCAGAATTTGTAAGAACTTGTCAATTTTGATTCACATAAAAAGCTAGATTCTTCCTTAAAAAAATTGAGGCAAAGTCTACGACAGAAGTAAACTCTTCTTTCTGCTCGAATTCCTGGCTTTTTGTTGAGTGTCGAGAAAGCGTTTATCAATTCAAGCACACCCACGTGCAGTTATAAGCATACGCACTCTAATACTAACGCACATGGATACACACAACTATTACATATTTCACATTGTCGTCTGCTCATCGAAAACAAATGTATAAATGAATTGAATTGAAAACAATGTTTAATTTCAGAAGAGTTTATGATGGGTAGCTATCCTGCACAAATCCTGGAGATGAATAGTTTTTGATGGGTAGCTATTCTGTACAAGTCCTGGAGATGAAGATTTTCGGTGAGTAGCTCTTCTGTATGTCTCCGACTTTCTCATGTGGACACGAAAAAAAGAACATATGCTGGAATGCTAAAAAGATTCAACATTTTTATGGAGCAATTCTGGTTTTTGATTGGTTGCTAGCAGAACGTGGCTCCATTTGATTGGGCAGTTCTATCTGGAAAGGTACAGCAAGTGCATTGCTGCTGGGAGGGAATTACTTCGAAGGGACTAGAGATTCATGTGTGCACTATCATTAATATGAAAAAGTCTGGAAACTTATTGAAAGCACCTCAACCCCAACACTAACACACATGCATGCGCATAACTAATAAAATGTTTCACGTTGTCGTCTGTTGATCGAAAGCAAATCTAAGAACCTATTCATTTTAATTTTTCTAAAAAAAAAATTTCTACAATGAAAATAAATTAAATTCGACTTTTATTGATAACTTTTAATCAAATACAGAGTAGTCGCTAGAAAAGCGGGAAATTTGAAGGTCAGCTTAGATCATGAATAAAATGCGTGATTGCTATTTTTTGATTGGTGACGTGTGAGTCTTGTAAAAATAAATCGTTGTTTGACGCTGCAGTGAAGTGCACGGACGACATTTTAAGTATCTATGAGTATAATATAACATTTGTCTTTGAAAAACTTTGTAAAAATTATTCTTTGTAAAAATAAACCGTTGTTTGACAAATTTCCCGCTTTTATAGCTGGTGGCTGGTTACTTTTAATGCATCTAAAACCAACCTTCTTTCTTTTCATTATAATCGCTTTGACCACCATCATGCTCCAATTGAAATGGACGGTTCTCGTATTGGGAAAGCTTCTGATATGGAATACATATATGAAATCTGTTGTCAAGATCAATGGGAAAATGGTTAGATTATTCTACCGCTCCAATAGGTATCTCACTTCCGATGCAATCCTCTATCTGTATAAGTGCCCAGTACCTCCTAAAATGTTGTACTGTGTCCATATCTGTGCCGGAGCTAATCAGCGCGTCTTATTCTGTCTCGATAGAGTTCATTACAGGTTTCAAAACCTAGTAGGTGACCCTTCCCCTTTTTCCCCTGCAACCCCTTTCCCATAGAAAAAGAGGTTGCCAGCCTATATCTGTCTACCGCCATTTTCATGGTAAGTGCTTGTTTGAGCTCCAATATATGCCCTCCCCATTTTTCCGGACTTTCACGAAACACACTCGACTAGCTACAATCACTATCAACAATTTCACCCAAATCTGTATCCGTGCCTAAATCTAAACGCAGATTCCATGAACAAAGCTTTTTTCTTGAACTTCCTTCCCATGGAACACTGCTCCACTGTCCTGCTTTCCGACCAACTATAGTATCGTAGCCTTCAAATCCAACGTAAACAAGTTCTTGTTGAACCGTCCATTAAATAATCAAATTCTACTAAATTCACACCGATTACGACACTACCATGTTACATTCATTTCTTCAAGTGTCATTCAAGTGTCATTCAAGTGTCATTCAAGTGTCATTCGGGCTTTGATAAGTGGGGAGTCCTTTGCAAAAAATGTAAACTTTTATTTTAAACACATATACTAAATCTCTTTTGTGAATTTATGCTTTTTAATTGACTATTTTGTCTGTGTTCACCATCTAACATTGATCTAGGGCCTGAGGTAGTGAAATAACCAATTTTCAACTCACACACACACACAGCCATAAGCATAAATATCCTGACATAAACGCACATGGATACAGATTATTTAAACTTTTAATTAAATGTAAATTCTGTAATTGATTGGAGAAGTTTTGTTCAGAATCGTCAATAATTTACGGCCCTAAAATTATCAACGCAGTCTTCTTCGATATCTCAGCTAATGAACCCCCCACCCCATTTCCTCACCAAAAAATCTCAAAATCTTAACAAAGATTCTGTTTTCTTATCTATAAAATCAATGTCAATAAATAATGCTTGATATATCTCCCCTTCAATTTTGTGTTGAATAAAAAAGATGCGAAGGTAAAGTTATAAATGTATATATTGCTGCCATGGTTTAACCGGAAGCAAACGTTTAAGAAATCGGTGTCAAGGCAATCGGATAATCGGAGTGTGCGCATGTGCGTGCATGATATATATATATATATATATATATATATATATATATATATATATATATATATATATATATATATCATGCACGCACATATACCCCGGATATCTTAGCACTAAGTGAGACTAACCTACACTCCTCCATTCCCTCTAACCACTTTAACATGCCTGGATATCTCCCACTATGCCGTAAGGACTCTGACAGACATATGCACGGACTTGGAGTTTACATTCGTAATACCCTTCCCTTGACTAGAGAAACAAACCTAGAAACAGATGATCAAGCCTTTATGTGCTTTAGACTAAACGTGCAACACAGTATTAGCTACTATTATTTTCTCTACCGCTCTCCCTCGACTCAGGACTGCTCCATAATAAACAAAGTATCTGACAGCATAGACACGGCACTGTCCCTCGACACTAGCGCACAAATACATGTGTTTGGTGACTTTAATGTCCACCACAAAAACTGGCTTGGATTCTCTACTCACACAGATGCAGCGGGCAGCACAACCCATAGCTTCGCTATATCTCACTCCCTATCACAAATTGTTACGTTTCCAACCCGTTTCCCTGACCAGGAAGAACAACACGCATTACTTCTAGATCTGTTTTTGACCACAGTTCCCGATGACTGCATAGCGAAGGCCCACAGCCCACTCGGGAACGCTGATCATGCAGTGATAATGGTTGAAATCGCCCTAAACTCTAGACCCAAAACTGAAGAGCCAGTGCTCAAAACAACGAGATATTAAAATAAGGCTGACTGGGAAGCCATCAGGGAACTAATTAGAGATGCTCCATGGAAAAATATTTTCTCTCTCCCTGCTGAACAGTGTGCAAACGAGACCACTGACTGGTTCAAAACTGCAATCGAAGCGCATGTTCCCATGCGGAAATTTTATAGTAAGCCCCACTCTCCCCAATGGTTTACGTCGACTTGTGCAACTGCCATTACTCAAAAGCAGCATGCATACCGTAGGTTTAACCGACATAAGTCCAGTTCAAACAGACTGAAGTATATAGAAGCTAGAAATAACGTTAAGAAAGAAATAGCGACAGCTAAGAGAGAATTTACGGAAACCACTAAAAAGCGCACCGAAGCACAAAAACTAGGAACTCGAGACTTCTGGAAAATCTACAACAGTGTAGTAAATAATGGGCAATCAACAATTCCCCCACTAACCAACAATCACGAGGTTGTCTCCTCAGCAACCGACAAGGCTAACATGCTTGCCAGTCGGTTTGCCTCAAACTCCACACTGGACCCTTCCAACCACCCCCTACCTGACTTTCCTATGCGGACAGACGCCACACGAGACGATCTGAAAACCACCCCTGCTCAGGTGCATGCTATCATAAAAAACCTTGACACCTCAAAAGCATGTGGACCCGATCTTATCCCAGCTGTGCTATTAAAAAAGTGCTCAGCCGAAGTAGCTCCAGTTCTCTCCAAACTCTACAACAAATGTCTTAATGAAGCTTGCTTTCCGGGCTGTTGGAAAACTGCTTCTGTTGTACCAGTATTCAAGAATTCTGGCGAAAGGACAGACCCATCAAATTATCGCCCCATTAGCCTCCTCCCACTTTTTGCCAAAATATTTGAGACCATAATTAACCATGCTCTAGTCCATCATCTTACAGATGCTAAACTACTGACTGACAAACAATATGGATTTAGACAAGCCCGTTCCACAGCAGACATCCTCACCGTGATCTCTGAACGTATATACCAATCACTGGACAAAGCGGGGGAAGGCAGAGCGGTAGCTCTAGATATATCTAAGGCTTTTGACAGGGTATGGCATGAGGGTCTCCTCAGTAAAATCAGATCATACGGTATCACTGGTAGAATACTTAACATAATTAAATCCTTCTTAGATAAGAGAAAAATCCAGGTAGTCCTCGACGGTCGCACATCTAAACAATATGATATAAATGCGGGAGTGCCCCAGGGTTCTATCCTTGGACCTCTATTGTTCCTGATATTCATAAATGACCGCCCCGACAACATTGCCTCTGAGATGGGTATATATGCTGATGACACTACACTCTATGGCAGACACGACAGGAAGACGAATGAACACATTTCTAAAGAAATGGCAGAAACACTAGAGGAAGACCTCCAATCTGTAGTGGAATGGGGACAAAAGTGGTTGGTCGCGTTCAATGCTGCCAAGACTAAACTAGTTTCATTCAATAATTACAAGAAACCCTCTCTACCACCAATAGCAATGGCCAACGACTCTTTATCTGAGAGTCCATCTTTCAAACTCCTTGGCCTAACGTTCACAGGAAACATGAGTTGGAACAATTACATTGAAGGCATTGCCAGGGCCGCTGCAAGAAAGGTAGGCTCTCTCTACCGTGCTAGAAAACTACTAACACCCGAAAGTATCCTGTACCTCTATAAGGCCACCATTCGCCCATGTATGGAGTATTGCTGCCACATCTGGGCTGGTGCATCTGCTACTAGTCTCTCGCTCCTTGACAGGGTTCAAAAGAGAGTCGAAAATCTGATAGGCCCTGAACTGGCATCTAAGCTTCAGCCTCTGTCCCATCGACGAAATGTTGCATCCCTCTGCCTTTTCTACAAGTATTTTAGTGGTGAATGCTCTGATGAACTGCAATCACTTGTGCCCCCACGACGCGAGCACCCTCGACAAACCCGACAGGCTACTAGATCCCACCCCCACACTGTAGAGGTCCCTAGATGTAAAAGATCTTTTTACTCCAATAGTTTCTTCCCCAGAACCGCAAGACTCTGGAATTCCATTCCAGGTCCCTGCTTCCCCAACAGTACTGACGTGCAGAAGTTCAAGTGTAACGTGAACCGACACCTTGCTGCCCAAATCCCTACATAGTACCCCAGTAGTTGTTGCCCCTGATAGTAGCCCCCTACACCAAAGTGGCAATTTGCCTTGTTTGGGGTGAAAATGTAATAAAAAAAAAAATATATATATATATATATATACAGATAAATAGATCGATAGATAGATAGATAGAGGCAGACAGGCAGACAGACAGACAGTGTGTGTGTGTGTGTGTGTGTGTGTGTGAGAGAGAGAGAGCGAGAGAGAGGGAGGGGAGAGATACAATCGTGCATAAAACAACACTCGAATAATTGGGATGTGCGCATACAGGCGCATGATATATATATATATATATATATATATATATATATATATATATATATAGATAGATAGATAGATAGATAGATAAAGAGAGACAGCGACAAAAAAGAGAGTGTTTGTGTGAGTGTGTGTGTGTGTGCGTGTGTGTGTGTTTAAGAGAGAGAGAAAGAGAGAGAGAGAGAGAGAGAGAGAGAGAAAGAGAGAGAGAGAGAGAGATACAATCGTGCATAAAACGAAAAGTAGGTTGAGATAGGAAACCAATCAAAGGAAGATAAAAATAAACGAAAGAAAAAAAAGAGTAAAAGGTGATAGGCCTAAATAGTTAGTTTTAAACCGAAACATTGTCTGAGCAAGGGGAAAGAGAATGAGAGATGGAGAGAGATGGAGAGGAGGAGGAACGACACCTGTGTACGTGTGTTCGCACGATGCCACACCTTCACTAAGGTATGGTGATCTTTCTTAAGGAAGCGTCGTGCTACGTTGTGTGCTACCATGGCGAATACAACCCCCTTCCTCCAATAATATACGTCATCTCTTTTTTCTTCCAGCACGACTTCCGTTATTGAGCGATTCTCCTACAGGAAATGACGTCACAGTGACATCATTGGACGTTACCTGTTGCTAACGTGCCATTTGTGTGGTACAAAGTAGAGCTCGTCCAATGTTTTTTGCTCTATTTTATTTAATCACAGGTTGTTTTATTAGATTTTAGTTGTGTGTGTGTGTGTGTGTGTGTGTGTGTGTGTGTGTGTGTGTGTGTGTGTGTGTGTGTGTGTACAGTATTAATAATTAGAGTCGGATTAAAATTGGCAAGGGCATAAAGAAAGATAAAGGACAAGGGGCGAAGAAAGAAAAAGTTAAAAACGAAGGAAGAGGAGGAGCAACGAGGCAAAAAAGAGTAGAAGGTAAAGGAGGAAATAAATGGACGATGAAAGTGGAAAAGTAGCAATATCTATATATATATATATATATATATATATATAGAGAGAGAGAGAGAGAGAGAGAGAGCGAGAAAGAGAGAGAGAGAGTGTGTGTGTATGTGTGTGTGTGTGTGAGAGAGAGAGAGAGAGAGAGAGAGAGAGAGAAAGAGATACAGTCAAAGAAAAAGAAGAGCGATATGATAAAAGTGGGAAGAAGGTAGAAACAAAGTAAAATAAAACAAAGTAGAATGGAAGGGAGGAGAATTTAAAAAAGACCAAAGAGACTGCAAAGTGATTTTTTTTTACAAAAGAGTCACCATTTATCCAGGCTTGGAGGCCACTCGAGGATAAGAGTAAATGAGTATACATTAATCGGAGTGAAAAGACATTTCCAGCTATACCGTAGTTGGAGATCTTGTGAAGTAGACCTTTATGCCGTACCCTATCTTGAACAATCAGGAGCAATTGCCCTAGAAAGGTAGCCTCCGTCGAGAGATTCGCTAATCCTATGCAATATAACCGTAAGCACATCTGCTGTAGATCTACCATAACGGGGTCCATATTTCATGTCACTAAGAAAGTTATTTTTGCTGAGGTGCTTGACTACTTCTCTATTTAACACAGATTCCAGCAACTTGTAACTCACAGGAGACTTATTGATCTTTACTAAGAGGGGGATGACTGATCACCTAAAAACGAGGCATACTGATAAGGTTTTCATGGGTGTTTAAGCGTTTAAGCGTTGTCTTAAGGAGAATTGTTTATTTCTCCTTAAGACAACACTTAAACAGCTTTGTAAGTATGGGGGCTAGTTCTGGTTGAAGTTTGTTCAATACTATAATTGGAATGCCGTCAGTGCCAGTTTTACTGGAATCAAGGTTTTTGATTAGCTCTGCAACATCATGCACAGATATTTGTCTGTCGTATACAGTGTTTTCAGATAGAGGAGAAAATACGGGAGGTTGGCAGCCTTGATCGCATAGGGTAGAATTAACTGCAAAGTTCTTGGCAAAGAGTTTGGCTTTGTCTGATGCTGACGAGATTACCTTTTTTGTAATTTTTTTAAAATTCAATTTTCACCCCAAACAAGGCACAGTGCCACTTTGAAGTAGGGGCTACTATAGGGTACATAAGTTCAGAGGCATTATGAAGGGAGATGAGTAGCAAGAGGTTTGTTCACATTACACTTGAACTTCTGCATATCAGTACAGTTGGGAAAGCAATATCCCGGAAGGGAGTTCCAAAGTCTTCTAGTTCTGGTGAAGAAACTATTGGAGCAAAATACTTTCTTACACCTAGGGATCTCTACTGTAAAGGGATGGGATTTAGTTGCTTGTCAGGTTTGTCGGGGTAGTCACGTCGAGGAGGTACAAGTGCTTCTAGGTCGTCAGAGCATTCACCATTAAAGTACTTGTAGAACAGGCAGAGGGATGCAACATTTCGTTGATGGGACAGAGGCTGAAGCCTAGATGACTGTTCAGGATCTATCAGGTTGGCGACTCTCATTTGAACCCTGTCCAGGAGTGAGAGACAAACAGCAGATGCACCAGCCCAATTGTGACAACAGTACTCCGTACATGGGCGAATGGTGGCCTTATAGAGATACAGGATACTTTGAGGAGTAAGTAGTTTTCTAGCACGGTAGAGAAGCCCACCTTCTTTCCAGTAGCCTTGGCAATACTCTCAATGTATCTATTCCAGTTCATGTTCCCTGTAAACGTTAGGCCGAGGAGTTTAAAGGAAGTACTTTCAGGTAATGTGTTCTTGATCATTGCTATTGGTGGTAGAGAAGGTTTCTTGTAGTTATTGAAGGAAACAAGTTCAGGCATTGATGATGGTTGGAATAGAGCACACGCTTCTGTTGAGGGCCCCGTTTAGTATTTTCCAAAACTGGTGGGAACCAAGCCGCTGCTCAGCTACTTTGGATTTAACAGACTGAGCATACAACTCTCTCGCGTTTTTTATTGCTCTTTCACAGTTGTTGCTGATAGCCCTGAAAGCGGCTTTAGTGTCAGGACATCTATTACGTTGGAAGAAATGGAAACAGTGATTGCTGTGCGCAATGGCAGCAGCAGCACATTCTGGAGGGAACCACAACTGGCTATTAGGTTTTTGCTGGGATTTGTTGGAGAGTATAAAGCGGTCTATGCCTACAATTAACCATTCCGTCAGATATGATACTATAGTGGACACATTTTTTTTAAACATGGAACGCAGAGGTAGATCTGATATAAATGTACAGATGCTATCCCAATCAGCCGTAGAGTATCGATATACTGTATGATGAAGAAGTTTGTCTGAGGACTTATTACATTTCGTTTTTATCTTTACTGATACAACTGAGTGGTCCGAAGATCCGAGAGGATAAATATGTAAATTGTTACATTTTAGAAATGAAAGAAGAAGAAGAAGAAGAAGAAGAAGAAGAAGAAGAAGAAGAACAACAACAACAACAACAAAAAAGGACTTGGGAGATAAAAAGAAAAAACATTACCATGGAAGATCAACGTGGAGTATCTGTTTATTTATGTGTCGGAAATGCTTGAAGGTTAGACATGGTGTCAGTTTATAATGAGAAATTCAATTTCTCTCAAAACGAAGTACCCCGAATGGCTGCAAAAATACTTTTGTATCAGACTTGTCGAAATTACCCTGTTGGGGCAACTCAAAAAGCCGGCAATAAAACAATGAGGAGGTAATGCCTGGGAGACCTTTGGAACCGAAACAAAACTCGGATAAGTCGAGGGGTTCGTGCGATGTCTAAAAACTGTCCCGAAACAAGAAGGGATTCTCTGTTGATGTTTCGCTTTAATTGTTTAAATAAATGACTTCTCTCCGCAAAAAACAATTTATATATCATTAGTAGAGTGACCCGATGTTGAGCATCGAATGAATGTCAGTGAATATTGCATACTTCAAAAATTTTTATTGTTATCGAAATCGATGAAATCGTCCATTTTTCAACCAAATTGATTGCTTTAGTCAAATACCCACCGTGATGCACCAGGGGGAAGCCCCACATGCCTCTAGCAGTGGCTTATTTCACAATATATTGTAGTCTACATTGCATTGTTGAGAACCTAATGTTGCTATTATAGAATTATTTTTATATATAATGGCTTGAATTCAAGTTTGAAATACATCTAACTTATGCTATTAAAGTCATCTAAACAATCGTATTTTTTTATCTGCAAGGCACCAGTGTGAAAATTGATTCAGCTTTTATAAACGGGTTGTATGAATTCTATTTTGCATAATCGAGACATTTGCTAAAACGTATTCATTATAAATTTGGAAAAAAAATGGTGTAGAATTTTACCTTTTGCACAAAGGCTATTTGAGACATGTACTCCATTTTAATAGCAAAAACGTATTAATTTTCCATTAAATCCAGCTATTCAAATATATATACCGTGATATTGCGAAATATATATATATATATATATATATATATATATATATATATATATATATATATATATACATGTAACTCTGTTTGTGTGAGTGTCTATGTGTGTCTGTGAGTGTCTATGTGTGTCTGTGAGTGTCTGTGTGTGTGTGAGTGTCTATGTGTGTGTGTGTGTGAGTGCGTTCCCTGTAAAGTCGAAAACGACTGGGCCGGTTTTTATGAAATTTCACACGAAGGTACTTTATGTGCCTGACAGTGTTCTTAGATAGGTTTTGTATCGGAATATCTTCGACAAGTATCAATAATCGATAATCGAAATAATCCGATGAAAAAAGGAACAGCGTATTTCGATCAAAGTTAACACCTTCCGAAGCCTAACATCCAAGTGCATTTTTGAGACATTTCATAACTGTTGCGTTGTGGGGTACACGTTTATAATAGAAACGATAGACAATGGGGCTGAGAGATAGATGTGAAGAGAAGTGTTAATGAAAGTTCTTAAAACAGGAGAGCCATTACCGAAGAGGGGGATACAGTCAACCTTTGGAAGTGGTTTACATACAAAGTTCATTATACAAGACGATGAAGACAAAAACACATTACCTTGCGGTTGATGACAAATGAAAACAAAAGGGTTACATAATAAAATATAAGATATTTATTCATCCAACTGGTGATTGAAATTCGAAGCCTGCTAACGCTGTTACATTGCTGTCTTTTCCTCCCTTCGCTTTCTAAGGAGTTTCTGCCCCCCCCGGTCCGCTCTACCGGACTCACTTGAACTCTCTGACTTACTGCCTCAGACTGCCTGACTCTGACTGACAATGTTAGGCTGTGTAAGGTGTTAACAATTGCACCATCATATTTATTTTTTAAATTTTAACTTAAATTCAAGCCATTATTACCACACAAGCAGTAAGGCCATGCATATAATATTATAAGTAGATTTTTTATATGACAAGGGCGCGTTCAAAATAAATGTTTCTCTTTAGAACACAATAAAAGTATAATACTTCACTTTTGCATTTTAAAATTTAATTCAAGTCATTAAAATAATTTAATAAAATCAACAGTAAGTTCTTTACTGTGATATGGATTATGGACTAAGTGACCGCAAGGAAGCATGTGAAGCGTCCTCCTGGTGCACTGCCCCATGGGAGCCCAACTAGAGCAGGAAATCAGTCGATTTGATTGAAAAGTGGTCGATTTCACCGATTTTGATGAAAATAATGTATGTGCGTGAAACATTCGTTGATCATCATTCAATCCCGGGCAATATTGGGTCTCTCTACTTGCATAAATATGTGATGTACTCTCCCGGAAATTTCTATATATATATATATATATATATATATATATATATATATATATAGAGAGAGAGAGAGAGAGAGAGAGAGAGAGAGAGAGAAAAGCAAGCAATTTTTCCCACACGTTAAAGCAATGTGCTGGTCTATGTTTTCTTATGTTTGCGTTGTTTTATTTATTTTACTTGTAAGACAGTGCTCGCACCCTCGGCGATTGCCAAGACGGGGGAAAAGAAAACCCACCGCACACAAACATCAGGTTCGACAGTTGACGAGAGGGACGCGTGTTGTTTTACACAGAAACAATTGTTAGATGAGAAAATGGATTCCTTGTTAAGAATATTAAAACGAACATTAAGTGAAATTATTTTCACTAAAAACAATTCAACGCATCCAACATTTATTTTCATTAAAAACTGCATAACTGTTTTGGCAAAAAAAAAAAAAAATCAATTTTACAAGGTATCGTCAATAAGTTTTCAGATGTTTTTGTACAGGCGTTTACATTTGTCGTAGACTCTTGAAAATTCAGCCTGTAATTGTTATACATCTTGTGAGATGACTGACCAATTTTTATGATTTTAGGTTCAAATAAACAGCTACATCAGAAATTAGAATACACTCTAATAAAGCCTGATTGTCACAGTTGGTGAATTTCTATATCCTTACTTTAAATAAGAATACAGCAAAAAACACGGGGTTATTGGTGAAAGACAAATGAGTTTATTTACAAGGGAAAACATGTGACATAAGAGTTACTCAACATCTTGTCTTATTCTCTTCCTGTCTTTTTTCTTCTCTCTCAGTCACTTCATCTATGAAGGGGTGTTAGGTTATTCCATTACATCACCTTCCTCCCAAGCTAAATTCTTCCATAGAATTTTGCTTTTTCCATTTTTTCCTTTTTAGACTTTGTCCAAAGAATTCGGTCTTTTCCTTTCACTTCTCTTCACCATTTGTGTTTACCGATTTTTTACTTTTGGAGAGTGACTGGATTTCTGAGTTACTGGTACTTCCTTGTTTGGAAGTTGTATATGGAAAATGTCATATAGCACTTCCGTTGGTAACTCTTGGTTTCTTGGTTTCTTACTGTTTCTATGTATCGGGGTCTCAGTTGGTTAATATGTTTTTTTGTGGAAAAACTCTGCCCTTTTATAATGTAAACCATTCTCCCAATTCTTCTTGAGATTATGCCTTCTTCCCAAAATCTCTTCCCTGCCCCATAATTTTTGAAGAATTGTCTTGCACCTTACATTATCATCGATACTTTTTTTTATTTTTTTCTCTTGGGATTAACCGGTTGAACACCAAACGTACCTTCCTGGCAAACATAATTTCAGCTGGGGATAATTTAGCATTTGGATTTAGTGTTATCCTATATATTGCTAATTTTTCAATGCTTTTTTCTTCCGTGTTGATGTTATTATTCTTTTTTAAAGCTCATTTAAAAGTATCGACAAATCTTTCCGCTTGTCTGTTTGATCGTGGGGTAAAAGTTTATGTTGTAATGTGTTTAATGGTCAGTGCCTCACAGTAGTGCTTGAATTCTTGACCTGTGAACATAGTGCCATTATCACTAGCAATTGTTTTCGGAACTCCGAATGGACTAAATACCTCGTCCAGCGCTTTAATTGTGTTTGCCGTTGTATGGTGTTTGTATTTAAAAATTTCTGGCCATTTTGACATACTATCTACGATTACTTGGTAATAATATCCCTTCAGAGGTCCTGCGTAATCGATATGGATGCCTCTCCAGGGTACATCTATTTTAGGCCAAGGTTGCGTTCGTATGGGGGGGGGGGAGATCTCGTGGCTAGTTGGCAACCTTTATATAATTTCACCATTTTCTCAATGTTCTGATCCATTCCAGGCCAGTATGTGAATCCTCTCATTAGGGCCTTCATTCTGGAGATTGCAGGATGTCCCATGTGAAATTATTTTAGGATTTTCTTTTGTAATACTTGTAGTATTACCACTCTGCGTATATCAGAGTTTCATCACACATAGAAAATGGAAACACTTTTAAGCCTTTTCTATTCTTTTCGTCTTGTCCCACTTGTTTTTTTTATCTTATTAGCGTATTTATCTGTTTTCGATGCTTTCTTTATTTCTTCAAGTGTATCAGAAAGTTTCCTAACAGTAGTTATTAATATATCTTTTAGTTCATTTTCTTCTTGTAGTGCTGCTATAACAGTTTCTTCAAATTCAATTTTACTGGGGATCAATCTCAACAAACCATCTGCATGTGCAATTTTACTAGATGCTAGGTGTTTCATTTTGAAATCATAATTGAGCAAAATAATACTCCATATCTATAATCCATTTGTCGTATGAGTAGGAATCCATTTTTTTAACCAAACATCGATAGTAATGGCTTATGGTCCGTTTCCAAGACGAAAGATCTTCCATGAATGAATCTATGGAACTTTCTCACGGCATACACAATCGCCAAACCCTCTTTTTCGATCTGACTGTACTTTCTTTCTGCGGGTAATAAAACCCTCGAGGCATGAGAAATTGGTTTAGTAGATCCATTTTCCATTCTGTGTAGAAGCACCGCTCCTAAACTGTATTGACTCACATCTGCCACTACAATTAAATCCTTTTTCGGATCGTAATGTACTAACGCTAGATGTACTAACGCTAGATCCGATAACAAACATCTTTTAATTTTTTGGAATGCTTCGTTGTCCAGAGCCATTTTTTTTATTCTTAAACAATTCATTTAATGGTGCTCTTATTTCGTGAATATTTGAGATATAAGAATTATAGTAGTTTGCTAGACCCAAGAATGACTGTAACTTCACTACATTGTCTGGTCTAGGAATGTCTCTAATTGCTTCTGTCCTATTTGAGTTAGGTATTTGTCCAAAATATTCAATCTTGTCCATACCAAAGTTACATTTTTCGAGAGCCACTTTAAATCCATAGTCTTCTATTTTCTTGAATACCTTCCGAATATGGTTTTTATGTTCTTCAACATTTTTGCTTCTTATCAAAATGTCGTCTAAATAAGCCATTGCAAAATTCAAACCTGCTAGCATGGCATCCATAATTTGTTAGAATAAATTTGATGCGACTTTCAACCCAAACGGCAATCGTTTTAGGGAAAATAATCTTTTATGAATATTCATTGTCAGGTATTTAGAACAATCTTTGTGGACTTTGATCTGTAAATATGCTTCTCCTAAGTCAATTTTTGTAAAAAATTTACCTCCATTTAACTTAGAAAATATTTCCTCAGAGGTAGAGAGTGGATAGTTATAATCCTTTAAGCAATCATTCAGTCCCGTTGAAAAATCTCCACATACCCTGATTTTTTCTTTTTCTTTTTCACATAAACTGTGGGTAATGACCATTAAGAGTAGTCCACTTTTTTATTACTCCGATTTCTTTGAGTCTATTTAATTCTTTCTCGATTGTTTCTACTGTTGAATACGGAACCTTCCTTTTGGGTTTAAACACCGGTTTCGCTTTATCTTTCAGTTCAAATTTCACTTCCGTTTTAGTGCAGCAACCCAGACTTTTAGAAAATACATTTTTAAAATCCTTCTTCAAATCCTCAACAAATCTTCCTGACAGTTTGGGACTCAGATCCTGTCAAATTTACTCTTTTGCAAAATGAGTTTATTGGTTTCTCCCATAAATTGAAAACTATCATCAAATCTATACCGAATAGATTAGAATTTTTTCCGAGTATCACACACATTTTAGATTTTACCGTATTTTCATTAATGATCACATGAGGATAAAATTCACCCTTAAATTGTAATCCATTTCCAGACATTCCTCTGGCAATTTTCTTTTTATTTTGCAGCTTTGGAGAACCAAATTTCTTCCATTTTGTTTCATCAATTAAGAATATATCACTTCCAGTAACCAAAAGACTATTTCCGGCTATTAATTTTAACTTCAATATATTTCCTTTTTTACCATACATGGACTCTTTTTTAGAATCAATTGTCTTTATTTCAGGCTTATAGTATTTCTCCTTTTTGCATACTGTTGACTTGTGTCCTTTACGCCCGCACTTATAAAATATCGTATTTGTAAGTAGCATTCTTTTGTGAAGTGATTCTTTCCTCCACACGTCTTACAGTATTTTTTACATAGTAGTCACCTTGCTTTACCCTTTGTATTTTGTCAACATTTTTCTCTTCGATACTAGTATTATCCTGTTTTAAATTTAACAGTTTCTGGCATTCCTCAGTAACTTTCTGTAAGGTTATTTCTATGTCTTGGTTCATAATGGATAATATCCTAGAACGAATCTCTTTATCCTTCGAGGATGTTAACCCTTGCACAAATATCAAGCATTTAAACATGTCCTCTTTTAGGTCTTTCAACTTAAATAACTCGCATTGGACATTTCTCCCAGCATAAACGATAAATTCTTCATCATCTTGTTTCAAAATATTTAAACACCTATAACGAGTATAAAATAAGCTATCCCGTTCCCCGAAAATGTTCGATAAAATTTCTATAGTCTCTTTAAAAGAAATATCTTCGAGTTTCCTTGGGAGTATAAAATTTGTATACTTGGTATTTTCGTGGGAACCCAGTTTTTGCAACAGTAAAATATTTTTTTCTTCATCGGACCAGGCCTGACATCGCTTGGAAAAATATTTTCGTATCTATGATTATTATCATAATGCTGGAACTGGAAACGTTAAGCCATTAGTTGGTTCAGATAAATTCATTTGCAATTCCTTCTGGGGTGACCCGACAATCCTTCTTTTCGTCTTGTTTCATTAATATTGTTTTTAATACTTTACTCTGTTTTAACTGTTTTTTCTTGTAAAAATTCCATCTGGCTTTGTTGGGCCGCCAGTTCTAACTGTATAGTTTTTGTAAACTCGACTAATTGTTCCATGTTGAAGATTTTTTCTTTTTTCAAACACAGTAATAAAACAAAAGGTTAACAGTACTTGCCAAGCATTAAATAAAGTCACTGAGTAGCTTTTTTTAAAACCATAAAAAACATATTCTTTTGTAGACAAGGTTTTTGGAGGGGGTCACACACACAAAATTGACACTGAACTAACAGCAGCAATATACATACGTGCGTTCCTTTCCGCCATATTTTTTCTTTTTATGAAACAAAAGAAATTTGAAATAGACAACTTACTTCCATTTCGAGAAAATGTGTTCTTTTCCTTATGCAATAAAAATAAATTTGAAATAAACAACTTTTTTTCCGAGAAAATTGTTCTTTTCAATGCTTCTTGAAATGTCAATTTTTTCAGTAGAACCGTAACAGACTGAATTAAAAAATAATAACTTACTGTTTGTGCGTGTCTTAGCTTTTTGTTCAGTAGTTGAATTTTTAAGTGCAGTTTTTTTTTCCATTCGTTGTCCATCACTTTTTGGACTTTAAGTTTCCTGTTTGTGAATCCTGTCGCCATTTGTTATATCCTTACTTTAAATAAGACTACAGCAAGAAACACGGGGTTATGGGTGAAAGACAAGGGAATACACATGACATAAGAGTTACTCGATATATTTTCTTATTCTCTTCCTGTCTTTTTTCCTTCTGTCTCAGTCACGTGAGAGGGTCAATATATCCATAGTTCACTTCATCTATGAAAGGATGTTAGATTATTCGATTACATCAGTTTCAAAAATAAAATCTGGACGAGAGGACATTTTGGAAGAAAAAAAAAGAAAGAATTCTGTTTTGAATTTGGAAAAATTCCACAGACACGTATAGAATGATCACACTGCTTTTGAACCATCTTGCGTGAATTTCAGTGACAAAAAAGATATTCAACGAGAGTAGAGAGTCTGTAAGTGATGATGAGAGGTGTGGAAGGATTTAGGAAGTCAGAACACTACAGTTGATTGGCCAAATAAAGAATTTCATGGATTAAGACTGTCGTGTTCCTATAGAGACAATAAGTGCATAGTTTGGAAACTGTACACACAGTTAATCGCAAGGAACTGGAGATGCAGAAAATTTGCGCGAAGTTTGTCTCAAGGGTACTCAGGGAAGATAAAGGACTATTTGACCAAGATGGACATCAAGACAGTTCCTCACTCGTCCTATAGTCCAGACCTTGCTTCCTGTGACTTTTGGTTATTCTCTAAGCTCAAGGAAAACCTTGTTATGAGACAATTGTGAAGATGGAAGAGACTGGCGAGGGTCATTGACACGCTCACATAAGAGGACTTCCATGTGACTTCCTAAAGGTTGTTGGAACGGTTCAACAACTGCATAGCAGCCAGAAGAGATTTTTTCGAAGAGGAGTAGAGTTTCATGTGTGTACAATCAATAAAAAAGTCTGGAAACTTATTAAAAGCACCTCATATTTAGTATTGTCAAAAAATAGACAAAATCGCGTTTATATATATATATTGTTGCAGATGCTAAAAACAAGAAATTACAATTTCAAAAGTCAGAATGTCTTTTAAATAAGGGGAATCTAATGAAATATTGGATACCGCGGCGTTGGATGCAACTTGTACACCTTGTCGTGCGGAATTGTCAATCACTTGAGCACATGATGATGTCATTTTTAGAAATTGTGTTTTTTTTAATGTAACGGTCTCTGAATCATATTTTCCTGGTGCGGTTATAACTTAGTATAACTTAGTAATAACTTAGTCATAACTTAGTATAACTTAGTGATAACTTAGTATAAAATAGTAATAACTTAGTATAACTTAGTAATAACTTAGTAATAACTTAGTAAACAATCTTTGTGATATTTACATGTCATGATAGCAAGTGCGCTTCGCCAGAGAATCAAACATGATCCAAGAATTGGTTTCGATTGTGTTACAAAATAATTTACACATGCAGTTTATGCAGTTTGCCATGTACACACGTGTAAGGATAGAGATGCAAGTGAATGATGAAGGAACACACCACAAAGATTCTCAAGAGATTACCAGCACTCGACTATGTTGTCGAGATGATTTCTTAGGACTCCATGCTATTGAATCCCGTAGATCATCAATGTTCTTTTCTCTCCTAACACACACACACACGCACACACGCACGCACACATACTCTCTCTCTCTCTCTCTCTCTCTCTCTCTCTCTCTCAACCGAATAAGTACCTCTGAGACTTTTAGAATTTAGGTTTTGCAGTTCGAAATTCTTTAAATTTTTTAACTCAATTAAAAATCTTTTTTTTTCTCATAGCAGATACCCATCTTTAAAGTTTCTCTGAAATTTGGCTTGTACTACAGTTGACAAAACGGTTTTTAATTGATTGACCATGACATGTTGGAGAGGAATATTTTCTAATAGGTTGTGCATACGTTTAATTATTATACTCAGAAAGAGAACATTTAAATTGACAGTTTTATAAAAACAAATAAAAATTCTAGGTTGTATGGAAAAAGAACGTAATCTTGCATTATTGTTAAACATTTTTGTTCTAATAAACATTTGTTGTTTTTTTTAAGAGTTCTTTTTTCATTGTCCACCGAATCAACCAATCATTGAAATTTCCAACGATGCTGCGTTGACTCCAAAGTTCTGTAATTTTTTCAAGCCAGCAGAACAATTGACAGAACAACCAACCCGAATGCACGGTGTCATCGTGTCTTACGAGCATCTATTATTATCACATAAATTTCTCAATACCAAATTTAAGTTCAGCTTATGTTTTACGAGGTGTAAAACCTCTTCATTTCTTTTCAATATATATCCATATATTTATAAAAGTGAGAATGCGCGTGTGTGTGTGTGTGTGTGTGTGTGTGAGGACACAACTAATTTTTTATTTACAGAGTTAAAATTTGGTATATAGGGTATTCAGGCGTGAAGAAAACTTTTTAATCGGTTTTCATCCGAAAAAAGGGCTGCTAATGGGTTAAAATTTAAAAGTGGGAGGTAATCGGATTTTTATCTGTCTGTCAATATATATACATAGATTGCCAATATATATACATCGATTCTCCTGATATTAGTGATGAAAGGATTCCAATATTTTTCCCGATTCCGATGCAATTACCGATTCTGTACTAAACTGGCGATTCCGATACAATGACCGATTCCGATTCAGATTCTTTATAAATCTCTAAATGTTAACTTATAATATATACCAATTCTTTTTTTAAAAAGCTCAATGCAATTACAGAGCAATATAATAAATGAATGACAAAAGTATATATTCCAAAGTTGATGATGTTGACCATCTTACAATTTATTTCTTTAATTCAGTTGACATTTACAATTGAACTGAATTAAAGGAATAAATTGTAAGATGATCAACAACATCAACTTTGGAATATAAACTTTTGTCATTCATTATATATACACAGGCGGCAAAAAGAAAGTCCTCACTTGTATTTTTTTTTTCAAAATCTGCAAATTTAAGCTAAATTTAATGCAACTGTTTAAACAAACTATACCTCATTTTTTGGCCTTTTATTCTTCTATAATGTTACCTCTTCATATGTGTATTTTAATTAAAATATTCTGTGTTCACATCAATTTAAAAAATAACTTTAAATTGATGAGGCAAAAAGAAAGTCCGCACAATGGAAAATTGTTATTTAAATGTAACTTCAGGACATAAATGCAACACAAATACAACAGAAACACAATAAACTAGTTAATATTTAGTAGCATAGCCCTTCTGCAATTTGACAGCCTGCAATCTTTTGGGAATTCCTTGAATTAGACCGCAGCATTCCTCCGAGGAAAGGGCATCCCACTTTTCTTTAATTTTTGTCCAAAGATCTTCCAAATTTGAAATTTTATTATTGCGTAGCTGTTGCTTGATGTAATGCCATACGTTTTCGATAGGATTGAAGTCTGGAGATTGTGCAGGCCAATCGAAACACAGAATATCATGCTCTTCCAGGAACCTCTTGACATTTTCAGCTGTGTGAATGGGAACATTATCCTGCATGAAGATGAGATTATCATCCAAATTTTGACCAAAGTATTGTAGAAAATGCTCAGTCAACATATTAATGTACTTGATCGAATTAATTTGACCTTGCAAGCAGACTATAGACCCTGGACCATTGGTACTAATAATGACCCACACCAAAACTAAACCTCCACCACCTTGCACTGAAACTGAGCACTAGAATTAAATTATTTGTCTTTCCTCCGACGGAAATACTGCCTACCATCACTGCCTAGCCTATTGAACTTGCTTTCGTCGCTAACAAGCACGTTTGACCAATATGAAAAGTCATGATCTTCATTGCATCTAACGAAGTCCAGACAGCGCTTTCTGTTCTTTACAGAAATCATTGGCTTGCGTCTTGCAACATATCCTCTCAAATTAAATTCCTTTAATCTTTTCTTGACAGTAGAAATGAGACACTTTTTAACAAGTTGTTGGATTTGGGGAGCCGTTTCAAATCTGTTTCTTAGGCTGCGGATCTTGATAGCATTGTCTTCTCCGTTGGAAGTAACTCTAGTACGATCAGATTTAGGGGCATCACGAAGACTGTCGGTGTTTTTGTGCTTTTGCACAGTCTTTCGTCCGTTTTCTCATCACATTTCAATTTGTGGCCGATTTCTTGATTGGATAAACCAGAAATGGGGAGATTAATGAGCCCCTGACGATCACTAAGAGAAAGTCGTGGCATATGGACTAAATGTTACGTTGTATAACCTGGAACAACAAGATGTATTTGAAGAACCATCTCTGACAACAGGGTTACAGGTTTTAGGTACTTGACTTGCACAATCTCTGTGATATTTTATCCTACAGTCTTTACAAATGTTTCCTCACAAAATATGCTTTCGACAGTAATCACAGGTCCCAGGCACAGGTTTAGTAATAAAATAAAATAATGTGATTTGAAGATACCACTATAGACTGTTCTGGTGCTATTGGAGATTTTGGAACTGACAACAACGTATTCGCTCTATAACCGGCTTGGTCTGTTTTATAAGGGGGAGATCATTGCCGGGGAAAGAACTGGGGACGGTCTTTGGGTATTTCCACCAGCCTCATATCCCTCTGTTGAAGGTCGGCGATTATTTAAAATTTCAAAACTTCCCCCCAATTTGTTGTTCCAGAAATAGATATAAATACAAACACATCTGATGCCAGTGATAAAACATTAGTCATTGGTATAGGAGAACGAACTCTGCTGGACAGAGTTAATTCTGTAGACAGTCAGGATCACTTTACAGGACACAACTGGACTCGACAATATAGTCTCTCTGTCCAATTAAAAGAGTGGGATATTCCATTTGAAGAAATAACAATTGGAGAAAAAATAGGAATGGGTCGGTTTGGTATTGTACGTAAAGGCCATTGGCATGGAGGTGTAGCGATAAAGAAATTAAATATGGATCCCGAATCTGACTATCAGGCGCAATTGTCAGCATTTAAACTGGAGGTTGCAATGTTGAAAAAAATGAAGCATGAAAATTTGGTTCTGTTCATGGGGGCATGTATGAACCCCCCAGATCTAGCCATTATTACGAGCTTTTGTACAGGCTCCTCAGATAGCACGAGGATTTGTACATAAGGATTTGAAAACCAAAAACACTTTTTTGGAAGAAACGGGCAAAGTTGTCATCACAGACTTTGGTCTCTTCAATCTCACCAAATGGTGACATGGAAACAGAAAAGGTGATTGTTTGACCATTCTCCAAGGTTGGTTATCTTATTTATCTCCTGAGATAATGCGATCTTTGCGATAAGGAAACACCCAGGCTTTCACTTAAAAATCAGATGTTTATGCATTTGGTACGGTTTGGTATGAACTACTATGACGAGAGTGGCCTTTCAAGCAACTGCTCCGTGACATCTGGCAGGTAGGGCGTGGAATCAAGCAATCCTTATGTCACATCATCACATCCAGAGATGTTAAAGATATCTTAATGGATTGTTGGGCTTTCAAACCTGACGACCGACCTGAATTTAACCAAATTCTAAAGGCATTGATGCGCTTACCAAGGAAACCCTTGATACGGAGTCCCTCCCACCCTGTCCCTCTTTCAAGAAGTGTAGACTCTATATATGTCGCTTAGAATATCTGTAAATGAAATAGTCCTCCATTTTCTTTCCCCCGTCTCTCTCTCCCTCTCTTTCTCTCTCTTTGTTCTGAATGAAGGAATGAATAAATGGAAAACTTGTAAGCACCTCTCTTTCCCTTCGGTGTGTGATTGAACCATCAGATGAATGCATGTATACAGAGGTTTACTGACTTTAAGCATGCGATCATGCACTCCCCACCTCTCCTCGTCCATTTGTCCAACTGGTATAGGAGTTGACGTTGTTCATCTTAACACTCTCTCTCTCTCTCTCTCATCTACTTTGCATCTTGGCACTATTACTTTATTTTTAATTATTTTTGTTTTCTCCCCCCCTTGTTTAAATCATCACTTCAACTTTCATCACTCCATTCCTCGATTTGTTGGCTTCATATTTTATATTGCTTTTTCCTGATTCCCAAGAAACTCTCTATTTTGCAACTTGTCCCTGTAATTTTAATGCAATTAAAGTTAATGTTATCACATTTTCCATTTAGATTCGATCTTTGTTTTCTTTTGACATTAGCAATTTAACAATTGTTTAGAAACTTCTTTAAAAACAAACGAAATATGGTTTCACCCACACAACTACAATTCTCCGTCCGACACTGATGTGTTTAACACAAACTTTGATTACCTACATCTTAATAATCTTCTTAATTACTGAAATAGATTAATTATTTTTATACCAGCATGAATTCATTATTATTTTTTTTATCTAGTTGCCTATAATAACAATAAACACCATTTACAGTTAGATTTTATTTATTCTCTTTTACAGTAGAATGTTTGGTTCGTGTCTAGAATTCATCCTATATATAAAAAAAAATAGGGAAGGGTCTGAGATGTACGCAGCCATGATGGAACGGAAAAAAATCATATTCCAGAAATCACCTAACTAATAAAATCAAATTTTATGAGCAAGAAAAGAACAACTGTCTTTTGTTGCTAACTGGAAAATAATTAAAAAAAAAACAAAAAAAAAAAGGAGATAACTCGGAAATAATTCCAAATTGGGAGATTTTTGTTGTAATTTCTACAAATTTCCATTAATTGCTTAACGATGATTTTCTTTATAAAATTAAAACTACTTCATCAATTCACATAATTTTTGGAATATGATAGTTTTGTTTTACTTTGGGTACGTGCATCATGCGGACTTTTCTTTATTTTTGTTTTTTAATGATCTTAATCTGAACTAAAAACCGAATGTTTTTAGGAAGGAGGGCGTAACTGTTAACTAACTTTTGTATAAAGTATATTTATGCAAAGAATACCAATATTTAACGCCATTTTTTTTTTTTGAATCAGTGAATATTTTTAATTTGGAAAGCGATGGGCACAGCCAGGTTGAGATTTTCTCTACTGCCACTAGGACTGGTGGTATAATGAATGGAGATCCATTGGTCAAAACATCTATTTGAGATCCTTGTGTCTCTGTAAATATGTTTTATTTTCATACACATGAAGCAAGAAGACCTTAACGCACAATGTCCAGTCGGACCCTTCTCCTGTGGAATGAGAGGAGAAGTTATCAACAAACCTGGCATTTGTACTCCCAGTCCTAACATCTTTCGTTTTCAAAAAAAAAATGGCAACAGTTTGAAAAATTGATGTTTCTAATCATGAGGTAAATCACGAAGCAGCTAATCATTGGTAGAACTGTTTAAACTCCGCAATTTCATCTTCAATTATTAGCAAAAAGTGACATTAAATAATCAGATATATGCATTCACACAAAAACATATCCTTCATTCTTTTATTTCCTAATAATGTTTTTACTATCACAGTGGATTCTTTTTGTGTATGATTTTATTTTGTGTGGACATTGGTTAACTTTGAGCTTTTATTCTTAAGTTCAGAGTTTGATAAACGTGTGCAATGTGAAAGAAAACAAAGAAAATTTTAGAAAAAGATCAGAAAAATTGCTTCATTTTTTTTCTGTACTTCTGAATTCACGATGGTACAAGCATCCTTGGCATTTTCACATTCTTACCTGGTAATTGCTTCAGTTGCTCCTGCAAATCTTTCAGTATTAGACTTTTTTTTTCATTTTCTCTTTAGTGAGATTCTTCCTTTTTACAACACTATAATTTATGGGAAATTATGAAATTCTGATTCTTTGCCTTTCTCTGTGTTTGTGTGTTATATGTATGTATGTATGTATGTATGTATGTTTGTATGTATGTATGTTTGTATGTATGTATCTATGTATATATATGTAGGTATAATGTATATAAAGCGGGAGACCAATACCCGTATTAAGCTGGTCTGCAGTTTGCCTTGTTGCTGGCTATCTTGCTCATGCTTGTTGCTGGATCTCAACATTTTGAATCGAGAGAGAGACTTAGCTGTCGTACACAGCTAAAACTCTGTAACATCATCTTTGTATAGATACTTCCTCAGGCATTCGTCTATAAAAAATTGTCCGTGGCGAAGGAAAAATTGTCACGCGTGCAGCCCTAAAATGCTGGAAGCATGTAATAATTGATCTGCCATCAATCTATATATGCATATGTGTATGTATGTATGTATGTATGTTAATATATTCACTAGTGTATGTATGTGTATGTATACATATTTGTATATGTATGTATATATGTATGTGTGTATATATTTTTATTTATTTATTTTGTTGTATATATGTTTATGTGTGTTTTA